>NC_054371.1:185441990-185765740 GCF_017654675.1 Xenopus laevis
AAATTTGGATGACCCCATTTTTCTGTTATTCTGCTCATTCAGGCCCATGTTACTTTAGAATCTCTTAGGGAAGTGATAGAGATTATAACAATGAGATTTTGCTTTTGAGGATTATGCAAAACAGCTTTCTACAATGCATTTCCAAAAGACAACAATCAGTTAGAATTAAAAAGCCTTTATTAAAGCATCTGGGCAAACAAGTACCATTTCAAGCCTTAAAGCATTTACCTAAGTGATTGCTGTTCTTTGGAAATACGCTGCATGGTGGGAGTGATTATAAACACAGTGAGACATTTTATAAAAAAAAAGAGCTGTGGCAATGTAAGGTGCGGTTTCAAGACATTTTCCATTTGGCTTATTCTCATATGTTCAAAAACATACAGATACAGAGAAACTATTGTAGCACAGTTAAACTGAATGTTTAAAGATAAGCCAATGTAAGGTAAGACAAAAAAAAATAAAAATAAAAGATATACTTCTACTTTCGTTTAATCAGATCTGGACATTATTAAAATGGAGTTTTCCTAAACAGTTGAAGCTATTTTGCCAAAGCATTTTCAGTGTTTTAAATGGCAACAGTCTCTATTTTGTAGATTAAAATGGATATTGAATTTAGTCTTGTTTGTTATCTGTTAATATATTTTGGGAACAACACTGTTAGATTTTCCTTCGGTCATCTGCGCATCTAAAGGCTGAAGGGACACACAGGACATTGTGATCGTAGTCATACTCTCAGGAAGAAACTACAACGGTCACCTCCTGTTTATATGAAAAAGGAATGCAGATGGTCGAGACAAGAAACCCTTGGAAAGCAAAATTCTAAAGTCCAAAAAGACAGCAAGATTTACATTCAAATAAAAGGAAAGTAGCTGCAGGTGAGCCAGAGGGATCAAAATAACTGCAGCATTTCTCCAGCTAAAAAATAACAGTGATCAGCATAAAATCATACAAGATACTCTCAGTATTAACACATAATAAACACATACCGTATATACTCGAGTATAAGCCGACCCGAGTATAAGCCGAGGTACCTAATTTTACCTACGAAAACTGGGAAAACTTATTGACTCTAGTATAAGCCTAGACACAACTACAGCCCTGTCTCCCAGCAGCGCACATTCTGCAAAGCGACCCCCCCCAGCGATCAACCGGACTTCTTTGCAAAGTTGATGGTGACAGAGAATTGCCAAACGGATTACTGTGTGTATTGTCCCACTGTCCCACTACCATGTGCAGAGGGTGCTGTTTGATATCGCCATCACTGTTAATCTTTCATATAACCAACAGAGGGCGCTGTGTGATATTTCCATCACTGTTAATCTTTCGTATAACCAACAGAGGGCGCTGTGTGATATTGCAGTCACTGTTAATCTTTCATATAACCAACAGAGGGCACTGTGTGATATTGCAGTCACTGTTATTCTTCCATATAACCAACAGAGGGTGCTGTGTGATATTGCAGTCACTGTTATTCTTTCATATAACCAACAGAGGGCGCTGTGTGATATCGCAGTCACTGTTATTCTTTCATATAACCAACAGAGGGCGCACTGTTATTCTTTCATACAACCAACAGAGGGCGCTGTGTGATATTGCAGTCACTGTTATTCTTTCATATAACCAACAGATGGCGCTGTGTGATATTGCAGTCACTGTTATTCTTTCATATAACCAACAGAGGGCGCACTGTTATTTCATATAACCAACAGAGGGCATTGTGGGATATTGCAGTCTCTCCCCAAGTGTACTGTTGGTATAGGAATGATTAAAAGTGACTGAAATCTCAGCTACTCCGGTCGGGTACCGCTGACCCGAGTATAAGCCGAGGTAGAGTTTTTCAGCACATTTTGGATGCTGAAAAACTCGGCTTATACTCGGGTATATACGGTATGTATAATTTAGCAGCATAAAATAATATTGGGTTTAGAAGAAAGGGGCTGGGATTACTCTCTATAGGGCAGTTTACTTTTATTTCTTAAAATGTATCTTGTATTGAATTTGCTAAAACAGAAAATTAATACAGATTGTAATGACTAGGTCTGTTGGGTTAGATCAGGGGTCCCCAACCTTTTTTACCCGTGAGCCACATTCAAATGTAAATATGAGTTGGGGAGCAACACATGCATGAAAAGGTCCCTTGCGGTGCCACATAAGGACTGTGATTGGCTATTTGGTAGTCCCTATGTGGACTGGCAGCCTACAGGAGACTCTGCTTGGCAGTATACTTAGTTTTTATGCAATTAAAACTTGCTTCCAAGCCTGGAATTCAAAAATAAGCACCTGCTTTGAAGACTCTGAGAGCAACATGCAAGAGGCTGGAGAGCAACATGTTGCTCACGAGCTACTGGTTGGGGATCACTGGGTTAGATTATATATAATACACAAGAGCCATGAATATCCTGTAAATGATATCCTTATAAACTGTACTTAGTGATGTCATCAGTTATAATCGGAGCGTAGTTATGTAATTTCTGTCACATGACTCACTGAAACTTGTGTAGTATAATAAATAAAGTACCCCCTGTTGCAAAATATGAAGATATTAGAAGTCACATGGGCGATCCATGACCTGTATAAAAGTCCTGTGTTTGTATATGGTCGTGGAACTCGTTGATAATTAATAATATCCTTATATTTTACAAGAGGGGGTACTTTATTCACTATATATGTTGTTTGACTTGTTCTTCTGTAAGGAAATTAAGTAAGGATGATAAAAATGGATTAGGGCAGGTAGTGTCATTGTGGTGTTTTCTCTGTCTGTGAAAAAAAAACACCAGTTCATTCCATCTGCACCCTGTTCATTAATCAATGACATGCATGACACCCTCCTGTCAGAAATAACTTGGAGATCCATGAACATGGCTACGGTGAATTCTAATACATGTATGGGACATATTATACAGAATGCTCAGGACCTCGAATTTTCCGGATAAAGAACAAGGATAATCTTTCTGTAATTTGGCTCTTCATACATTAAATCTATTAGAAGATAAAGTAAACACTAAATAAACCCAATAAGCTGGTTCTGCTTCCAATAAGGATTATTTGTATCCTAGTTTGTACAAGCTACTGTTATTAATACAGAGAAAAATAAATGGAGTCTATGGAAGGCATCCTTTGCGTAATTCGGAGCTTTCTAAAGGATCCCATACCTGCACTTTTTTATTTTATTTAATTGTTTTGTTTTTGGTTTGTTTTGTTTTTTTTAAAGTGGAGACATTTTGCAGAACTTTACAATGATGTAAAAAGATCACAAACAGTATAATAAATCCTACACCAATACATGAAATATGGAGGGGCCTCCTTGTAAGAGCTTACAGCAGCATTTATGTCTCACAATGTTTCCTCTATATGTATCCAAATAAACAAAAGGGCTGCTGAAATAAAGCTGGAAGGCAAATTCTGGTTGTGTAAGAAACCCCTCTAAACAATAGCAAATAACTACACAACACTATATATATGAATCTATGAATCAACTGAAGCAACAGGTAAGGATATGGGTTTTGCTCAGTTACTGTTATACCGGTCTAACCAGCTCTGTTACAAGAAAGGTGTGTGGGGCAGAATGGCCCAGCACGGACAGTCTATAAATATTGTACTATGAAACACATCTTAGCATAACTGATATCATTTAGAAATCTCACATACAAAGGCAATCATGAGAAAGTTGTGGATTCAAGAAGGGCTGAATTGGTAATGGGAAGCTGGGTTTATGTAACTATAAACAGGAACATGCGCAAGAATATTCATAAAATGACACCACAAAGACATATACCCAATTTTTTCCCAAAAATGTAATATTTGCAAAATCTAAAGACAATGGACTAGTATGTTGCAGGCTTTGTGAAAATAAAGGCTTCACTGTTTGTGACTGCAGTGCAATGGGAAATGAGTTTAATCTCAGAACAATGCAAAAACTATGCAGGAAAAATGTCATGAAAATGTGAAATCAGTTTACAGATAAGGATAAGATTTCACCAAGGCTGCTGATTTACTTATACTGCAAACCCACTCCCCTCTCAAAAACTGTTTTTTTTCCCGGGATTTATTATTAGGGATGCACCGAATCCAGAATTCGGCTTTTTCAGCGGGATTCGGAATAATTCTGCTCGGCTCAGTCGAGTCTTTCGCGAAGGATTCGTGAAAGACAATTCCGAATATGAAAAAAACTCCAGCTAAAACATGTCAAAATCATGTAGAATTCAATGGCAGATGTCCCTTTTACAAATGGAAGATCTTTCTTTGCTTGTGGTTTTTAAGGTTTTCGGGTGTATTTGAAGCAGGTTTTTGAGCGACAAAACAAATAAGTCTAAGTTATTTTGTGACAAGCCAAAAAACAATGTCGCTTTCGCAACTTTTTTGCAACTTTATTCAGTTCGTGCTTTTTCAGTTCAGATCTTCTCTTCAGGAAATTAGTTCATTTGAAGTTTCAAAAAGCTCTAATTCCACTTAAATGTGACCTTCAATAAATGAGCCTCCAAATGAGAAGGGAGAGATTTTTAATAATATTAATTATAAACTGTAATGCAGAATTTTTAACATATTCATACTTTTAAAGAAAGATGACTTATGTTTAATTAATTAGTTAACTCTGTAGATTATAGAGATGACTGCACAGCTGTAAATCAAATTCTTATATACCTTGTAATGTAGAAGGAGAGTTGCATACAACATTATAACTATATTCTTTCTGGCATACACAAAGCTACTGAAAGGATGAAGCTCCTTCGAGTCTGAGTAAGTGTTGTGTGCATGCCTGGCCACAAATAAACAAAACATGTTTCCATTATACTGCTGGTTTGTTGGCAAAACAGAACATGATTATGTGAGCCCCAGCCAGAGTAGACAGAACCAGTTCAGAGCACTCAAATGAGGATCTTTCAGGAGCTTTTGGAAGCTTAGTGAATTGGCAAAACACATTGCCAGAGGTTAAAACAAGGACCACAGACAATAGACCAAAGACAATAGGCCCCATTTATTAATCATGTGCAAAGTGCAAAAAAAGGGGCACAAATTGAGTCTGCTTTCTGCACCTTGCACATATTCCAGTCTCTTATTCAAATCAATACATGGTTGCTAGAGTAATCTGAAACCTAGCAACCAGACTGCTGAAATCGAATAGTAGCTGAATAAAACGCTAAATAACTCAAACCCACAAACAAAAAAAGAAAACCAATTAGAAATGGTCTCAGAATATCACTCTTTACATCATAATAAAAGTTAAAGGTGAACAACCCCTTTAAAGAAATTGTTTCAATATAGTAAGTTAGCCAAAAATGCAATCTATAAAGGCTGGAGTGACTGGATGTCGAACATAATAGCCAGAACACTACTGCCTGCTTTGCATCGCTCTTGGTTTCCACCGATTGGTTACTGCCTGGTAACTTGAGGTGGGCCACATGGGTCATAACTGTTGCTTTTGAATCTGAGCTGAATGTTAAAGGAAAACTATACCCCCAAAATGAACACTTAAGCAACACATTGTTCATATCAAATTAAGTGGCATATTAAAGAATCTTACTAAACTGGAATATATATTTAAGTAAATATTGCCCTTTTACATCTCTTGCCTTGAGCCACCATTTCATGATGGTCTGTGTGCTGCCTCAGAGATCACCTGACCAGAAATTCTTCAACTTTAACTGTAACAGGAAGAAGTGAGGAATCAAAACACACAACTCTGTCTGTTAATTGGCTCATGTGACCTAACATGTATGGTTTGTTGGTTTGTTTGTGAGTACAGTGAATCCTACGATCCCAAGGGGCGGCCCTTATTTTTTAAAATGGCAATTTTCTATTTATGATTACCCAATGGCACATACTACTAGAAAAGTATATTATTATGAAAATGGTTTATTTACATGAAGCAGGGTTTTACATATGAGCTGTTTTATGCAATATCTTTTTATAGAGCCCTACATTGTTTGGAGGGTATAGTTTTCCTTTAAGGATAAATTGCAAACTCACTGAACAGTTATGTCCCGTGTGGCCCCCTGTAAAAGTTGCTGACTAACAGAGTTTGAGAGCTGAAAAGCAGGAATTTGTGTTCTGTTCTGTTATGTTACACATCCAGTCATTCTAGCCTTCATAGATTACATTTTTGGCTAACTACCTATATTAGAAACATATTTTATTTTGCACATACAATCTATTTCCCTAGTTTTTATTTTTACACTGAACTGTTCCTTTAAAGTGCATAATTGCACATGAATCTTCTATTCCTTTTATAACAGAGGCCATCAAATAATTCAATGAATTTATATTCCCGCAGCTTTTTTGCTCCTCTGTGATTTAAAGTTCCACTTGCAGTGTATTGTACGGAAGGACACAGAACAGACCAACAATAATCTATTTATTTTATAAGTGTTCAATGAACATGAAACTTCTCACATGAATTTATGACTCCTTCACCTACAAGAAATGGCATTCCACTATACTCTGATATTTCACAGGAATCGATATTGGAAGGTGAGCAGAGATAAAAGGGCAACTCATTATTTCTCATGAAATAACAAACAACAGGACTTTATGACAATGAAGTGCAGGCAGAACGTATACTGTACACAAAACCGGACTTGTACTTCCTGTTCCAGCCCACTGATATTATATACTATTTACTATAATAATGTGTTGGCCAGGTATATGCAAAACAAAGTTTTAACCGGAAAGTCCATAGTTACCAAGTCTTGTATATATAACAAAACAAAAACAAATGGACTTCTATTTTAAACCCTGATCCTTAAAGGTGAATGCCACCCAATTTACATTTATAAGTATTTATAAGCAACTTTTAGTTAGAAATTTTCAAAGTGGTGTAGCGCATTTTCATTAAAAGAAGTCTAAAATACAACTCTTATATCTGTGCCTATAGACTGTTCAAAGCAACAAAAAAAATGTGAGAAAAGCGATTAAGCCCACATGTGACTATAAATGTCTCAATCGTTCAAGGAAGGAAATGAATATGTTGCTGCTCTCTGCACTGCGTGGCAGCGGATTCTTACTTTCTCTTACAAAGAAGATATTCTGAATGCTCTATGGCTAAGATTCAGGTATGGGATCCGTTATCCGGAAACCCGATATCCAGAAAGCTCAAAATTAAGAAATTACCTTCTCCCATAGACTCCATTTTATCCAAATAATCCTAATGTTTAAAAATGATTCCCTTTTTCTCTGTAATAATAAAACAGTAGCTTGTACTTGATCCCAACTAAGACATAATTAATCCTTATTGGAAGCAAAACCAGTCTATTTGGTTTATTTAATGTTTACATGATTTTCTAGTAGACTTAAAGTATGGAGATCCAAATCATGAAAAGATCTGTTATCCGGAAACCCCCAGGTCCTGAGCATTCTGGATAACAGGTCCCATACCTGTACAGGAATTATATGGTGTATGGAAAACAAACAACAAATATCTCCAAAGAAAAGAGACCAGTGGGGAAACAGCTGCTTATATGTGCCATACAATACAGAAACTCCCATTATGTAAACATGCAACTGGTTGTCAATATGCCTGAATTAAGTAAAAGGCCTGTTTAAATCACATTTGTGTCATTTCCCTCAACTGCTGTGATGCTAAGAAAATAACTCAAAACTGTCCCATGTTTCACAGGACAGTCCTGATTTTGACAGCTTAACCTGCAGTCTGCAGGTATTTACGAAAAGGAAATATACAATTGTAACTATTTAAATGGGGATGTAAAGGCAACAAAATAAAATCCCATTTTTACTTACTTTAAAGAAAAATAACTATATCTCCAATATACTTTAATTAAAAAATGTGTACCGTTTTTATTAGGGATGCACCGAACCTCCGAATCCTCCGTAAAATATTTGGGCGTAAACCGAACCAAATCCTAATTTGCATATGAAATTTTTTTTTAACTTCCTTGTTTTGTGACAAAAAGTATATGCTAATTAGGATTCAGATTCCGTTTGGCCCGGGAAGAAGTATTCGTCAGAATCTGAATCCTGCTGAAAAAGCCAAATCCTGGCCGAATTCCGAACTGAATCCTGGATTCGGTGCATCCCTCGTTTTTATAATAAACCTGATTGTATGCAGTGAAATTCCCCCTTCATTTTACTTGCTCTGACAGCTGCAGATGAAAAACTTCAGACGATCCCTAACTGTTCTGCAGTAAAACATTCATACTTTCAAACAGCAGAACTTCCCAGAACTCAAGCAGATGTGTTTGTTTCCCTGTAAAGCAGCTGGCGACCGTATAGAGATTCGCATCCACAGACCCAGTACAGTCTGCATATTCTGATGATTAATTAGTCTTGCTGTATCAGCTTCTATAGCAGATAGTATATCACTTGTGCTGTTTTGATAATTTAGGATGATCCCCTAGCAGCTCCAGACCACACTGAGCATGTGCATATTCTTGGTCTTGCAAAGATGTTTAGCACATTTACAAGATGATGACCCAACTTTGAAAACTTAAATAATTTGTTTAATTAGGCTTCTGGTGCAGTAAGTTCATGCTAATGTTTAGTATACAAAATACAGCATTTCTAGCATTATTCTATTTTAGGTTTAAGTTCCCCTTTAAGATAAGCAGGTCTCTTGGGGAAACCGAGACTTTTGTTTATTGGTCAATTCACCTTCATTAGCCAAATTTTGTAAAATGTATATGGTATATTTAGGGGTGTGGCCTTAAAATGGATGTGGTCAAAAATTTTTTGCAGAGCTACGTGCCAGAACTTTTTGTAACTCTTTCTATTTTTTTTTATTTTTTGTGGTCGTTTTATTATGTCATTTCATTAAATACTTATATCTTAAGTAGGGTTGCCGGAATTATACTGGCCTAGGCACTGGAAATAAGCACACTCCCCAGGTTGCGGTCTACACATGCGCGTGACGCCACATCCTCCAATGCCGGACTAGATACTCCTCACACCCACAGCTCTGCCACAGCATTTACACAGAAGTTTCTAGCGTCGGAAAAATTTAATTTTTTGAAAAATATTTAATTTATCATATAGGCACCCGAGGGCCCAACCCCTAAACCTGTCATCTGAGGCACAGGCCCTCGGGTTCCTATCAATATATACAGCCCTGGGTAAAATTCTAGCCAAGGACAGGGCCTGTTTTAGAAATGTATCTGCAATGTACATGCCAGTTACTCTGTAAACTACTCCTCCTACCTTGGGACACCTCAGATCCACCTTAAGCACACATAAATATCTTCTCCCAGCTTTCACTCTATCCTGCCACACTCGCTAAGTTCACTTTGTCATAACTGTACCCATTTACATTAAGATCCCACTGCAGACATCATGGACCAGCCCCTCATACATGGCATGATACAAGCCAAAAGTGGGTGTGAAAAACAAAGTGCATGTGCAGGATGACCCAGCTCTTTAAGGAAGTGATATCATGGGCTGACATACACTAGTAATTTGCCAAAGTTAGGGTAATGTTTTAGGAAACCAGAATAGGACCTATAGTATGTAACTGTAAGTAGGTATGAAGTAAGCATGGATACCTTTCATATAGTTAACCTAACGATATAGCTTCCCCTGTTATCCAAAGTAGAATAGGGATTTTCTTGTTGTTTTTCTTATAAATTAGGACTTTCTTTCAAAATGAATTTAATGACAGCACATCAAAAGCTTTGCCTTAACCTCAGGTACAGTAAGTTGTAAACCTGTTACTCCAGCCTCTGTAAGCATCCCTTAGGGTCTGTTTTAGTGAAATATAAAACATGTTTTTTTTCCATTCAATCTAACTAGAAAGTATTCTCTTGCTTGAAATTTTAACTCACTTGAATCCAGTTCTGAACAAACATGATTTTACCATAGTTAACTTGTGTAAAATTTATGAAGCACAAGTCAATTTATGTTTTGCTTTTCAGGTGTCCACTGATTTTTTTCATACTTCTTGCCAAAAAAAGACAATCATTTTTTACACCATCTCAGAATTGGTGGGAAAAAAACAATGATGGAATCTGAAAAATGCTTAGTAAATAGGGCGAAATAGTTGAATGTGAAACAGAAATGTGACTGAATCTTCTATATTTGTATTTAGGAAACATTTTTGCACAAAGTATTCTGTCCTCGTAAACTGCATTTTTATCTTTCAGCAGACAGGAAGATGTAGAGAAGTCCTGTGAGAATTGAAACCAAATCATGACAAAACTGGGAAGTTGTTAAGAAATAAAGGAAAATGATTAGAGGAGGTTTTAAGGAAGATCCAATTGCTTTAGTCTGCATTATAGGCAGAAAAAAAGGTTTTCTTGTACAGTACTATATATATATATATATATATATATATATATATATATATATATATATATATCTCAACAGCAATGACTCAGCACAAGCATGACTTCTGGTCACATATTCAGACCTTTATTAAGATAAAGGTCTTGATACAGCTCTGAATATGAGACTGAAATGTAAATTTTGCATTTTTTAAGGGATTTCTGTGAGTGCCCGAGTCATTGCTGTGCATGTGTTTACTGAACTACCACCAGGCAAGTTGGTGAATTTTTTTGCATGTGCCCTCCATTACTAAGGTACATATAGAACCACCTTAAAACCAAAATGAGATTTTTTATCTTTATTATCATAGGTGGAGACATGCAAATGACTGGACAATGTAGGTCACTATTAAGTTATATCGTGTGTGTGCATGCGTGTTTGAATACAGACAACTTTATTCCAAAAACAGTTATATTTAAATATTCTTCTTTGTCTCTGGTGTTTCAGTCTGGCAGCTCAGTGATTCAGATGCAGACTCTGAACTGGTACAATTTGCTACATTTAGTTGATACATTTCTCAGCAGCATCTGTGGAATATGAGCAACTATTGTATCAATTCTAACAGCTGCCTGTAATGAAATTTGGAGATTCTACTCAGCAGGGTCAAAGATACCAATGTATCAATTTAGAACAGTTTACAGACAAAGCAGCCCCTCCCTCCCAGAGCTGCTTCAGAAAGACATTAGGTGAAAAATTAAACTTTAAACTTCAATATTAAAAAAATGGTCACAAACAGAAAAAAAGAAAGTAATTGAAATAAAAGTCTTTATTTCTGCTGAAGTATCTGAAAGCAACTGTAGTGAAAAAAAAAGTGCTGAAGCAGGGGTGCTGCTTCCATGAGGTGAGTTGAGAAACCTACCAGCATCTGCAAGAAAATTTCTCTTAGGTGCGCATGTTTGGATGGTTCAGATGGAGTGGGGACAGAGTCAGGCAGTGGGGGGGGGGGAACTGCTGGGTGATGCACATGCCGAAAATTAATTGGGGAGAACATTGGATGTGCATTTTGTTAGATTCTCATAAATGAGTTAAAAATGTAATGTGTACCCTACCATACCATTCAAACTTTTTTTGGGGTTGGCCCCACAGTGCTTCCAGGTATACAGAAGTGCACCAAATACACTCCTTGGTCAGTAGAGTCCCCATCCATATACTAGAAGGATTGTCACAGAAGACCTTTAGCAGAAGATAGGGGTGAGTATGGAGTCAAACGATTACTTTTTAGGAAAGTAGAATTTCATAAGATATGAAAGGTGATCCTCTGTAAAATGAATATCACCAGATATAATTTCCGTAGAAAAGGCACAAAAAAAGTCCCCTTGCCATAGATAAAATAGTTTTACATTTTTCTTACACGTTACAAAGACAGAAAAACATCAATGTATACATTTCCTAGACAAATTCCTGCAAACTACCAACATCCAAGCACTGGATTTAACATTTTTAAATATAAAAGAGAGCATTTTTCATGCTAAATATAATGATGTGCATAGAACAACCTGCCTGCCTATTTCACAGCTAGCTTAACACTTTAAGGCAATGTATAAATTGCCTAAAAATTCTATAAATTGTCTGGTACCTCCAAGCAATTTAAGATTAGTGCATCTTAAATAAATTAATTAATTTGGCATTTTTCACATTGAATATAATGATGTGCATACATATGACACAGTAAAACAACCT
Source organism: Xenopus laevis (assembly GCF_017654675.1). Lineage (NCBI taxonomy): Eukaryota > Metazoa > Chordata > Amphibia > Anura > Pipidae > Xenopus > Xenopus laevis. Next base: position 185,453,937 of record NC_054371.1, read on the forward strand.
GTCTGCCTATTTTACAGTTACCTTAACACTTAGGCAATGTATAAATTCTATATATTGACTGGTACCTCCAAGCAACTGAAGATTAGTGTATCTTAAATTATTTGATTCAGCATTTTCCATGTTGAATATAATGATGTGCATAGAACAACCTGCCTGCCTATTTTACAGCTAGCTTAACACTTTAAGGCAATGTATAAATTGCCTAAAAATTGTACAAATTGACTGGTACCTCCAAGCAACAGAAGATTAGTGTATCTTAAACAAATTATTTGATTCATCTTTGAAAAAGCCATGTTAAAACAATTGGTGAGCCATTTGTTCTAGTCTCACCCCTCAGGTTAGCTGGAAGTAATTCCATTATAGCAAATGCAAAAAGCAATAGCAAACAATAAAATAAAAGCTCTGTAACGGAGGAGCCTCATTTCAGCGTGGAAGGAAAAGAATGACTCCTCTAGAGTACAATTTTTCCAGGGGCAGATTTATCAAAGTGTGAAATTAAAGATTGCCACATAAAAACTCACCCATTTTCTGTTAATGTTGATGGGATTTTTAGAACTGTATTTATCAAATCGTGGATTCTAACCTTCACCCATTCATAAATATGCTTCTAAAAATCTCATACGAATGAATAAAAAGTAAGTGAGTTTGTCTGGAACTAGATGTCCCATGAAAGAGCCCCAGACTAGTATTCATTCTTTAATATTTCATTCTTTCAAACTCTTTAGTCAGCATTATGCATTTAGACCGTTATCTTTCTCCTGGCATCAGGTTGCCAGCTTCTCACCCATAAAAAGCCAGACCAGGGCCACAACAATAAATAACAAATAGCAGAAGCAACAGAATAGTAAGCAGAAAATTGCAGTCTTTCAAGATAAGCTGGTTGCATCTTCCTAGGGACATGCAAGTATAACAGGGAAGTTGTTTTCAGCTTTCAGTTGTCTCTGTAGACACTGACTTATGTCCCTGGGGTTGTTGATGCACAGTTAAATCACTTTGCCAATTCGCTGGTCTAAAAAGAAATACTGTATGCTCTTATATAAGGGCCTATGTTTTGAAATTCAGATACAGCTCTCCAGTTTGCATTTTAAGCAATCTGGTAACTACGGTCCAAATTATCCTAGCATCCATGCACTGATTTGAATAAGAAACTGGAATATGAATAGGAGAGGCCTGATTAGATGAGTAATAAAAATTAGCAATAACAATACATTTGTAGCCTTGCAGAGGTGGTCAGCGGCTCTAATGAAAGCCGATTGAAAAGTTGCTTAGAACTATTCATTCTATAACATACTAAAAGTTACCTTAAAGTGAGCCACCCCTTTAATGAGAATCCAGAAGTTATGGAGCTTTTCATAGAAAGGACAACACTCGGGGTTGTCTTGTATGTCTACAAAGTCGTAACCTTACTAGTTGTGGGAAATGAATTGGCATCTTTCCAAAACATTAATGATAGTTGTGTTTGCAAAACAGAGGGCAGTATGCAGGGGTATTACTGTCAATGCCTCCATCGGAAACCATGGCCCCCAATATTGCTTAGTTAGTAGATCCCTCCACGTGGGTGGTGGGGCCCATCAACCAAATACATGGAGGGAGCCATTTATGATGAAACTTACCCAAATAGAACTGAATATGCTTCTAATCCACATTATAACTCAAGCCACACCACAACCAGACACAATCATGATTAATCCTGCCCATCTTTTATGCAAACCCTTGAACCTTCACAGTCCAAAAATCAAGCTACTGAACCTATATAAGCCCTCCACAGGATTCCATCCTGGGCACCCCAAATTCTCTATGTTACATAGAGAATTTGAAGAACTGAAGACCTTGTAGAACTCATAAGCCTGGAAACCGTGTGTACTAAGCGATGAACCACATGTGACTATCATTCAGTCTGACAGAGTTGGAAGTACTTTATTTCAACTATATTTAAACAACAATGGGGCTATTAAAGTGGACCCGTCACCCAGACATAAAATTCTGTATAATAAAAGTCCTTTTTAAATTAAATATAAAATCCAATTTCTTTTTTTTATTAAAGCATTCATAGCTGTTGTAAACGCATTTAAAAATATCAGCTGTCAATCAAATATTGTCTGCCCCTCCTCTATGCCAGTGGCATAGAGGCGGGGCAGACAATTACTTTCACTTTCCATTCAGCACTTCCTAGATGTCACTGCTCTCCCTGCATTCCCCCAGCTCTCTTAACGATTAAATTGTGTAACCAGGGCATGGGGATGGACATTGGGTCCCTGTCCCCTGGTGCACAAACAAGATTCTGAGATGATACAAGGCTTCTCTTAATAACAAGTTCCACAAAATGGTTCCTTCCTGGTTGCTATAATTATGAGTTCCCAGACTGATGGAAACAATATTCAAATAATTTATACAGTGTAATTAAAGTTCATTTTGCTTGACTAACATGATAAAATAGGATTTGGAATAATTTTGTTTGGGTGACGGGTCCCCTTTAAGCCTTGTTCATACTGCCAACACTTTTTACAAACATTTACACAGCACAACTCAGCAGCACAGAAAGCAGATCAAACTGACCCGAGACATCACATGGTTTATAGGATACACTTTTGAAAGTTAACAAAAAAAAAAAAAACGCTTCAAATATAATAATTACAATTCTGTAGCACAATGCTTCCACGTTAGTTTGTTAAAATAAGAATTGAGAATATTTCATTGAGTGTTTGCTTCCATCTCAAGGTTTCTGTACTAAACAATAAACAAGGTTGTTACTGTAAATCCATTACAACAAGGAATGAAGAAGGTAGTTACAGAGTTATTTCATGAGTAAAACAGCAATATTGAAGGCACAGTAATTAAACGCCTGTGCATGATCTCTAAAGCCAATAAAGGGGCTTTTCACTTAGTATGATGTAGAGAGGGATATTCTGAGACAATTTGTAACTGGTTTTCATTTTTTATTATTTTTGTTTTTTTGAGTTATTGAGCTTTTTTATTCAACAGCTCTCCAGTTGGCAGTTTTAGCAATCTGGTTGCTAGGATCCCAATTACCCTAGCAACCTTGCATTGATTTAAATAAGAGACTGGAATATGAATAGGAGAGGACTGATTAGAAAAATGATAATAAAAAAGTAGCAATAACAATAAATGTGTAGTGTTATCTGTTTTTAGATGCCATTCAGTGACCCCCATTTGAAAGTGTCAGAAGAAAAAGGCAAATAATTAAAATAAATAATGAAGACCAATTGAAAAGTTGTTTATAACATACTGACTTATCTGAAAGTTGAACCAGCCCTTTTAGCATATATGATTTGTTCATCTTGCTACATTTGATACATGATAATATAATACCGTGAAAGTAAGCAAATTGCAACAATATAGGTAGATTTATGGGTAAAATATATATTTTGCTATATTTTCGCTTTGCAAGCTAAATAGCTCTTTAATATCCATTGTATGGGGAAACAATATATTTTTTGGTTTTCTTGTGGATTTGTTAAGGACTAGCTACTAGCTAGTCACATGGGAATCAGAGGTACAAGCAATCGGCATGTGACTCCACATGAAAACCAACGGTCAGGGTAAATTGTCAGGTCACACCAAAGCTGCACTAGGATAGATCCTTGCAGATCTGACACACTATTTAAAGAGACACATCTGATTTTCAGAGTCATCTGACTAGAGGAGCAATATACAACCTCCGGCTCTCATACTATGAATGAATTAAAAATGCCAGCCTCATTAGCAGAACACTGGGAATGGTAATTATAAAGCAACAGGGTCTGTGTAGGACAGCCCGAGTCTAGATGCAAGGACTTATACGACCAGATAAAAGTATGCAATGTAAATAAGCCTGCAAGGTAAATAAGGTTACTGTCAAAGACATTGCCTAATTTGTATAATAAAGGAAATGTATCCAATAAAAACATTATTAAAGGGGTGGTTCACCTTCAAGTTAACTTTTCGTATATTATAGAATATACAATTCTAAGTAACTTTTCAATTGGTCTTTATTATAACCTTTTTTTTAGTTATTCGCCTTCTTCTTCTGATTCATTCCAGCTATCAAATGGGGGTCAGTGACCCCATCTAAAAGCAAATTCTCTGTACGGCTACACATTTATTGTTATTGCTACTTTTTATTACTCATCCTTCTATTCAGACCCTCTCCTACCCATAGTCCAGCCTCTTATTCAAATCAGTGCATGGTTGTTAGGGTCATTTGGACACTAGCAACCAGATTGCTGAAACTGCAAACTGGAGAGCTGCTGAACAAACAGCTAAATAACTAAAAAACTACCAACAATAAAAAAAATTAAAACCAATAGCAAATTGTCTCAGAATATCACTCTCCGCATCATACTATGGGGCAAATTTACTTATGGTCGAATATTGAGGGTTAATTAACCTCAATATTTGACTGCCGAATTGAAATCCTTCGACTTCGAATATCGAAGTCGAAGGATTTAGCACTATTCCTACGGTCGAACGATCGAAGGAATAATCGAAAATTGTTAGGAAGCCTATGGGGACCTTCCCCTCTATGGGGACCTTCCCTTTAACTCAAAGGTGAACCACCCCTTGGAAAGCATACTGGGCAGTCGGTTAGCTGTAGTGCCGCCCAACACCACTTCACAAAGGGCTGACAGTCAAGTTACTGGAGCTTTTAAACCCAAGTAGTTTCAGGCTGAATAGCAACAGATCTACAGCACTCTGCCGTCTGAAATACTGGCCAATATTACTATCCGCAGCAACTTAGGGCAACCATAGGCCAGTGGCAAATGGGACATTTTGTCTGTTGCTGCAAAACACCGGTGTTCACCTGCAGCGACGGCTGCTAACAGAATGCAATATAAAGCAGTCGGACTGGTGCACACCGATCTTCTGCAGGACTCGTTGGAAGGTCATGCCCTGAAAACTATACGGTGATAGTAGCACGAGCTCCCAGTGGATTTTACTAGTGAAACACATACAACAATGTTAGATCACCCATTTAATGAGATGAATGAGAAGTTCATCACTATCATTCACTGTAATTATAGGGCACTGGCATGCTATGTGGCACTTTCAGAAAACCCAGCTCATTATTGAGTGCCTGCCAGCTGCCAGTTAATCTGCCTGAAGGTTTTTGGATTACGGGAATAAACTGCACGGATGTCCATAAACTATTAGGGTGATGAATCAGTTCTGGGTTTTTCTTTTTCATTTCCTCTTCCCTCTCAATGGTAAGATGAAATCAGGCAATATCATGGGCAGAGTGGGCCCTGATCAGGATTGAACACAGGACCCCTGTGCTGAAATGCAGTGATGTCAACCAATGCTGTGCTGCCCCATCCATGCCGTAAAGTGAATGTGTTTGCGACAGTGCGGCTATAAATCGGAACCTTCTCTAAGGGCACACAGCACTCTCATTACATGGCAGATAGAATTTACAGATGTCATCTCTAGTTTACGACAGAGTAACGAAAGCGAAACTCTGGTTACCCATGGTTACTGTCAGTTCTGCACTTTTGTAGCAATGTAAGCACCTAAATCGACTTACCGTGATTGACTGCTCGTGAAAGCTCCCCACCGAGAAGCAGTTATCCCCCGGGTTGACGGCTCCTGTCAGCACCTGGTGCAGATTCATTGTCAAGTGGCTGCATAGAGCCCAGCACCTGCCGGGTCACCGCAACTCCAGGTCACGCAGCAATATCCACATACCACCCTACAGTCGCGATTTTGAACTCACTTCGCAGTCCCGAATCACTGCTTGAACGTCCCGCAACGCAATTAATGTCCAGCTCTCTGACTCCTGTCGGACAGCTAATTCTGACGTCACAGGTCACATCTCGCGAGACTGTGGCGTCACGTGTACACGTATATAACCGCAGGACGCGGCACGTAGCCGCCTTGTGGGGAATGACGGACTTGGGCGGAATCACTCAGTGGTGCACAAACATAAACTGATAGTTACACCCGATAACCCGTGGAGGACATGACAGCTTTTATTTTTGTCAGGAAATAAAGTTTTTTTCTTTCCTGGTGGACTTTTTTTTTCCCCTGGTGCTGCCAATATTTCTTCAGAAGTCCTTTGTTTTTCTGCTGCAGCTTGAGAAAAATAAAATACTTTATATTCCTTACCAACAGTGCCCCACAGAGCCTCTGCAGTCAATATTTAACCAAAAGCTGCTTCCAACTTGTGCCATTAGAACACCATAAATGAACAGTTTTAACTGGAGAAAAAAATGTCACCTTGCCATAACTTGCACGAAAAATAACTAATCATTTTAGGATTTTCTATGTTGAGGGTCCCAGCATTTTTATGCAAAGGACAAGGATTCATTCATACCTCCCAACATTTTGGAAGTAAAAAGAGGGACAGAAAAATGTTTTCCGCATGTAGCGCAGCAATTTTTTGACCACACCCCTTTCTGTGGCCACACCCCCTAATTACCATGTTTATTTCTCCTTATCTAAACTGTGTTTTTGTGTCTCAAAATTGTTACAAAGTATCTTATTTGCACCTGTGGCTGTTCTGGGCTCTCTGCTAAAAGCCAATTAAGTGAGAAACTTTGTTTCTTTTTCTGGCTGTTCAGTGCAGAGAAAAGAGGGACTTTCCAGTACAAACGAGGGACTGCGGGTTGAGCTGTCAAAAGAGGGACTGTCCCTCCGAAAAAAGGGACAGTTGGGAGGTATGATTCATTTAGAAGACAATGGGGTCAATACACAAAAGGTTGTTATTCCTTAAAGCTCAGTTTTTCTTGTTATTTAAGGAACAGTATTTAAAGGACAAGGAAAGTCCAATAAATATGCTGTTTTATTTGAAATGGCTAACTGCAAGATGTGATGAAGTGCTCTTTGATTACCCCTAAATTGCATTGATTTTCGTGCAGCAGAAGCTTCTCTGAAAAAATAGCTCTGACTAGTGAATAACGAATACCCATAAAGCAGAGGTCTGCACTAAGACTAGGTTTGCCACCTTTTCGGTTTTGACCCGAACAGTTCGGTTTTTCTAAGGCCTGTTCGGGTCTCAACTTTCTGTTCGGCTTTCAGCCTTGTGAAACCCAGGGCCGCCATTAGAAATCAGGGGTCCCCGTACAATAAAACTTTCGGGGGCCCTGGGCCCCGCCCACGCTAGCGCCCAAGCCCCACCTCAGATCCCGCCCACTCCACCCAAGCCCCACTCCATCCTGCCCAAAGACCACACAGACATCAGCGCTAAAAAAGTAACCCCCCCCCCCACACAAGTTATAAAAAGCTATTGATGGTCAGGGCCCCCTTATAAGTCAAAAAAAAAAATTGGTGCCAGGGCCCCCCTTACAATTTAAAAAAAATTGGGGCCCCAAAAAATATTTTAAAAAAACATTGGTGGCAGGGGCCTATAGAACATTAAAATAATACATTGGTGGCCAGGGGATTAAAAAAAAACAAACAACCCACATTGGTGTTCAGTAGAATTGAACTCGTGGCTTCAGGACTTCAACTTGGCCTCCTTTCGTGACTTCGGGTCTTTTCGCCGCTTCGGAAGTTCTTGACCCGGCATCATAACTCCACATCATTGTGCCTGCCTTTGATGTCATCATGCCCACCCTAACATCACTGCTCCATCCCCAATGCTATCTGTCCCGCCCCCCTTTGTTCGGGTTTAGCCACCTGCAAAGGTGGCAACTCTAACTAAGACCAAGACCACGATTCTGCCCAGTATAAACTTGAGCATGGCAGAAATCTCCATCTAGAGGGTGCATTCCATTCCACACATCATCCGCGACCTGCCAGTTAAAAGCAACTAGAAAATCTCTTAGTTAGCTCCGGGTTGCCATAGCAACACAGGCACAGAAAGGAAATTAAGCGGCCTCGCTGCAACGGTGATGCGGGTCAGAGGATCGTGTAATTGTGGCACATGCACAATGGACAAGAAAATATGGCAGCACCAGGAAGAAAGACACGGAAAAGTTTCAGAAGCTTCAAGTAAGTGAAGGCAGCACTATTGAGGGAAACTAGTTTAGTGACTCAGTGCAACAAGGGGGTATGTATCTTATGAGTGAACTATGAAAAAAATGCTTGCCTTATCCTTTAAGAAATGATTCATCAAAGTATTTTGATGTATGCGCTTATAGACATGCGCTAATAGTATGCGCTAATAGACATGTTCTAATCGCATTGCAATATTTATAGAATATAATTGATTCTAACGCATAATTTACAAACATCATGGAATTATATCAAGTTTCCCAGGAAACGGAATGACTGGAATACTGTAAAAAGAAACTTCTCTCTGTCATTGGCATCCCGAATGTCTTAGGTGCTATAGATTGCATTAATAAAGTGTGACAATATCTAATGGCTTAAAATAATGCATGTTATAAAATACCGCACAATTAACTTAAAATGAATGAAAAAAAATTGCTTCTTAAGTCGGACGAGTAAACTTTTAGTGAATCTATCATTAATTCTAAAAATATAAGAAGTGATGTAATTTTTAAGGCATGCTATAAATAACACTTTTTCAACCTTTTGTGAATCGGCCCCAATGGGTGAAATTGATGACAGTTTTATTTTTACTAATTGCTAGAAGTATCTCCACTTTCAATATTTGACAAAAAGTAAATATTTTTCTAGGGCTGGTACCTAGGGCAGCATTGGACATAAATATAACACTGCCAGCAGGGGTATAACAAGAGGGGCTGCTATAAGGTGCCATAGAAAGTCAGTATTTAATGGGCTGGTGGGGGCTATTTGGGCCTCTGTGTGGGCTGATTGGGCTTCTGTGTATCTGAAATCCCAGGGCCTATTTTAATTCTCAGTCCAGACCTGAACAAGAGCGTGCCGGATCCCCTGCCAGAAAAACTTTCAGAGGACCCAGCACACACAGCAGGCTCCTTTGCGCAACCTCCATGTTTGCAACCTCCTCGCCCACCTGAAGCTTGCAAAGGCACGAGCATATCAATTAGAAGAAGAAAAAGAGAGGCAGGGAGGGGGATTTGGACGCCATAGAGTAGTGATCTACATGCCAGCCCGAAACCCGCGGGATCCATGGGTTTACCGGTGGGTCAGGCGGGTTCAGGCTGGCTTCAAATCTTTGGGTCGCGGGTTTGGGTTGAACGGTTCCTTCCATTTTCCCCGCCCACAAAGTAACACTGCCGGCTTCTGGCTCCTCCATTTACAGATTTGCACATGTTGGCAGTCCAAAATATATATCCAACACCAATTTTGAAATTACAATTGGTATAAATAATTTCTATCCGCTTGATCCCCTATATCATCAAAAATTTCAGCGGTTTAAGATCCGCTCACCGTTGGTAGTAATTGGCCCGGGTGCACCTGCCCCGAGCCCTGCGTTTAATACACAGTCTATCCCACGTTCCTTCCAACAGTTGTTTGTATTCATAGATAAATATGTATAAGGATCAGCTTACCCTCTCCTTGGGGTGACCCGGGTGCTGCCGCCCCGAGTCTGTCGCTAAGGGAGACGTTTTCAACTATTCACATCCAAGTCGTCGCGGCGCACTCCAAAGTCAAAGGATCGCTCATAGGTTGTTGGTTAAAAATTCATCCTTTAGCATGTTAGCATTTCTTTTTTAAACTGATGTAACCAATAAAGGATGAATTTTTAACCAACAACCTATGAGCGATCCTTTGACTTTGGAGTGCGCCGCGACGACTTGGATGTGAACAGATTTGCACATGTCCTGCCCCTTTCTTGACATCACGTTGGTCTTTAAATAGAGGAGCTGGGGTGTGTGCGGGTTGGTTGAGGGCGGTTAGGGTCAGGTGCAGGCCCTAAAAATCTGGAACTGCACATACCTCCCAACATTTTGGAAGTAAAAAGAGGGACAAAAAATTTTTTTCCCGCACGTAGCGCAGCAATTTTTTTTACCACACCCCTTTCTATGGCCACACCCCCTAATTAACATGTTCATTTTTTACAAAATTTGGCAGGTTATGAAAGTTTGAAAATATTTCTCCTTATATAAGTTGTGTTTTTGTGTCTCAAAATTGTTACAAAGTATCTTATTTGCAAATGTTAGCTGTTCTGGGCTCTCTGCTAAAAGCCAATTCAGTGAGAAACTTGTTTCTTTTTCTGGCTGTTCAGTGCATGGAAAAGAGGGACTTTCCAGTACAAATGAGGGACTGCGGGTTGAGCTGTCAAAAGAGGGACTGTCCCTCTGAAAAATACGACAGTTGGGAGGTATGCCTGCATATCACTATACTATAGAGGAAGCAGACCTCTGTCCCCTTCCCCCCCTCCCCCCCCACAACCACTGGGTCTGCTTCCTCTATAGTTACGCCACTGAGTGACTGCAAGGGAAAGACAAGTACAATATAATGAGACAAATAAGCACCCAGGCTGTAAAGGAAAAACAGAAATCTAGTGTGATATTGTTATACCAATACATAAACATTACAGAAAGGTGTGAAAAATGAAAATGAAATCTGCTTTCAAGTGTTTCCCATTCAAATTGATGGGAACCCTGAAAGACGATGACATAAAGGGGCCTAACAAAAGTGCCTCGTCTCACATTTTAGTTTCAAGAAAGGGTTGGATGCCTTATTTTCCTAGTAAAAAATTGATTCAGGGACTGGCCGGAATGCCCTTTTGAGAGGAAGGAAGGAGTTCCACCTTTCTCTGGATCAACTAGCAGTTAGGCAGGTTTCGCTTTGGCAGAAAAGGTTGAACCGGATGGATATGTGTCTTTTTCAACCTCACTTCCTATATTAATATGTATTGGCCTTAATAGTAGTTAAAGGGGAACTATCAAGAAAAATAAAATGTAATATAAACTTCATACTGAAATAGGAAACTTGCCATATTAATGAATTAAAAATTCTGTACTGTTTTTGTAGTAAGCACATTTATTACTATTTTCACTATCCCTCTTTCAGCATCTGTTTCTCTTAATTTTCTCTTAATACACAAGGTGGGTGTCAGATTTTGATTGACAGATCTGATATATTTTTGGGTGTTGTTTTTATTGCTCACTCAAATAACTGATTCCAGCATAAACAAAATCTAACAAAATGACTTTAGCACAAATCCAGCATGTAGAGAGAGAGAGAGAGAGGGTTGCTGGTGATTTAAAAATAAGTTCCCCCACTTTGTATGCTGAGAGGGGGGAGTAAAGAGTAACTTGATTATTTCATTAATTGGTCAACATTTTTAATTGTAAAATACTGATTATTTCAGTAGAACAAACTAGCCTAAATTACATTTTTATTTTTGTGATGATTCCCCTTTAAGCCCATGTGGCATCATTGGTAATGTTCTTGGAAGCTCACACCAACTGGCTTTAGTTATTCTTCTGGAACTACAGTATATGCAGCACTAGCCAGCAATGCACAAAGGGAAATAACTCCCAGGTACACTGCCAGTTCTCTATGAGTGTTTAATTTATTAGTTCCAGCTACTTTCTCATGACATATTAACCCCTATAGAAAGTAGCTTTCTGGACCCAATTTTAATTATTAACAGACATCAACCGTGTCCAAGTAATAAAGTCTTTCATTAGAAAGGGCATGAGTCTCACGAGGCACTTGAGGCTATTTCTTTTACAAAGAACTCTGGTGTACACAAAGTTTTTTATTGTTTTAAAGCACATAATGCTTTTAATTATATCCTTAGACAAACCTGCTTGTTAAAATGTACTGATGGAAAAAATTTGGTTGCCTTATCAAATGAATTCAAGTACAGTGTATGACCTTGATCATGTTAATTTTGATTTTTTTTATATATGTGCATGGATTCGGCATTTGATGTTACCCCATGATATCTAAACTGACACATAATGATGGACTTTGTCCAGACAAAGGCACAGTAAATAATGTTAAAAAGAGTTTGTTTCTACTTCTATGTAAAGCAAAAGAATAAGATACTGCTTTCATACAGTTTTGTTTTGTTATCTTGAATATTCTATACATAAGTTTGCTGGACTTCTACTATTCTTCTGAAACTGCTGCAATCCTCATAGTAAGAATATATGTATGTACATTTTTATTTATATAATGCTACTTAGGTATGCAGCCTGTACATCAGAACAATAAATTAATAGAACAATCAGGGGTCATTACCAGAGTGGTAGAGGGAGCACGACAACCCAGACTAGGGGTAGACATAAGACCAGTTTACAGGTACCTGCCCAGTGCCCCCCCTCCATTGTTGCAGGTGCCTAGCCCTAGTTCTGACCCTGATAACTACTGTAAAATGACACTTAAAGGAGAAGGAAAGGTTAAAGCTAAGCAAGCCTTATCAGAAAGGTCCACCTAAATATACCAGTAAACCCTTAAAGTAGTGCTGCTCTGAGTCCTCTGTCAAAACAAATACTGCTAATGTATTGTGAAGAATGGGAATCATTCACGACAGCAGATTAACTGCAATTATGCTGTTTATTGTGTCACCACACGACATGTTTCGGACCTATTGGCCCTTTTTCAAGTGTGTACAAACTGGTGTGAAATGAACATACTTATACACCACATGTGATGTTGGCCCGCCCACCAATCAACAAAGCCCCGGGTGGTTAACCCTTAGGTCCTTTTTTTTTTTTAAAAATGGTAAATCCATGTGTCTCAATTCAGTGTCCATCTGTGAACTTGTCCACTCCATATATATGGCCTCATGTCTAAACATCATAAGAAGATCAAAAATATCAAAAATAGTTTACAAGAAGATTTTTTTAAAAAACACTTATGTACATAAATTTTCTCGATATACATAAGGAACTGCTCTATTATGAGCCTACCTAAAAGACTTGAAAAAGCAGAGTCTGCCCACATTTATGTTTTCAATTTACTTCATTATTGGGTTTAATTATTCGTATCTTACCCTTAGTTGGCTTCTATAAAGTGAAAGCTATGATAGTGTTTTACTCTAGATTGGGTTGTCTTCAATATCTGTGGAGGAAAACAGGTACATTAATATCCTAAAAATGGTATGATACTCCAATGGTCATTCATGCCTATTGGGGCCATTGTATTCATTTTTCTGATCCAATATGCTTCTTTTTGGGCCAGTGTTTTTCTCATGTCACCTCCCCTATTAGGCATTTTTATCTGTTCCAGAACCAGCCATTTCAATTGGCTGACATTATGTCCTTCTGCATGGAAGTGTCTGGAGACAGACGTATCTGAGGCTGTTCCCATTTTGAAGTTTCTAATATTTCCCCTGTGTTCTTTGATTCGGTCTTTGACTGCTCGTATTGTTTGACCGATATACGCTAATCCACAGGGGCATTTTAGACAGTACACCACAAATTTAGATTCACAAGTGGTATAGTGTCTCAGTTTAATCTGTGTACCCTTGGTTGGATGGCTCACTGTGTTTCCTTTTACAATAGAGGCACAGCATATGCAATTCAAACAAGGAAACGTGCCTTTTTTAGGTTTACCCATAAAACGATACTCCTTTTTCTCCTGACTATCTGAGGGGCATAATGTATCTTTAAGTGTGCGCCCTCTTGTATAACAAAACATGGGAGGTATACGGAAGAGATGCCCATACTTGGAGAATTGGCCAATATTTTTTTATAGTTTTTTCTATGGCCTTACTTTGTTTTCCGAATTTTGAAACGAAAGGTATCCTATTTTGGTTTTTTGTTTTGTTTTCAGGTTTCAGTAATTTTTGTCGGTCTAATTGCATTACCTCTTGAATAGTGGGTATTAGTTTATTTCTCCTATATCCCCTATTCAGGAACTTTTTGGTAAGCATATTGACAGAGCCTTGGAAAGAGTCTCTATCCGAGGATATACGTAAAGTTCTTATGTATTGGCTTTTGGGGATGGCTTTTATAATATTGGGATTATGAAAGCTGTCTGATGTTAACAGTGTGTTTCGATCTGTGGGTTTAGAAAACATGGAAGTTTTTATTTGTTTATTATCTATCGAGATATTTACATCTAGAAAGTGGATTGCTGTAGTGGAGCTCTCACTGGTAAATTTTATAGTTTTATGCTTTTGATTGGCCTGGTCTATCATTTCTTGGAACTCTTTTTTCGTCCCTCCCCACAATAACAAAATATCATCCACAAATCGCCAATAATGGATAATGTTTTTACAATGTTGTCCTTTCAAGAATATAGCATCCTCTATGTAGTTTACAAAGATATTGGCAAATGCGGGAGCGACCGCTGCCCCCATTGAGGTCCCCTGACGTTGCCAGAAGTACTCTCCTTCAAATCGGAAGTAGTTTTTTTGTAAGACTATTGTTAAGACTATTGTTAAGACTATTGTTAAACAATATAACAGTATAACAGTTTGTACACACTTGAAAAAGGGCCAATAGGTCCGAAACATGTCGTGTGGTGACACAATAAACAGCATAATTGCAGTTAATCTGCTGTCGTGAATGATTCCCATTCTTCATAATACATTGGATATTTACAGGGTGCCGGGGACGGAGCATCCAGGGAACCATCACAAGAAGTAAGGCATAATCACTAATCAGTGTAAAACCCTCTGTTAAAAACAAATACTGCATCTCTTTCCTATATTGTGTACACATGGGCTTCTGTATCAGACTTCCTTGCCCTGGGCGTGAGCATGCTCAGTTTGCTCTTCTTCCCCCTCCTTCCCTCTCTTCTCTGCTATAATCTGAGCCCAGAGCTATAAGTGAGCAGGGAGAGACTCAGACAGGAAGTGATGTCACACCAAGCTAATACTGCAGCTGCTATCCTAAATAAATCGAGAGCTTCTAGAGCTTTTTACTTAGGTATGGTAAAACATTCTACATAATAAATATAGCATTCTAGCTTGCACTATTGCAACTAATCTATGTGCAATAAAATGCACCTGTAGCTTTCCTTCTCCTTTAAAGCGATACTGACACGTTCCTATAAAAATCATAGCAACGTGTCAGTATGAAGTAAATGCTACACAAGGAATAGTTCCCTGCAAACCCCCCCCCTGCAAAGGCCCCCGCAAAGCCACCCGCAGCCCCGAGAACCTGTGTGCTGCCGACTCGCTCACACAGCTAACACAGTGATGCTGGGCTGGGGGAGGAGTGATCCTTCCATAGGCTGAAGTCCTGTTTTGATTCGTAATCAGCCTATGGAAGGATTGCCCACCACCAGCCCAGCTTCACTAAAACGGTTGAGAAGATCATTTAGCAGTTTCAGAGGGGGGTGGGCCTGGGGCGGCTTTGCAGGGGGCTTTACTTTATACTTGATACTGACAGGTTCCTATGATTTTTATAGGAACCTGTCACTATTGCTTTAATATCCACCTGTTTATGTCTCTAAGTTACTCCACACTTAGGAATCAGAAAAACCCTGCAAAGCCACCCCCAGCCCCACGAACCTGTGTGCTGCCGACTCGCACTGCATATTTCCTCAGGCAGATTTCAGCCACCATGAGGCATTAGCCTAACTGTATTTTGTATTTATATTTTGTATTTATTAGTATTTATTATTGTACCGACCCTTGTTTTTCCTATCAATCAGTTGTTCTGCTGTACAGAGCTCCATGCATAAGGTGGCCCTGATCTGTTGTATGATAGTGCCCTCCAGCCCCATCTCTAAATGACAGGGGTGGGCTATGAGGAGGAGCTGTGCATTGTGGGCCCACCATCAAAGTTTTTTTTGTTTTCAAGTTATGTCACTGTCACAGTATTGCACTGCACCCAGCCCATCTTGTATGTCATATTCAACCCACAGACCCTTTAGCTAATGCAGATCAAACATCTGGTTGGTGTCATTTATCCTAGATTTGTTTATACCCCAGTAGGGGGTGGAGCAATGCTGTGGGCATGGACAAGAGAGAATGGCAAATTCAGCCCACCCCTTTAGCTAAATGGGAAAATGTTTCAAAACACCAAACAATCAAAACACTAAAAAAAAATGTCATTGTAATTTATAAGAGAAAATTAAGTGTTTAATTTTGCTTGTGCATTTTGACAATCACATACACACACCCTTCTTTCCTCCAGCAACACATAATACAAATATGCATGCTGTCATCATATCTCCCTTAAGCTGGCCATAGACGTTGAGATTTTTAAAAGATCAGATCCTGATCGTGAGACCACGATCTTCTCAGAACGATCGTACAATCGTACGAATTTACCATCAACTAAAAATACCAATTTGCCAGGAAAAAAAAGGGGAGCTGCCTGCTTGGCCCTGTAAACATAGATAGATTGCACTGGGACCGACAAAGATTTTTTGACCTGGCCGATCAATTTCCCGACAGATGTCGGCCGACAAATTGTAAGATGTGCGATCGTTCGAATACCACTAACCGCACTACAATTTCGAAGGATTGGTCGGGCTTCCCTGAAATCGGTCGTTTGGCAAGAAGAATCGTCGCGTCTATGGGGAGCTTTAGACTGTTGCAACGTTAGATTAAGGGCGGTAGCTACTAAAACACAAATTTATCTATTTTGTTAATTAGAACAACTACCATCCACAAATTTAACTCATTTATCAAGAAATCAACTCAAAAAAGTCGGTGCGGGAAAAAATAGTGACAAAATTGTGCGACAATTAGAATCCTACGAATTGACGTTCGACTTGCTCGTTTTTTTTGTGTGCTGCATCCTGAAAACTCTAACATTTTTGGATTATCCAGCTCAGCTCACGATGTGAAGAAACAACTTCAGTGACATCTGCCATTGACTTCTACATGACCTCAACAGGTTTTAGTTGGAGTATTTTCGAATTTGCATTTTTAGCAGGTTTAGGGTATAATAAATCTCTAAAAATGTGAGGTTTTTCTTCCTCTAAGAATGCGAGTTTTTCCCTTTAAAAACTCTACTCGAAAAAATTTAGCTTCAATAAATAGGTGTTTACGTCTAAAAGTCCAGTTGCTTTAGACTTAATCCTGCTAGATACTGTATATCATTGCTTTTATCAAGAGGTAAGTACAGTAGTCATGGCTCACATTGTCTTCTGATTCAATGGATCCTGGTGTATGTTGTGTGTGTTACAGGAACAGGCACTTGGATTGTTAGACTGTAAACGTCACTGGTGATATAATCATCTCTGTAAAGGTCTGCATAAAAATGTTGTTGTTACATAAATAAAGGATAATATGGCAACAGAAATAAGAATGTTACAGTGCAATTGCATCATTATTTAAAATGTATAGAAATGCTAAATTTAAAAACAGTAACAGATGAAACATTGTCCATGCTGAGAAAGCCACCTTTGTATAGGACGGCTGCAACTAATTTCCTGGCAGTTTGAGAGCAGTGTCACTGACCCAATGTAACGCCAGTAAACAGAAGAAATAATTTAAGACATCAGAGCCACCACTCTGCTAAACTTCATTCCACCCTTTACATACTGTACATTTCCATTGTTATTGTATTTAATTTAAAGTTCTGCATAATGTGTTGCTGCAACACAAATAAAGGATAGTATTTGCATATAAATGTGTAGGTAAATATATTTTTAGATATAAAACATTCAAGGAGAAACAAACCCTTAAAGCACCAGTAACGTAAATTAAAAAAAAAAAAAAAAAAAATCGTTTGTATAGACATATGTAACTTTAAAATCGCAAAGTCTTTATTAAAAAATAACTTACCGAAATTCTGCTTTCGCTCCTCATCTGAAAAGGCGATAGGGCGACGATCCATCGTGCGGTAGTCGATTTCTCCTCCCTGCCTTCTATAGGAGTTAGCCAGGGAGGAGAAATCGAGAGCCGCACAATGGATTGTAGCCCTGTCAGCTTTTCTGAAGAGGAGCGCAAGCAGAGTTTTGGTAAGTTATTTTTTAATAAAGACTTTGCAATTTTAAAGTTACATATGACTTGGTGTTTTTTTTGTTCTATACAGACAAAATTAAAAAAAAAATTGATGTTACTGGGGGGGGCAGCTATGCTGGCGGGGAGGAGGGGGGTCTATGTAGGGTAGGGGTAGGGTTGTCAGTAAAACACCTGCTAAGGCCGGGGCCGGTATTACAAATTTACCGGCAATGCAGTTGCCGGTAATTTGTAATATCCTGTTAAAAAAGCCCTCGGCCTGCCCCCATTTGCGCAGAACTTACCTTTTTTGTAGTCTTCTTCGCATCGATGCGATGTTGCTCCGCCCCTTTTTGCTACTGCACTGCGTAGCCCCGCCCCTTTTTGTGTCATGGCCCGCCTCCTTAAGTACCCGCCCCCCACCGGCCGGTTATTTTTTTCATTAAAGCTGGCAACCCTAGGTAGGGGTAGGGTTTTTTTATTAAGGGTTTGTTTCTCCTTTAAAGGGGTTATTTACTAAAACTTTAATACATTTTTTTTTTTTATTAAAACAAAGTTGACCAAACTCATTTCCACGAATCAAACTCATTTATAAGTACTTTATCTCAAAAAAGGCGAAGTGAAGACTTTGCAACAAGATTGAGTGTCAATTTGTATGGTATGATTGACATCGGATTATCAGACGAAAACCCTGTCTTAATCAAAATATCCAGCGCAGATCACGATGTCAAGAAACAACTTCAGGGACATCTGCCATTGACTTCTACATGACTCAACAGGTTTGAGATGGCGTATTTTTCAGATTCTGATTATTAGCAGCTTTGGGGTATAATAAATCTCTAAAAATTTGAGTTTTTATTTTCCCCTTAAAAACCTCAACCAGATCCCCCTAAGACCCTCACTGCATACCCGATTAAAGTTTAGTGTTTAATAATTGTCACCATGTTGGTTTTAGTATGCTACCAACAAATAGTTTAATAAACTTACAATGCAAAAGAGCCACAAACCTGGAAGATATAGCTTTATAATACACCAGAGCCATGAATATCCTTTAAATTATATCCTGATAACTTTCCTTATGACTTTTTAAAATTATTATTACTTTTTTACAATAAGGCATTTAAATTTATCCTCCAGTTCTTAGCAGTTTCACAAGTTCATTTCTTCTGTTTACAAAAGCCTCCAAGTCGATGTGTCCAGTATACCCATACTTTGTTTAATGTTTCAACAAACCGCAACTGAGGGTAAAACATTTAATTCCAGTCTCTTTGTCTATAGAAGACAAACTATATCTAAGTATTCTGAGGGATATTTATAAATGTCACAAATTAGAGCATATTTGTAGATTTCCAGATTGTGTTGTCCTGAGTTGTCCTGAAGTTGCAGAGAATATACAAAGAAAAGAAGTAATGAAGGGTTGAGGTATTCCACTAATTTTAGAGCTATTTCACCATACTCAACTGCGGTTGACTTCTTGTTGTTATGAATGGAAAGCATACCTGCCTTGCCCCCCCCCATTCCTTCCCTAGTTGGCTTTCACCCTAGCCCTTGACAGTCTCGATACACACTAGCGGAAACAGACTTCATAACCTACTAGCCCACCTATTAGATGGCAGCAAAAAAAAAAAGGGGGTTGCACTATTCGCCAGGCAAAAATTAGCGGGAAATTTCTGCGTTTCGATGCCGGCGCCCATTAAAGTCAATGGGCGTCCATCAATAGTCTCGGCAAATTCACAAATTTATTTGCCGGCATCGAAACGCAGAAATTTCCTGCAAATTTTGACGCCAGTGCCAATTTGCATTTCGCAAATTTTTCACCTGTTTCGCAAATTTCGATAGAAATTCGCAAATTTCATGGCAAAGCGGGACAAATTCACCGATCACTAGTCATAAAGATAAATACACTGTTTGTTTTGACATGAGTCAATTCTTAACATTATACTGTATGTATATATTTTTTTCACTTCCATGCTTTATTATATGGATAAAGTGATTTAAAGTGATTTACAAAAAAAATCTATTATCTTTATAAATTAAAAAGACAGTATTAATTTAAGACAGTATTAATTTCTTTTTTACATTTATGCTCTGTGGCTCTCCAGATTAGAATTTCAGCAGCTATCACTAATATAGAGGCAGTGGTTTAAGTTGCAGACTGTAAGATGACTTTGGGTCTAAACAGTCAGATAACCAATATCATACCAATAACAGCAAAATTGTAGACTTACATAGCAACAGAGTTTTGTTTACTGCAGTCAGTGACATAATAACATAGAATATCTATAAATAAAAGTAAAAAAAAAAAGAATGCCAATGGAAAAGTGCTCAGAATAGGCATATTTATAATATAAGAGTTAATGTAAAGGTATACTACACCTTTGAATATGCTAAGTGAATGGAATAATGTGCAGACTGTAAGGATATTACTCTTGTGCTGCACAGATATAACCCCAAGGTGCCAAGGAAAAGGACTGGGCTGTCCCTAGTAAACTGCAATTAGACACTCCATTGTAA
Source organism: Xenopus laevis (assembly GCF_017654675.1). Taxonomy (NCBI): domain Eukaryota; kingdom Metazoa; phylum Chordata; class Amphibia; order Anura; family Pipidae; genus Xenopus; species Xenopus laevis. The sequence goes on from NC_054371.1 coordinate 185,474,086, forward strand.
ATAATAATTTAATAGTACACTGAGATTTCTAGGTTATATAATAGATAAGCAGGTTGCCTTTGGAAGTCCTGTGTCCCAACACAGGGAGGTCCTGTAGTTGAATAATGAGTGGGAAATATAGTTTGTGTGCTAATTTCACATGTATTACTAGCCTCTGAATGAACTGCTGGACAGCTTGAAAGTGACAACTTTTTTGAAGTGCTATGCTAAGTATGCACTGTACTGTAATTCAGTTGCTGACATAATAAAGTGCTTCTAAAAACTGTATTTGCGCTTTATTTACATAAAAACTAAGGTTATCATTTCATTTATCATTACTGTGCCAGCTCCTTCACATCATTGTTAAATTATTTCAATGGATTACAGAGTATATTATATCTTTTTTTACACTGGATGGGCAGACTATTGAAAGAGCTACACTACAGTAGAGCTACTCTGCACCATGAAGATAAATACCACAAGTTCAAATCAGTTATTTTTCACAACATTACTGAAAGAGAAGGGGCGAATGACCCTGGAGTCAGCAGTTCAGTGACAAGTACCCTACAATAATTGAATATTTCTTGTATGTGCTGAGGCTGCTATATTGTGTTTATAATGTGCACTTTAAATTGCATTGCAGTGTTTACTATAACCCTACTGTGAACTGGTATAGTAATAAAGTGTACTAAAGTTGGGCAATCAAATCTATATGGAGTGTTGCCCTGTTGTTTGTCACTCGTTTTGTTTACATTTTTTGGATACTGCTATGGTACTGAACTGTCATATATAATGAAGATCTGCACATGGCCTATTCTGTATTCTCTCACTCTGCACTCGGCACCACATGATTGGAAACTCTCGCTCATAGATCCACCCCCCTTTTGCTGATGCTCCACCACATCTGCCTGCCTCATTTACAGAATGGGGTAGGGGTAGTTAACCAGGTAGAAGAGGTAAGGGCCCAGCATCCCCCCCCCCAACATTGCCCAAGGCAAATGCCTCTTCTACTTACTCATAGTTCACAATCTGCATGGGATTAACCAGTGTTTTAGAGGCACCCTGCAGAAACATTTTTGGGGCCCAAGTTGTGTTAATGCACTTCTGCAAGCACATGGATCAGATAGCACAGGTTCAGGCAAGAGGAGGGATGTAGGGAGATGAGGGTCCTTTTCCAGTCACCCTTCTCCTCTGGGGCTGTAAGGTCTATTTATAAGTAGTTACACTGCTCAGATTAATCATTTTCCTGCCAACAATGTATAATTTATGTCACTGACAAGAATGTTGCAGAGTTCCAGATTCTATGTTTCTGATTCAAATGAATTTAAAAAGCAAGGTGTGTCTCCTGGCTGCAGTCTCTGACTGAGGATGGTAAATGTGATCCTGAATCTTACCCTCTCTCTTGTAAAAAGTGAATAGCATTATTTTAGCTTTTTAAACAAAAAAAAAGCTCTTGGACCTCAAATAATGTTGAATATTATTCAGTTGCTTTAGTTCCACAAGGATGAAAATTGTACCATTGGGAATGCCTAAATAGTTAATGCATAAACCATACAAAAATTCTAAGCATCTTTTACCAATTATTACAGAGCCTCACTGTTATATTATATATGCAAGGTTGGCAACTTTCTCCTACTGATGTATCTCCAAATTGCAGGAGAAGAATGCATTTGGACCATTTGGTCTGCAGCTCCGCTAAATAATTTCTGTTAACAGAAAATGCAGAAATACAACCTTGTATTTCACCTTTGAGTGTTTTTTCCTATGTCCCTTTGTTCAGCTGAAAGGGAAAATAACAAAGGCACCACTGCATAATTAAAGAAAAAAAATCCAGGGGCTGCCCCCAACACTTTTGTTTTTTCTTGCTTGCAACCTCCATCCAAGCTTCTGTCTACCCAACACAGTATCCCTCTCTCTATCTCTCTCCTTGCACCACTATGGCTTTCTTGCTATGCCCCCTCCCCAGGCTATTTCACAAATGATTCAAAAACAGCAGTAGTTTGTGTGTGTGTGTTTCCTTGTGGTGGAGCTTTTATGTGGTCCACCACAAGGGAGCACATACATTAATGCAGCTCATGGCACAGGCAAGCGCCAAATGCAGGCAGAACTTATCAAGAAAATTGTAATTTCAAGTTAATCCTCCAATATATATTGTAATAATATATGTTCTGGGGGAATTCACAAAATAGTAATAAACTGAAACTGAAGCAACACATATTATCTAAGTTTAAAGACACCAACCATCAAAAAATTGTTTCACCCACCAGAGGTGTAGGCTAATAGAGCCTGCATTTCAGTTGGGGGAAACATTTTTTATTTCTGAAAAAACAAACCACCATTAGATGCTAAGTTACCTGCACCAGATACAGGTGGCCATGTTTGGTGATATGCATTTGCATAATAATCCCCCGCAAACCTGCGCTCATCTGACCCCTCCGACACTTCTAAATGATCTTCTGAACCGTTTCAATGAAGCTGGGCTGAGGGTGGCACGATCCTTCCATAGGCTGATTACGAATCAAAACAGGACTGCAACCTATGGAAGGATAACTCAGCCCCCAGCCCAGTGAAGGAAAGCAGAAGATCATTTATCTGTGTCAGCTGGTCGGCTGCACACAGGTTCACGGGGCTGGGGGTGGCTTTGCAGGGGTCTTTGCAGGGAACTATTCCGTGTCCAGCATTTACTTCATACTGACACGTTCCTATGATTTTTATAAGAACGTGTCAGTATCACTTTAAAATAACATCAAATTCACAAAAGCCCCATTCATGACTATGGCAGTTTTGTAGAATTTGCAGTTAATTTTTCATTCCAGAAGGTCAGATGTCACCTCTCTGAAGAGCTGCAGTGTGCCGTTGTGATTGGATTGATGGAACAGTTTATTTACCGAGAACTTCCCACACCATTTAGTTGAACTGAAGAAGCTGCTCGGATGAGCATTGACACATCTTCAATAATTATTCAGCAAGTCGAGTTGTTTATTTTTGAATTACTTATATTAGACATTCCAGAAGGTGTTTTTTTAGCGAATTTGCAGTGCAATTTACAAGTTAATGTTGGAGTAAGTTGTTGCAATGGAATTTTCCATAATGTTTGTCTGGTCAAACAGCTGTCCAAATCTCCCATCCAGTCACGAATGGTGATGCGGCAAGTCATGCACCCCAATTTTTGCTGCCCTAGGCCACGGCCTTTGTGGCCTTCCCCCACAAATCCGGGGTTGCTTTACACCACCTTTTTGAATTATGGTTAATGTTCTCTTTATCAAACTATATTGTTATATATGATGTTAATCAGTCGGTACATTTTACACAAGGAAACAAGAGTATGGCAGTTTTAAGATTGTTTCTCCAGAAACAAAAATAACCTGGGCTGGGACATATATTTAAAGGTGGACTATCGCAAAAATTTAAATTTAATATAAGCTTCAGAAAAATGAAATAAGAAACTTTCTAAATACAATCAATAAAATATTCTGTATTATTTCTGAAATAATCAAGTTTACCTTCACTATTCCTCTCTCAGCATCTGTTTCTCTTCATTTTCTCTTCATGCAGCAGTTGGGTGTCAGATATTCATTGACAGTAAAGCTGGCCATAGATGTTGAGATTTTTAAAATATCAGATCCTCATCGCGAGACCACGATTTTCTCGAAACGATCGTACGATTGTACGAATCAACTAAAAATACCACTTTGCCAGGAAAACAAAGGGGAGCTGCCTGCTTGGCCCTGCAAACATAGATAGATTGCACTGGGACCGGCAAAGATTTTTTGACCTGGCCGATCAATTTCCTGACAGATGTCGGCCGAAAAATCGTAAGATGTACGATCATTCGAATCCCACTAACCGCACGATAATTTCGAAGGATTGGTCAGACTTCCCTAAAATCGGTCGTTCGGCAAGAAGAATCATCTCGTCTATGGGTATGGGGAGCTAGATCCAATATATCTCATAGGGGGCTCCTTTGCCTATAAGATGTATTAGAGCTCACTCTATTAAAATCACCAGACATCCTGTCTCTCTACATGTAGGATTTGGGCAAAAGGCAGTTATTTTGTTAGTTTTTGTTTGTACTGTCATCTGTTAGGAAAGAACCCCCCTTATAAGATATATTGCATCTAACTGTCAATGAATATCTGACACCCAACTGCTGCAAGAAGACAGAATGAAAAGAAACAGATGCTGAGAGGAATAGTGAAGATAAACTTGATTATTTCAGAAACGGTACAGAATGTTTAATTGATTGTATTTACAAAGTTTTTTTATTTCAGCATGCTGAAACTTATATTATATTTTCATTTTCGCGATAGTTTCCCCTTTAAAAAAATGTGTATGTTTAAAATGTTACACAGCAGGATTTCTGACAACCCCTTGGAAAAATGACTATGGCTTCTATTTGTAGTGTGGGCGAGGCTTCTAGAACATGTTTATTTTGACTGTGCAAAGATAACACTTCTCCTCATACAGAGCCTGGCTAGAGCGTTGTGCAAGTCGAATACATTTGTCCCTAACAGCTTCCCTTACCTCGTGACGTCAGACTCATCTGCGCTTCCCATTGAAAGCCGTGAGAGTGAGTAGGAAGGGGGAGCGGCTCAGTGCTCGGTGCTGCCATGCTGTGTCCATCACAGCTAGCGTGAGTCTGTTTATTTTCCCTTATTACTGGAATGTATTGCCCATTAAGCAGTGTTCTTGTAATACTTGAGCATGAAAGGCAACAGTATCCTCAATATAATCACATATATATATATCTATACACACACTTATTAAAGCAATAAAGCCCTGCTGGAAACTGTCAGATGTTAAAATGACGTTACAGTGACACAGTAATGTGTTTTTGTATCAGTATAGAAGTCTGTTTAAGGAACAGAGGATAGATCCTATCCTAAAATAGGATTAATTGAATGTCTTGATCCTTAATGTGTCAGCTGCAAGTCACTTGTATTGTATTGCAGGCTGATAATACCTAATCTTACATTAAATGTGATAGACTGCGTTGACTCAGTTTGCAATATCCGACTAGCAATTTAAAGGAGAACTAAAGCTTAAAAAAAGAAATAGGGCAGAAATGTTACACGTTTATGTTTTGGGTTTTTGTACCAGCCTAACACAACATCAGCCCTTTAGCAGGGATGATCTGTGCTCACAGTAGCTCCCTATCTTCTTCTCTGCTGATTCCAGCAAATGCTGCTATTTACTGTGTATATAGAATTTAAAACTCACAATAAAAGGATAGTTAATAAATTCAGATTATCAATACATGAGAAACCAGTGCAATTTGCATTAGACTGGAATAATCATCCCTGTCGCATCAGCTTCTATGACATGTGAATTTCATTTTCTGTTTGTTGATTTGTGACAAATTACAACCACTAAGTTTAGCTTCTCAACAGCAGCCCAGAGCACAGTGAGCATGTGCATGTCAATGGCACTCCTAACGGAATCCCAAATAGGGAGCTCCTGTGCACAACTTTAGGCCTGGATTATTGCTGTTATAGAGATACAGGTAGGGGATCAGTTATCCGGAAACCCGTTACCCAGAAAGTTCCGAATTACGGAAAGGCCATCTCCCATAGACTCCATTATAATCAAATGATCCATATTTCTAAAAATGATTTCCTTTTTCTCTGTTATAATAAAACAGTACCTTGTACTTGATCCAAACTAAGATATAATTAATCCTTATTGGAAGCAAAACCTGCCTATTGGGTTTATTTAATGTTGACATGATTTTCTAGTTGTGTTAAGGAGTGAAGATACAAATTACGGAAAGACCCGTTATCCAGAAAGCCCCAGGTCCCGAGCATTCTGGATAATAGGTCCCATACCTGTACTACGTCTCTGGGCAGTTTAAGGGCATCTGTTGTCAAAAAAGATTATCCCCAACCAAAGGTGAGGACTAATAGAGCCCTTACTCCAATTGGTGGTAACAGTAGTTTTTTTTTAAATTGCCCCCCTCCAGCACTAGACCACCTACACCAGGAAGATGCTTCCAGTGCAAGAGGTCATGTTGGGGCACATGCATGTGCATTATGATCATATGCCTCAACTTGCTCATTATACTTATAAAGCCATAAGTGAGTTATGTGCATGCGTTCTGACCAACATGGCTCCCTCCCGGTGTGAGTGTCCGGGGGGGGGGGGGGAGATGATGGGGCAAAAAAAAGGTACTGTTACACCAGACCTCTATTAGCCCGCACCTTTGATTTGGGCTAATATTTCTTGACAATAGGTGCCCTTGAAGCATATAAAATACAGCATTTCTAGCCATATTTATTTGTAGGGTTTAGTCCTCCTTTAATGTGTTGCTTTCTACTTCTTTTAATTACCAAATGCACATTGCCTCTGCTCCATCTCCCTTTAAAGACTAATGGCATACAAAGCAACTTGGGTTATTTTGCCTCCCATATTTTTTATGGTCAAAACACTCCCCGATCTCCCATATTTTCTCAACAGGTATTGCTTGAAAGGTCTACACAGGTGATTTTCACAAATGTATCATCTGATAATTTCCATTGAAAGTAAATGTGGGGTAAGGGCTCTTATACACGGGCGTGTTTTTATGAGCCCACCTAAACGCTTTAGTTTATTCCATTATATTCTGCCTGGTTGCGCTTATGAGTGTTCAGAGTTGCTTTTAGTCCGTTTGTGTTTCATCACCTTTGTTTAGACGCAAATGCTGCATTTTCTTGCACACATGTTCAGAAACCAGTGGCGGAACTACCGGGGGAGCAGGGGGTGCGAGCGGACCAGGGCCCGCACCCCCTCAGTGGCCCCCCGGCAGCCTGCTCGCTACTAGAATGCGCCGTGTATGGAGGGGGGTGGGGGTGGGTGCCCCGGCTGCCCAACTCTAGTTACGGCACTGTCAGAAACCAATAGAATAGAGCAGTTGCTTTTGGAACTGACAAAAACACACCTGGCTGCATTTACACATATGCAATATATGCATGTTTTAGCTCTCCGCATGTCTGTAAACACATATAAAAATAGGCTTGTGTTTAAGTGCGCTAACTTGGGGGGGGGGATGTTCGTTCAAAGCCTGGCAGACAAATTACACCCCACTGGGCAGTGTGTGCCACAGTACTTGGCATAGAAGGGGTTATTGACAATTTGCAATTCGCTTTCTTTTTTTATTATTTGTGGTTATTGAGTTATTTAGCTTTTTGTTCAGCAGCTCTCCAGTTTGCAGTTTCAGCAATCTGGTTGCTAGGGTCCAAATTACTATAGCAACCACACATTGATTTGAATAAGACTAGGAGAGTGCCTAAATAGAAAAATGAGTAATAAAAAGTAGAAAAAACAATAAATTTTTAGCCTTACAGAACATTTGTTTTTTGAGATGGGGTAAGCGACCCCTATTTTAAAGTGACTCCAATTTTTAAAGCTGGAATTAGAAGAAGGCAAATAGATACAAACATATATTAAGAAAAATGAAGACCAATTGAAAAGTTACATTGAATTAACCTTTCTATAACCACTCCTCTTAATAAGAAACATCTGACTGGGCAAATGTAAATAGTAAGTTACAAATTTAGGCCACATCAGAAACACATTCAGTTGTTAACTACTAAGTAAATTAGGTACTTTATAAATTATTTAATGATCATAAGCCCTCACAGGGAATATTTAGTGCTAACGTTAAAAACAGATACTGTAAATATTTAAAAAAAGCACCCATAAAATAATGAAGGCTAATTGCTGATTTTTTTTTTGATTTTTTTTTCATTGGAACTTCTGTCTGTTGGCTAGGGCTTAATTACCCTAGTAACCTGACTGCAATTGCCAGATAGGAATATGAATAAAACATGGCCTAAATAAAAAGATACAAGTTGAAAATAAGAATAATGATAAAAACTCACAATCAGTCTGTTATATTCATGGGGTGTGATCTTTGACATCTATTACATAATTAAAATAAAATTAAAAATGTAGTTCATCTGCTTTCTTGGCAGCTTTTCAATTGGTCTTTATTTTTTATTTGCCTTTCAAATAGGGTTCACTGACACCTACAGAAAAAAAGTATTGTTCTCTGAGGCTGCAGTTATATTGTTTTTGCTATTTTTTTATTGCCTACCTTTCCATTCAGGCCTTTCCTATTCATCTTCCAGTTTCTTATGCAAAGCACTGCCAGGTTGTAGGGTAAATTGGACCATAGAAACCAGACAGGTGCTAAAATTGAAGTGGAGAGCTACTGAACAAAAAGCTAAATAATTCAAAAGATGCTAAACTTAACAAAGAAGAAGACCATTTATAAATTGCCCCAGAATATCACTGTCAATTAAAGTTTTTTTTAATACATTTTCATGGACATTGATGTACTATTTGCACAATTCACATGTTTGTATATGAATAGAACCCCAGTTTTCAGTTGACTTGGGTAGGCTAGCATAGTTTTGACTTGAATTGAATACATACTTTTTATTTTTTATATTGAAAATGCAGAGTGTTATATGAGACTGCTCTTTATTTTGTTTTATCTGAATTCAGGACATCAAGTAAAAGAGGCCTCTGCAGGGTTAAACCCAGTGCAGGTTAACATGGAAACAGTTCTGCAGAGTGATTCAGACAAAGAAATGGCTGCTCAGGAAGTGGAGCCTGTACTATCAGATGAGGAAGGAGCCATACGTAGCTTATCCGCGCTTCCAGTAGAGAACAGTACAGATCGACGAGCCCTTTGTGCTCGGTGTAGGTGAGTTTAATAAGTAAACAAATGAGTTGTTGTTACTTGTGGAACGTCCTACCAGATGCCATATTAAAAAAAAAAAAAAAGAAAATAGGAAAGAAAAGAAACAAAAACAAAACAGTCAAAATATGTTAACTAGCATCCAATTCTAGAAACATTAAACAAAAAGGAAAGCTAGGGATTAGTAACAATAGTTCAAGCTAGAATGCAATATTTATTCTGTAGAATGCTTTACCATACCTGAGTACACCGATCTAGAAGCTTTGTTTAGTATAGCAGCTGCCATATTAGTTTAGTGTGACATCTCTTCCTGCCTGAGTCTCTTCCTGCCTTAGTCTTTCCTGCTAACTCATAGCTCTGGGCTCAGATTACAGAAGGGAGGGGGAGAAGGAGAGAGGAGCAAACTGAGCATGCTCAAGCCCGTGCCCTGGAGGTTTAGGCTGACAGAGGAAAGTCTGATACAGAAGCCCATGTGTACAATGAAAGAAATGTGATGTTTCTTTTGACAGAGGATTTACTTGTGTATTTAAATAGACCTTTCTGATCAAGCTTACTCACTTTTAACCTTTCCTTCTCCTTTATAGCTAGACAAGTCACAGCTATTCAAAGTGCATTTTCTATTATGAAAATTACATTTATTAATTATGCAAAATACCTGCATGTCATACTTATAGCATCATTGTGGGTGCCTATCAGCACAGTGCCTTTTAATTTTTTTGGCTAATCCTGCTTTTGAGCAGATTAGGATTTATTTAAAAACATTTGGCAATGCTTTAAAAGCCTGATACCGAAATGATGATGGTAATATGCCCTTTGTTATATATAGATGCATACTGCATTGCAGCTCTGGGGTCTGCATGTAATTAATTTCTAATTATTTCTATTTAAAATTGGAATATTTTCTTGCAAGTTATAACCCATGTATTTATTAGATAGTCATGTATTATTCAAGCAAGCAATATGCAGTCTAATAATGAATTGTTGGTTCTGCCTCCATTTGTACTGTTCTTTAAATGTACTGATGGCTTATCATATAATTGCATTTGAACTCATTACTGACCTTTGTAAATGATAGGTTATGTGCTGCACTTTACCCTTTTGATGCTGGACAGGAAGCATGCTGAAAGAGATAACCTTTAAAATTGAATATCTTATACAGTCAATCTTCCCTTTTTAGATGCTTTTCTCAGTTCTTAGCATATAAATGAAATTACCATTGGCTGTTTCTGCACATTAACTCACAGCAATGTTTATCTAAATAAAATGAATAGTAATGTAAAGGCAATCAAAACTTGAAGCAACCAACCAATTTCTTTAATTGTAATATTGCAGATCAAAATCTGTTTACTCAGGTTAAATTACTCAGTTGATATGAAGACATCTAAAATAATAGCACTTCCTATTACCCATAGCTAGTGTGTTAGTTTATCAAATGACTTTAAATTAAATAAGATGATGGTAAATGTGTTTATCTTTTATTATGTTTATTAGTAAATATAATGCACTAACAAATGTTGCATTCCTGTACAATGAGAATATTGAACATACAGGTTTCTTACAAAATACAATAACCTGTACAAAATGTAAAGTGGGCCCTGCCCAAAAGAGCTTGCAATGTGAAGTGAGTTCCAGAAGTTCATGTGAAAAGTCAAGAGTTTGGAGTAGGTCTACAGAGGAGTGTAACAAACAGTTTGGGGATTACCTGAACATAAGTGGGGCAGAGTTATAAAACTGCTTTGTATATTCGGGTCATTGTTAGAATTTTATTATTAATGATAATGGAAGCCAGTGCAGTGTTATAGCGGAAAATCAGTGGTTGCTGAGCTGTGTAAACTTAGCAGCAGCATTATTTGTAGACTGAAGTGGGTAACAGACTGTAGAGTTGAAGGCCATTTAAAGGCTTGTATTTACTTACCTGAAACCCTGGGCCGGTACTCTTATCAGCAGAAAACTGTACCGGCCCAGCGAGCACCACGGAGCGATCCTCTTCCTGACTTCTTCTTTTTTCAAATTTCCCGGGGCAGTTGCATGCGCAGTAGAATGAAATAGCTGACTTTTTAGTTAAAGTTCGGCTTTTCGCTCTACTGTGCATGGGCAGCCGCGTGAAGAAAGAGGAAGCCGGAAAAGGATCTCTCCGTGGTGCTCGCTGGAAGAACCCCGGGCCGGTGCAGTTTTCTGCTCATAGGAACACCAGCCTGGGGCTTCATGTAAGTAAATGCAATCAATTTGGCTGAATAACATTTGGCACCCCCAAGTGCAAGAAGACGTTCCTTCTCCTTTAACAGAGAGTTCAGTAGTCAGTGCATAATATTTTGAGAGAGTGAATCATAATTTTGGTGGCATCTAGGTGATGATTTAGTTATTGATTCGATATGAGGAGTGGACAGTGCAGAATCCAAGATAACCCCAAGGCACTGAGATATGAGGTAATAATGTAGTTGTTAACTCTGGAATTCTGGAATTATAGCAGATGCTGGTTAGGAAATAGAGAACCATTTCTTTTGGAGAGGTTTAATTTAAGGTAGAGCTGGAACATACAAGTAAAGGGCACCATTTGTGTCTTCTGTTTTTGTGTGACAGGATTTTCTCAAGTTGTATAAAAATGTAGATCTTTGTATAACCTGACACTAAGCTCCATTGTAACAAATTTCTATAAATGAGGGAATTTATTACTGATGGCAGATGCTACATTCTATGGTCCAGAATATCTCTGCTTCCTGTTTGATAGTAGGTGTTATTCAGTGGCTCTAATAGGGTTAAACTCTAATATTTTTTTTTCTTTAATTGTGCATGGATTTAAGAGTAGTTTCCAAAGGCTTCCTGTAACAGGAGCTTTAACTGTGCTTGCCTAGTGTTATAGACTGGCTTTCTTTACTCTGAGTGTTCTTGTATTAATCGCCTGGTGCTTGGTGTATCTCTCCAGCCTTCTGTCACTATTCACCCTATAAAAAGGTTCTCCAGACATTGATGGATCATTTCCTACACTGAAACATGCTTAATGTGAATTTGATAATGGGCAGTGGTGGTCTGCGCAGTGAAAATAAGAAGGTTAATGATGTGTTTAACAAGAGACACTACTAAAACAAACGGCACAGGTGTTCTCCTGTCTGTCTTAAAAGTGAAATAGGCCAGGGCAGCATCGGCATATAAAATAAAACAGCAAGACATGGCAACCTTATAACAGTGAATCATTTTTATAGGGTGATCTGACCAAAATACTACTTTTCACCTGATTTAGTAAGCTGAAACTTGCTTAAAACATCTGGAGTACATCCTTTAGAAGCATCTAATATGTCGCCAAGAGCCAAACATTGCTTTGTCACGTATAAATAAACAACATGGGGAAATGTAGAAAACATTGTCAAGGCCTAAATTAAATAAGCATTTTAATGTTCCATTATTTTGGCTTTCATTAAGAAGTTTTCTCGTCTTGGACAGTGGCTTGATGGAATTTTCAGACACTGACTGAGCTTGGTACCTGCCCTAAATCCGTCATGTTGCCAAAATAAACTTTTAGCATTAAAGGAAAACTATACCCCCCAAACAATGTAGGTCTCTATTAAAAGATACTGAGTAAAACAGCTCATGTGTAAAACTCTACTTCATGTAAATGAACCATTATCATAATAATGTACTTTTTTATTAGTATGTGCCATTGGGTAATGATAAATAGAAAATTGCCATTTTAAAAAATAAGGGCCGCCCCCTGAGATCGTAAGATTCACTGTGTACACATACAGACCACATGTAAGGTCACATGAGCCAATTAACAGACAGAGTTCTGCCTTTTGCTTCCTCACTTCTTCCTGTTACAGTTAGAGTTGTAGTATTTCTGGTCAGGTGATCTCTGAGGCAGCACAGATAGAGTCACAAAATGGTGGTTCAAGGCAAGAGATGTAGAAGGGCAATATTTATGTAAATATATATTCCAGTTTGGTAAGATTCTTTAATATGTCATTCAATTTGATATAAACTATCTGTTGCTTAAGTATTCATTTTGGGGGTATAGTTTTCCTTTAATACATATTTGGTAATCATATTAAACTTATCATTACAATTCAGATGCTTGCATAACCAACAGAGTTTGAAATGCAGTTTATCTTTTATTGGTGTAGTCACACGTTTCATCACCAGCTTAAAGTGGCTCTGTTGGACCCTTGGTGTAGTGATATGCAATCCGTTTTAAAATGTATTAGCATTTCAAGTTTTTAAAGGGGACCTGTCACCCTAAGAAATAATTCCAAATCCTATTTTATGATGTTAGTCAAGCAAAATAAACTTCACTTGTGCTATAAAATTATTTAAATCTTGTTTTTTTTAGTCTTGGAATTCACAATCACAGCAAGCAGGCAGCAGCCATTTTGTTAACACTGTTGTTAAGGCAAGCTTTGCATCATGCCAAAATCTTGTTTATGTTCTACAATATGGCACCTAATGCCCATGCACTGGTTACACAATTAGAATGTGAGGAGGGAGCGGGGATGTGTGGAGTGCAGTTTTGACTAACACCAGAGACCGGTACAAATTAAAAGCCCTTTCCTGCTTCCACTTTATAAAGTTACCTGATGGATACTGAGTTGTACCATGCATGAACTGTACCAAAGGTTTTTGAATAAGTTCCCTCTTATGTATATTGCTATTTGTTGTACCCATAATTGTTTCCATAAAAAATATTTTGTCCATACGTAGCTTCAAAGAAATGCTTACAATGATACATTTAGGGGCCCATTTATTAAATCTTGAAAACTCGAATTTTGTTGTGGAAAAATAAAAACTTGAATTTTTAGAGATTTATCATACCCCAAAGCTGCAAAAAATACAAATCTGAAAATACACCATCTCAAACTGGTTGAAGTCATGTAGAAGTCAATGGCAGATGTCCCTTAAATTGTTTCTTGACATCATGATCTGCACTGGATAATCCAAAAAAGTCGGGGTCTTTGTCTGATTATCCGAAAAAGTTGAGTTTTCACACAGAAAACTCGATAAAGTCAAGTTTGGAGTGTCAATCGTATCATACGAATTGACGCTCGATTTTGTCGCTACGTTTTGAAGCTCCGTTTTTTTTTTGAGAAAAATTATTGATAGGACGAGTTCAATTTGTGGAAGGGAGTTTGGTCAACTTTATTTTAATAAAGTTTTTAGTAAATAAGCCCCTAAGTGATATTTATTTTGTTTTGATTTGGGAACAGGAATGGGATCCAAAAGAATTATCCAAGGTGCAAATGTAGTAAAAGTTTAATTGTAGGTGTTAAAGGACTGATTTTTGTCTCTGTAGTCCAAGCACTTCTTTTCTGTTTCTGTCTCCCTTGGTAAGTGCAGTCACTGTAATCTGGCTCCAGACCACAAAATGTGACAACATTCCATTGTTATATGTGCTAAAACATGAATACATACTCTTTTTGCAGGCTGTTCTTTTTACAGCATTTATAATTTATGCTTCTCAGTTAACGTTGTGACAAATTTCTTCCTCAACTATATTATAAAAAAAAAAAGCTCCATTGAATAAATGCATACTAATCAAGACTAAATAACTTGAATTCAGTGGCATGTAGAAATATACATGCAGTTTCCAAAGATCGCACTAGAGGGTAGTATTGTATTAACCAAAAAAATGAAAGTTGTACCCATGCAGTCTTTTTGTGTTAAAAAAATGAATCTGTACATTTTGTGAACATTTTACTAATGGAGATTACTGAAATCTTACTTGAAATGATAGAATATATATATTTTTTAATGTTTTTGGCCGTGGGCCCACTAAAAGATAGGTAGCAATTACAATGGCTTTAACGTCTGTCATAAAGTGCAAGTATTCTGATAGAAGGTATATCTTTTCAATGCACATGCTTTCATTTTTTTTGATTACCCCCACTAGGCCTCCTAATGTGTTACAGTTCCTTTTCACAAAGATAGCAGGTTGGGGTTTGCCACTGTCACTGAATGTGTGGAAAGGCTTCTGTGTTACAATGCAGGCAGTGCCCTATGTTCTTATAGCCTGGAAAGAAATAGATCTTAGAACTGTATCAGTATTTTTATTAAAGCATTCACTAGTTGCACAGTGCTTAAAGGAGAACTAAAGCTTAAAGGGATACACTCATGGGAAAACATGTTTTTTTCAAAACGCATCAGTTAATAGTGCTACTCCAGCAGACTTCTGCACTGAAATCCATTTCTCAAAAGAGCAAACAGATTTTTTTATATTCAATTTTTAAATCTGACATGGGGCTAGATATATTGTCAGTTTCCCAGCTGCCCCAGTCATGTGACTTGTGCCTGCACTTTAGGATAGAACTCCTTTCTGGCAGGCTGTTATTTCTCCTACTTAATGTAGCTGAATCAGTCTTAATGGGACTTGGCTTTTACTATTGAGTGTTGTTCTTAGATCTACCAGGTAGTTGTTATCTTGTTTTAGGGAGCTGCTATCTGGTTACCTTCCCAATTTCCTTTTGTTAGGCTGCGGGGGGGGGGGGATATCACTCCAACTTGCAGTACAGCAGTAAAGAGTGACTGAAGTCTAGCCCCTATCAGATTTCATAATTGAATATAAAAAAAAATCAGTTTGCTCTTTTCAAAAAAGGATTTCAGTGCAGAATTCTGCTGGAGCAGCACTAACTAGGGATGCACCAAATCCACTATTTTGAATTCAGACGAACCCCCCGAATCCTTTGCGAAAGATTCGGCAGAATACCTATCCGAATCCTAATTTGCATATGAAAATTAGGGGCGGGAAGGTGAAATTTCCTTGTTTGCTTCCTTGTTTTATGACAAAAAGTTGTGATTGCCCTCCCCACCCCTAATTTGCATATTCAAATTTGGTTTGGCCGGGCAGAAGGATTCGGCCGAATTCTGAACCGAATCCTGGATTTGGTGCATCCCTACTATTGACTGATGCGGTTTGAAAAAAACATGTTTTCCCATGACAGTATCCCTTTAACTAAAGAAGTAGCTACAAATGTTGTACATTATGTTTTTGGCTTCTGCCCAAGGCAACCACATCCCTTTAGCAGGGAAGATCTGTGTCTCCAAAGATGCCCCAGTAGCTCCTCATCTTCTTTTCTGCTCATTCACTGCACATGCTCTGTGCTGCTGTTACTTACTGAGCTTAGGGACCCACTCACAATATACAGTACACATAGAATATAAATGTCACAATATAAGGCTGATTAGTAATTAACACCAATAATTACTGCATGGCAGCACAGAAACCAGTGCAATTAGCATCAGAATTTCATCAGCCCTGTAGCATCAGCTTATATTACAGACAAACCTCATTTTCTGCTTGATTATTTGTGGCAAACCCTAAGCTTAGCTTCTCAACAGCTGCTCAGAGCCCACTAAGCATGTGAGTGTCACAGACACTTTCCAAGATGGTGACCCCCTGTGACAAGTTTGAAGTCCTGGATCATTGCTGCTATTGAGAAGCAGCTGAAACTTTAAACTGGTGCAAGAAGTTCAGTATGTAAAATATGGCATTTTTAGCCATATTCATTTTAAGGGTATGGTTCTCCTTTAATAGAAGACCGGCAGAGAACAGCAGCGAGCAAAATGGCCTACTGTACTTCATCTGTCAAAGCTCTTTACTGCTTGTTATATTAGTGAATGGCAAGTGCACAACTGAATGCACATAGAGCCGTGACAAGTGGACCTCTGTGTCAAAAACACTTAAAGGAAAACTATACCCCCCAAACAATGTAGGTCTCTATTAAAAGATACTGAGTAAAACAGCTCATGTGTAAAACCCTGCTTCATGTAAAAGAACCATTATCATAATAATATACTTTTTTAGTAGTATGTGCCATTGGATAATCATAAATAGAAAATTGCCATTTTAAAAAATAAGGGCCGCCCCCTGAGATCGTAAGATTCACTGTGCACACATATAAACCACATGTAAGGTCACATGAGCCAATTAACAGACAGAGTTCTGCCTTTTGCTTCCTCACTTCTTCCTGTTACAGTTAGTGTTGAAGTATTTCTGGTCAGGTGATCTCTGAGGCAGCACAGATAGAGTCACGAAATGGTGGCTCAAGGCAAGAGATGTAAAAGGGCAATATTTATGTAAATATATATTCCAGTTTGGTAAGATTCTTTAATATGTCATTCAATTTGATATAAACTATCTGTTGCTTAAGTATTCATTTGGGGGGTATAGTTTTCCTTTAAGCTTGGTTTGACATGGAATGACAGGCAGACATGAGCATATTATCCACTGCTGTTCTCTGCCTGAGGGCAGAGGTGGACAAACCGCCACAAGTTACAGAGATGTGGGCCGAGATATATCAGGAGTGTTTTTTAATTGTTTTAATTATCTATGTCAAAATCTTGACTTTCATTTGAGAGAGACAACAGGGAGGCCGTGAAGCAAGTGTGTAATAGTGAGTGCCGGGGGCCCCCCGTCAGAAAACTTTTGGAGGGCCCGGCACACAGCCACAACCCGCCCACAACCCACTCCTTTTCGCAACCCCCCTCCCCCGCTGTAAACTCGTATATGCGCGAGTGCATAAATTACTAGAAGAAGAAAAAGAGCAGCGGGATGTGTGTGCTATTAGACCGCTATAGAGTTACGCCACTACCGTGAAGTATTTTGCACATTTAGATGTGCAGTATAAAGCACAGATCAGAGTTAAAAATGTACCTCTTGGCGGCTAACTGTGGTTAATTAAATTAATTAATTCATTGAAATTATTAACTGTGATCAAGTTAGTCTTCCCTTCAAAAATATGTCTCTCTTCATGCATCTTTGTGTCAGAGTTGTTTTTTCTCTGTCCTATCCACATCGGGGCTACCAAATAGAAAATCACAGCCCTTATTTGGCACCACCCAGGAACATTTTTCATGCTTGTGATGCTCCCCAACTCTTTTTACATCTGAATGTGACCAACCGGTAAAAGAGGTTATGTGATCCCTGATGTAGAGTGACAGACTGTTGTGAGGGGGATAGTGAAGAATAATTACATTTTTGGTACAGAATTGACTATATTTAGCAAGTTTGTTATGTACATAAAATTAAGCTCATTAAATTTTTTATTTGTTATAGTTCCCCTTTAAAGAAAGGGGACAGAAAGCATGTCTAGCACAAGCCCTCTTTTTGGAAAGAGGTAGAATACAGGTACACATTGCCCTGAGTAGGTTAGCGGGTTATTTATTAAAGGGCACCTATCACAGCCAAAATCAAACACATATTAACAATCTGACCAGTACAACCTAAACACGTTTAATCAAACTACATAAATAGTATTTTGAAAAAAACTGCAGGTTTTAAAAAATCCCTTACTTTGTCAAATGGTTTCTTTCACCGAGGGAGTCCATACAGTGACTATAACATGCAAAGTTCAGGAGCATGCTCAGATTGTAGCATTGCCTTGAGTATTCTACCCAGAATGCCTAGTTTTAGTAAACTCCTCCACTAGAAGTATCACGAGATTTGCTTTCTTGTCCCCTGCTGGTGATATCATTATGCAAATGAAGGGCACACATTATGCAAACAATGCTAACTGTTTTAAAAATCTGATTTCTTGAACTTTCACATAGTGTATTTGCTTAGTAAATGATTTTAGTTGTGATTGGTGCCCTTTAAGGTTCCAGTTGATTTTTTTGGTCAAAACCTTAAACCATTTGAAGATGTTAATAGCCTGCATGATGTTCGAGTTTTTTTTCAGAGAGTTTTGCCTGAAAACTTGAATAATTCGAGCGGTTCAAGTTTTTTCCCGCAGAATACACAATTCATTTGAGTTTTCGGGTTTTGCAACTTGAACTCGCAGAATCGAGTTTTTTTTTCTCAAATAGATACCATTCAAGTTGTGGGTTCATTCGAGGTATAAAAAAAACATTCGACCTTTGATAAATAACCTCCTTTGAGTGGTTCTTTAACATTCAGCTGGACTGTGTTTTTGATGTCCTACTGTGCACTGTCCTTGTAAAGCTTTCAATATTTTTTCTTGTCTTCATTCTGCATTACTTGGGTTGGTTAATCCCTTTCAAGTATAGACCTGTGTTTTCCCAAAAAAAACAGGTAATTATTTAATTACAATAAAGTGGGTATTATAGATAAAAGTTTATATGAGAGAGCTTTATTTCATAATTTCATAAAAGCATACATGAGATGTATGCTCACTGAAGAGAGTGTCTCACTTTTTAGTTACCTGTAACTGAACATTCAGATGTATGATAGAAAAAAAAAATATTGCAAATTAAAGAAAAACAAGGCACTGGTTTCAAGGAATTAATGAAAACACAGATGGCCGTTTAGAAGTGTAGAGGTTGACATTTCCCATAAATACAGACTTGGTTTAAGCATCAGTTGAATTATGATTTCATTCTTCTGATAGAAGAGTCAGATTGGTGCTGTAGGAGGGCTGAGTCAATCATGCAACAGTATAATGCTTCCTGGTGATACACTGCAGTGTTACCACTATTTAAACATTTTCCTTTGATGGTAAAGTTAAAAGTGCTCCTGTGCTCTCTCTCTCTCATATGAAAAGTTCTTGATACAGTCCAGTTTCAGAGACCACCTTACAGCAATACTTTACTCTGCATTTTCCTTTGACAAGCTATGTTTAGTTCAACTGTACATGACTAAGTGCAAACCTACATATGGAAATTATATTAAAAACCTGTTATGGGTTTGATGTCAATGAGACATCCACTTCTGTATTTCCTTACATCAAGTAAGCTTACGTGGAGGTCATGAATGCTGTTCGTTTTGCCAAGTGGCAGAGAGATTATAGAAAAGGTATAAAGGGGTTGCTCACCTTCTAGCACTTCTTTCAGTTTAGTTGGTTTTAGATAGTTCACCAGAAATAAAGACTTTTTCCAATTACTTTCTACTTTCTATGTATGACTGTTTTTCTAACGTTGAAGTGTAAAGTCATTTTTCACCTTCAAAAGCAGCTCGGGGAGGGGGTCGCCGACTCATTTTTCACCTTCAAAAGCAGCTCGGGGAGGGGGTTGCCGACTCTCTAAACTATTTTAAATTCTTTTAGTTGATACATTTCTTATCTTTAGCCCTGCTGAGCGGAATCCCTGGGTTTTATTAATGCCAGCTGTTACAATTGATACAATAGTTTCTAATACTCCAGAAATGCTGCTGAGAAATGTCAACTAAATGTTTCAAAAGTGTAACAGTTTCAAGTCTGCACCTGAATTACTGAGCTGCCGGACTGAAACACCAGAGACAGAAACTTTAAACTTAGATTTTGAAAAAACTGTAAAAAATAAAAAACGTAGAGTGACTGAAAAAATGCTTATTTCTGGGGAACCATCTGAAAACAAAAAAAGAGTTTGGAAGGTGAACAACGCATAAGCTTCATTGTTATTAAGTTGGCAGCATGGTGCGATTTCTTTTGTCATCAAAGAACATACAGTACAGTGTCCTCGGCCAGCTTTTATACAATAGGGGTACAGTATGCACTATATAACAGTGCTTAATGATGTCATCAGTTATAATCAGTGCTTGGTGATGTAATTTTCACTACTCACTTAAACCAGTAAATTATAATAAATAATATACCCTGTGTAAAATATGAGGGCACTAAAAGTCATCTTGAAGTTCCATGGCTTGTATAAAAGCACTCATAGTGGGATAGTACCCTAGTTGTACACAAGTTGACACTTAGCAACCCAACATGGAGGCCCCAGTGATAAGGAGGGTGTTTCTCTATAGAAAGGATCACCATTCTACAAGCAGTTTCCATCAAGAGACGTGGTTGGTAGAGACCTTAGAGCATTGCTTATATTCTTTTAGGTTATATTGAATTATTTCCTGCTATTCTAGGGTCATTTTGCCTAATTGCTCATCTTGTTGTATTAAACAGCCTAATTGACTGGTTACCCTTTAGTTGCTGCAAAAATGAATATACCTTTCTACATATGCATAAAATATGTTTGTGTTTTCCACACAAAATTTTGAATTTTCGAGGGTATTTATGAGTCAAAAGTAGATTTTTCAAGGTTAAAAAAAAAATAGAATTTTTGAGGTTTGTTATACCCTGACCCTGGAAACAGCGAGATATCGAAAATACACCATCGAAAACTTGATCAATTGGAGCGATTCAAGTTTTTTTCCCGCCAAAAACTTGATCAATTCGATTTTCTGGGTTGTACATTTGAATTTTTTCTTAAATTAGAAACCATTCGAGTTGTGAGTTATTCAAGGTCACTGGAGGTCTAAAAAAGCTCACATTACTCTTCAACCATTGATAAATAACCCCCTAAGCTTAGCGTTATCTTGCGATTTATAAATATTGGATATTTGAGTTTCTAAAAACTCGAATCCTTGATTTTTGCAAATACTGATCTGAACACTGATCATTTTATAATGTTCTAGGTGAAAGTCTACGTTTTCTGTTAAATGCAGAATGTTTAATTTTGAATGGATTGATTTCATTTACTTACAGGATAATATGTTTATTATTTTGAAACTGATGCAAATGTCATATAAAACACTTTTAAAACATCTAATAGAAAAATAAATGTAAAAGAATATATACGTATAATGAGATGCAAAGTACTAAGGTTTCATATTTGGGAGAGTTACTGTTTCTGAATACAGTTAAGTGCAATTCTACGGAATTTATTTTAATTTGTGCTGACATCTAACTTTTTATCCATGTAACAGATGCTGAAAATGTTCAGTGATTTCAGTATATTTTCCTTTTAGCATGTTAAGGAGATCAGAGTCTGACACACTTTCTGTTAAGGTCATCCAGAGTTAACTGGAATGTAATCTAGAGTTTGGACCTACATTTCATTTTGTGTACCGCATTTCACTTTAAAAACGTTTTTTCCTTAAAGGGCATGTAAAGGCAAAAAAATAAAATATATTTTTTTTTTACTTTCTTTAATGAAAAAGAAACTGTACATTTTATAGAGTATATACTCTATAAAATGTACAGTTTTCTATAAGAAACCTGACTGTATGCAGTGAAATTCTCCCTTCATTTACTGCTGTGGATAGGAATTGTCAGATGGTCCCTAACTGCTCTGCAGGGAAACAATTATACTTATGAACAGCAGGGGGAGCCTTACTTCCAAGCCATGCAGAACTCAAGCAGCTTTGTTTGTTTCCCTGTAGAGCAGTCGGCGACTGTGTAGAAATTTGTATTGGATTTTATTTTTGCCTTTATACCTCCTTTACTGTTTCCAACTCCAGCTGCAGGGACAAAGATCATGGAGCCAGATTTAAACAGATAAACTGAGATTCTATTTGGAGGATTATTTTGCTTCAGCCACTGGTTCTGCAGAGTTGGAGAAAGTTTATATTAAACAATACAAAAACTGTAAACTCCACATTAGATTACATGACAACACAGGACCCAGTGCAGTCTGCATATTCTGATTATTAACCAGTCTTGCTGTATCGGCTTCTGGCAGATATTATATTACTTGTGCTGTTAATTTATGACGATCACTAAGCAGCCCAGACCACACTGAGCATGTGCACAGTCTTGGTCTTGCAAAGATGTTTAACAAAGTTACAATATGGTGACCCCTGTGGCCAACTTTGAAAGCATAAATCATTTGTTTTATTAAGCTTCTGGTGCAGTAAGTTTATGTTTCGTATACAAAATACAGCACTTTTAGCCTTATTATATTTTAGACTTTACTTCCCCTTTAAAGGTGTTAAAATAATGGCTACAGATTTTATTATTTTATATTTGTATTTTTTTTAGAAAAAATGCAGTAGGTAAATCATTAAATTGTGTCACACTGTTATAGTAAATAAATATATCAAAGCACATTAGTCTCAAACAAGTCAGTACATTTTTTTGTATTTATAAAATGATTTCCTTTTTCTATGGAATATAATAATAATAAAATAGTATATTGAACTTGATCTGAACTAAACCGATTCAAATGATTATGTAGACTCCATTATAATCAAATAATCCAAATTTTTAAAAATGATTTCCCTTTTCTCTGTAATAATAAAACAGTACCTTGTACTTGATCCAAACTAAGATATAATTATTCTTTATTGGAAGCAAAAACCAGCGTATTGGGGTATTTCATGTTTAAATGATTTTCTGATAGACTTAAAATATGTAGATTCAAATTACCGGAAGATCCATTATCTGAAAACCCCCAGGTCCCAAGCATTCTGGATAACAGGTCCCATACCTTCATTAACCATATAAACACAGCGAGGCTTGTTTATCAAAATTCAAATTTGAGAACTTTTAACAAAAGTTTAAATAAACTTGAAAACATATCAAACTCGGATGTGTCCTTATTTGTGGAAAAAAACGTGAATATAAAAAATTCAATGGAAAAAAACTGGAATGCATTAGATTTGTATGCTACTCATCATTTTCAAGTGAGTCTACAAGCTTTCAAAATAATTTGAAAACACGTGGATTGAAAAAAAATCACATTTTGGTATGACAATTTCCATTGACTTCTACATGAACTCGAACAATGAATTTTGAATTCATGTGAGTTTTTTTTAACTGTATTAAATTAGAAAATACTCAAAATTCAATTGGGGGTTTATTTAATAAGAAAATTAATATCTTAAACTTGCACAAATTTTACCGACTAGAAAACTCAAATTGAATTGGAATTGAATGCTCTGAAAAAAACCATGAATGTCAGGAAGGCTACTAACATGTCCAAATTGGTTCCTGGACCTCTCCCATTGACTTATACATGAAGTTGGCAGGTTTTCATTGGCGAATAGTCGAATTCGAGTTCTTAAAGGGCTAGAGTGTGATAAATCTCGGAATTCAAATTAAAACTCAAATCAAGTTTGGATATTTCACAATTCGAATTTGAGAGTTTTGACCATAAATCTACCCCTTAGTCTGTTCTAGAATGGCCAATTCTATGCAACTTTTCTATTGCTTTTTCTTTATAGTTCTTTGCCATCTTCTTCTGACACCTGCCAGCTTTCAAATGGTGGTCCCTGACCCCACCTAAAAACAAATGCTCTGTAAAGCTACACATTTTTTGTTATTGCTACTTTTCATTACTGATCTTTCCATTCAGACCCTGCCAGATAAAAAACAGAAATAAAAAAATTAAACCAATTGCAAATTGGCTCAGAACATCACTCTCTACATTAAAGTGAAAGTTAACAGAACGTTGAACAATCCCTTTAAATATGTTTTTAAATTGCGCCTTCTAGAAATAAATACACTGATATCCTGGTTATTTTTCTGGACAAATTATGTACCCTTTAAGTGGATAATTATTTCTCCCAGAGGTGGTAGCTCCTAGAAGAAATAATGATAGTTGGAAGCAGCAGAATTTACAACCTTGGGATGAGCACGCTCTATTCAATTGATTTGAATCCTTAATAAAGTTACCGATGTCTTATGGAATTTTAGTACTGCTTTTGAGCCTCTGTTCACCTTTCTCAGATAAGCTGGAAGACCATAGAGAAGCCTGTAGCACTAGGGTTTTCAGTACAAAGCTAAAAAAAACTTACATCAGTCAGTCAGCAACCAAGAACTCTTCTGTATTATCTGGTGGGATGTAGAAGACATCTTGGCTATTTTAAACCAGATATGTGTATGGCGAATAAGGAATAGTGAAGGCACATTTTTTTTTAACAGGAAGAAAAGTTCTGAAGTTGGCACATTGCAGAGTTATGATTTGTTTGTAAATTGCATGTTGTGCCCTGTCAAACATTGTCAGAAATACTCAGCTACTTTGCAATTTATCAGAAAGCACAATTAATACAGAAAGGGAAAAAGCAATGTACGTGACACAGCTGCAAGGAGAAAATAAGAGAAAAGCAAGTGCCTCCACTTTACAAATGTAAATAAGGTGTCTACGGCACACCGTGAAGAAGATGTGCATTGACAGGAGAGCATACATTAGTAGCAATACACTAGCTGCTCGGTGGGTATTCTCTTTGCTGTAAAGCTGAGATGAAAGCATTTTGGCTTTTTCTTCATGTTGCATAATTTATCACCATTGTGCTGTTCCAGTTCGCATCCTCTTAAAAGTCAGTTTGGGCTCTTTCTTGTCATTCTCATCATATCTTTATTCAAGAAGGTTCTTGTATGATGAAAATGTAAGTCACAACTCGCAACTGAAAGCCACTTGAATGTCTGGGCGGAATCCTTTTCATACAAATACAAGCACTTTAAGCACTTAGATCCTCATTCAGGTATAAACCATGTCTTCATTTTTGTTGAGTTCCAGAGCTGCCAGTGTTTTACTATTTAGCCATGCAAAGACTATAGATTTCTGCTACTTACAAGTATACAAATGAATTGGACAATTAAAAAGCAAAGAAATTGATATTTCCTGGAGGTAAAAATAGTTTCTTGCCTGAAAAAAAATGATGACGGGGAAGAGGGTTGTAAGTTTAATTTATTTGCTTGGACATGTTTATTTGCTAGAGTCACATGACTTGGCTCTAGGTTCTTCCTGCCAAAAGATTTGTCCGACCTGTGTCCCTCACTTCATTTTACACTGCAACTCCCAGCAGTGAGATGATATGATACAGTGAGATGAATGTTTGTGGCAACTCAAAGGCTGGATCTATTGTAAACGTTGCACTCGTAACCCGTGTGAGCTTTATCAAACATTATTTCCTAACAGTCACCAAAGTGCCTTATACATATGTTTTATTTTATATTAGAGAAAATTGCATTTAATGAATAGGATGTAATGCTTTCACCCTCAGGTGTTCTGTATTGTTTTTTCTACTGTAATACCGAGCTTCTTGTCCATGGCCCATCTATTCTCCATTAGCTGGTTTCATGGCAGATAAACTATGTTTTGTTGTCTTTATAATTTGATGATTCCTACTTTTACTATATGACAGGCCAGTGTCATATTAAAGCATGATTTGCTATTTTTAATATACAGATTTCATTCTCTGTTGGGCAGCAGATACATGCACAAGAGAACATCCATTAGTAATCACTGCTGTTATGGTGGCTCAGAATTCAGATCATCTCTTTAATCAAGATCTCATATTGCTTCCAATTGTTATTGGGAGCATCCTTGTAGAATGTGTTTGCAGCTACTGTTCCAAATAAGGATTATTGCTTTAATCATCTCATGCTTTTACCATAATGTGTCACAAATTTTACCCTGTTCTAGTCCATGGTTATTGCAACAAGTATGACATACAGGCATAAGTATAATCCATGGAAAATTTTGGTATTTTACATATATGCACTAATAATACACTGACTACACTAGGGGGCCCAATTTCTAAGGGTCAAAGTGAATTTTCGAATTAAAAAACTCAATGACTTAATAAAAACTTTTTAAGGGTATATTGCAACACTTAGAAACCATCGAAAATATTTGAATAGTGCAAGTGAGAATGTTGATATCAGATGTTTAAACGTCTTGTATGAAAGGTCAGGATGCAAAATAAATGTAAAATGTATGCAAGCTTTGCTGAAGAATAGTCATCCTTTTAATTAGGCAACGAGTCAAGTTCTTGACTATAAATGCATTAACCTCATTGTACTAGTGAAAGGCATGGTATAGCAAAATAGATTTATTTGTATTTTGCAGCAGTTATATACAGAAAAAGATTTGTACGCTTTAATTGATATAAATTTCTGCTCTCCTGGCCCTGCTCAGTTCTTGGAAAGAGAAACGATAGCAGCAACCTGACTTCCAAAACATCATAGTTGGACTCAAATTTGAGCATCTTTACCTCTGAATATTGCTTTTTTTTTTTTTTTTTTTAAAAAAAAGAAATTATACAAAGCATCGGTATCATTTTAAAACAGGTATTCTTCAGAGATTACCTATCTAAGTAAAAGCAGTGCCCTCCATTAAACAGTTAGTTTAATATATAATGTTAAATAGTGAAATGTACAATAGGTCAACACATAAAATGCAATGGTCTGACTTTGTATTTTGGCACATTTGTGGGCAGGTCTAGAACCAACTAATGAAAACATTAAAAATTGTATAAGTGTAGAACAAGCAATATAGCCCATCAGATGTAATTATGTCAAAACTTCACATAACTGCAGTAGGAACAGCAATAAATACGAAATTCATTAGAAAAAAAAAGTTTGCACGTTCAGCTTGCTGACAACATTTGTAAATACACTTTACATAGAATGCACATGTAGTACAGGTATAGAAACTGTTATCCAGAATGCTTGGGGTTTCCTGGATAATGCCTGAAGTCTACTAAAAAATAATTTAAATAAACCAAATAGAATGGGGTTACCTCCAAAGTATGAATTATATCTAAGTTTGGATCAAGTACAAGATACTGTTTTATTATTACAGAGAATTTTTTTTTAAAAAATTTGGATTATTTTTAAAACAATGTAGTCTATGGGAGACGGCCATCTCGTAATTTGGAGCTTTCTGGATAACGGGTTTCTAGATAACGGATCTGTACCTGTACAGGAGAAATAGTGTATTTATTACTGAATTTTTTTTTCAACAAGAATTACCTTTGGTTGCTTCTCACTGTAAATATTACATTTATCTCATATTACGCAATTTACAGTTTTCTTTCTTCTTTGACCTAAAATATTCTGGGGCAGAGAAGTAAAATTGTTTTGTTATAGCACAATCTGCATTTTATTACAGATTTTCAGGAGTTGTTTTTCATGCTGTAGTCTCCTGAGACTTTTTAATGAGAAAATATAATCATGTTGCTTTTAAAATCTTTAAATGGTTATGACACCAAGATGCATTTGTGCGTGTAGTCTTCCTTCAATTCAGCCTACAAACATTTCGGTGGTTTTACTCTAGCCAGTTAGGCACTGGCCCATAATCAAGGGATACTTAAACATTTTCTCAGGGGACATGATTTCACCTTATTATTGGGGAATGTGGAGACCCACCCTAAATATCAAGTAGATAAATGTTTGGGTCTTCTTAACATATAGGTTTATAATCCCTGACATAATTTAATTGTAAGCTTTTCAGTTCTTTGCAACCTGTTCACCATTCTCATTGTCAAACCAGAATTCAGTTCTTTATGTCAACGTCTTAAAATAGTGCACGTTTTTCTTGCTGATCAGCAATAATGTTCTAATTGTGGCCTGGAGCTGACAAATTATAATTGGCCTATTTTTCAAAAGAAGATTTTACTTACTTATTATGTAAACTAACCTCTGGAACTTTGTGAAGAACTGCCTTGGAGTTATTGTTATATAAATGTGGATAAAGCATGAAGTGACTGACACCAGGAGATTGTGTTCAGCATTGCAGGGAAACTACTTTGTTACAAAAGCACAAAAGCCAGTAATTTGCATAATAGCATGGGTGATCCAATCCTGTTCTTTCTGTGTGAGAAATTTGTTCTTGGATCTGAAGGGTTTTATTCGCAGCAGCCTGCACCTTAATCAACTATTGTTGATCTGTTCCCAGTCAAACTTAAAACTGTATGATTTTTGTATTATAATAGATTATTCTCTAGAATTCATTTACCTATAGTTCACGGCATTGGCATTTATATGCTACTCATAATCAGTTTGTGGTTGACTCTCGTTTTATAAAATGTGTTATATTCCTCTATATGCTTAACCAAATAAACCAGGCAACTCATTTATACAAGAACAGATGCTGACACAGTCATAGTCCCTTTCTGATTAATTTTGCAATAATACATGATTTCTTTCTAAACCTGGATGCAGGCAGGTATATATAAAGGTAATAAGTAGTGATGGGCTAAATTCTTTGCCAAGTTTCACCGCAAAAATGATGCCCATAGACTCCAATGGGTGAAAAAAAATTTGTGGCACATCAAATAATTTTTCACCATTTCTCGACTTTTCAGCAAACCGAAATGGGTCAGATTCGACCCCATTACTAGTCATAAGTAGGGATGCGGAAACCCCCGAATCCTTCACGAAAATTTTGGGCTGAATACCGACCTGAATCCTAATTAGTTAGGAGTTGGAAAGGGGAAAACATATTTTACTTTCTCGTCACGTGATTTCCCTCCCAGACCCTAATTTGCATACGCAAATTAGTATTTGGATTTTGTTCGGCCGGGCAGAAGGATTCGGCATAATCCGAATCCTGCTGAAAAAGACCGAATCCTGGACGATTCCCAAACGAATCCTGGTAATAAGCACAGCTGTGAGCATGGGCAAACATACATGTTGTTTTCTCATGCACATAGAATTTCCGTTTCCCCTCATTTTACATCTTTTTTGTGGTCCCACCTATGTACTGTATAATGCATAATACATTTATTTTATTTTAATCAGCCCTAACCTCTTAATAGAGAGAGATAAGTTACTGTGGGGTTAATACAACTTGAGCTGAAAGTCAAAAGTGACATTTTCTTGTGAATCCAGTTTTCACTGTATTCAGTAAAAATACAAATCAGTTGCTTCATGAAGATCTTTGGATTAATAGATTTTACATTTTGATGCAGATGCCCAATAACTACTCAGATAATTTACTATAATTTACTACCATCATACAGGAAAGATATGTATAATATTTCTGCATTGTCTATATCTTTCCACACTACATTACTTAAAGGAAAACTATACCCCTCAAACAATGTCAGTCTCTATGAAAAGATATTGCATAAAACAACTTATTTGTAAAACACTGCTTCGTGTAAATAAACAATTTTCATAATAAAATACTTTTTTAGTAGTATGTGCCATTGGGTAATCCTAAATAGAAAATTGTCATTTTAAAAAATAAGGACAGCCCCCTGGGATCGTATGATTCACGGTGCACATAAATTTGCCAAACAAACCATACGTTAGGTCACATTAGCCAATTTACAGACAGAGTTATGTCTTATGCTTCCTGTTACAGTTAGGGGCAGTTTTATCAAAGGTCTAAGTGAATTTTCGAAGTAAAAAAACTTTGAATTTCAAAGTAATTTTTGGGTATTTAGACTAGGGAATAGTCCAACTTCGATTCGAATTTTCAAAGGTCGAATTTTTTTTGAAGTACTGTCTCTATAAAACTTTGTCATCTACCATTAGCCACCTTAAATCTGCCAAAGTGCTGTTTTAGCCTATGGGGGACCTCCTAGAACCTGTATGGAGGGAATTGGGGGAGTTTGGGAGATCGAAGGTCGAAGAAAAAAAAACTTTGAATCCAAGTAGATCGAAGTAGCGCTACTTCGAATCGTATGATTCGAAGTAGGCCCACTTCAACCTCAAAAAACTTCTACCACCATTTTGTTGGTCTTTTTGAATTCGAAGTTCAAAGTTTTTTTAACTTTGACCTTTGATAAATATGCCCCTTAGAGTTGTAGTATTTCTGGTCAGGTGATCTCTGAGGCAGCACACAGACCATCACGAAATGGTGGGTCAAGGCAAGAGATGTAAAAGGGCAATATTTACTTAAATATATATTCCAGTTTGGTAAGATTTTTTTAATATGCCACTTAATTTGATATATCTGTATATCTGAATCTGTTGCGCAAGTATTCACTGGGGCAAGTCTGTAATTTGTTGATTCTATCTTCCTGTTTTGTCTCCCTTATTCACTTTTTAGAATCACTTGGAAATGAGATTTAAATCGTCAGATTCGTCACCTGACGAAGGGGGAACGCCCTCCGAAACGTTCTTTGACGCAATAAACATACCAGGGGTAGGACCCTGGTTTAATTTGCTCCGTGTGCCAGGCCTTTTTTCCTTACATTGGTCCATTGGGAGTGCCGTCTCCCTTAGGCCTTGGGCACCAGCGTTAATTTGACAAAGGGCCTGAGTGTGTGCGTGGTTTCTGTGTACCATTTAAATCAGAAAGTGTCATGCCTGGTGAAACAATTTCCTTTGCTATACAATCACCATTGTGTATCAGCTTTTAACTTTGCTAGTTAATTTTGTTTCCTAATAATTCATCTGTATTTCACTGTAGTACGTCTTTCACTGTAAAACACAAGTAATTATCAGTATATAAGTAAGGATTAATTACTGAATAAACTTACCTTTTGTTAATGCAAAATACATACACAAATACTATGAATCTAAACCCTCAAAGACCACCATATATATTTTTTTAAATGTTCCTTTTTTATTTGCTATTGGTAATAATATGATTTGCACATTTGCCTATGCAAAGAATTATCAGGTTACCAGTTCTGTTTTGTTGCAGCATATCCTCAATCTATGCAGCATAGGTTTTCTCTGGTACAGTTTTGCAGTAATGTTTAAATATATGGTAACCCTTTAATATTGTGCTATTAAGCTAAAGAACAGAATACTCTGTTTACAATATTTGGTGTATGTAATGTTTTCTTTCAGGCACTTATCTGTGTCAGAGCTGGTCAAACATTTAACGGGATCATTTTTGCTTGAACCAGAACTCTCTGAAGACAGCACGAGTGTAGGTGCCGAAACGTTGAATACGTTGGTGGAGGTTCCATCATGCTGTGGGGCTGTGTGGCTAGTTCAGGGACTGGGGCCCTTGTTAAAGTCGAGGGTCGGATGAATTCAACCCAATATCAACAAATTCTTAAGGATAATGTTCAAGCATCAGTCACAAAGTTGAAGTTACGCAGGGGTTGGATATTCCAACAAGACAATGACCCTAAACACACTTCGAAATCTACAGAGGTATTTATGCAGAGGGAGAAGTACATTATTCTGGAATGGCCGTCACAGTCCCCCGGCATTAATATCATCGAAAATCTATGGGATGATTTGAAGCAGACTGTCCATACTCGACAGCCATCAAATTTAACTGAACTGGAGAGATTTTGTATGGAGGTGTGTGTGTGTGTATATATATATATAGATATATATAGATATATATAGATATATATAGACATATATAGATATATAGACATATATAGATATATAGATATATATATATATATATAAAACCAGCAAAGAGCCAGCACTCTCGAATAAAGTGTTCGTTTGCCTGGGTGCACAATCAATATAATATCTCCATCCATCCAAAGAAGATCAGCCCAATCAGGGCTTAAAAATATGAAAAGGTTTTATTGAAAATAACACAGCGTACGACTAACGTTTGGGCCCTGTCCAGGGCCTTTCTCAAAGTATATTTATATATATATATATATATATATATATATATATATATATATATATATATATATATATATATTTATTTATACAGGTATGGGATCTGTTATCCGGAAACCTGTTATCTAGAAAGCTCCGAATTACGGAAAGGCGTAGACTCCATAGTAATTAAATAATCCAATGAATGCTTTTTGCAAGCAAAAACAGCCTGTTTGGTTTATTTAATGTTAACGTGATTTTCTAGTAGGCTTAAGGTAAGAAAATCCAAATTACAGAAACGTCTGTTATCCGTAAAACCCTATATATAGTCCGATCACCACCTCAACAGAGTATATCATAGGCAAATGTAAGTATGGGTATTTGCATCTACTGATGATATTTAGATTTTATATAACTTATATTTTTTGCTTTAATATTTTTTCACAGCCGTCCTCAAAAAGTGTGTCTGTGTCCTTTCCTGCCTGTGTGTCCACTTGATGTTTCCACTAGCTTGTACATTGTACAACATCCAGCAGAGGTGAGTAGGTCCTATGGGAAAGGTTCAATTTCACTCTTAGAGCTAACCATGTGTATGGAATATGAGTCAGAGCCTGCAGTTTTCTTCCCTACTCTGTTATCACTTGCTTTTAATAGTGGTTGATTTCTTTTAAACTTTTTTTCCAAATTAGCGAAATTTTATTTTGCTTTATTTAAATACACGTGCTTTAGTATTTTAAGGGCCTTATTTATCAAAATCTGAATTTTTCTAACTATTTAAATAAAAAAAGTCTGACCAAACTAGAATAAATGATTGGACATGTACATTGGCATGGTAATTTTAGCAAAGAATGGTCCAGCATATATCTATACATATACACAAGTATTATAGTGCATATTTTTTAATACATATAAAATGTATAACCTTTAAACATTAACCTCTTTATCGTTTTTGACTTGTGCAACTCGTCATATATAAACAATAGATATTGACGCACAACCTTCTAAATTTGGTGCAGGTAGTCAGAAAAATTGCCACCGCCGAAGTAGCAAATACTATAGTTAAAAAACAAAAAAATCCTACCACAGCCCATAGGGCGTTTCTGGGTTCTTAGACCCCTTTTTCAAGCCAAGGGCACTAGTATCTATTACAAACATTAGCTCACATGGGCTTATCCATAGTAGCACAATAAATTGCATACAGGAAATTACATCACCAATGGTTAATCTCTCCAGTTAACCCCTTAGTTACTTAACAATGTCCATAGATCCGAATCTCTCATCCCCATTCAATGTTTATCCGCTGTATACCCAATTCAGATAAAAGAGAGAACAAAAATAGAGAACAGTGAAACTAAAAGTCTCATCATAGAATATGAATATATATACAGTATATATATATATATATATATATATATATATATATATATATATATATATATATATATATATATATATATAAGCATTCACAAAGTACCTGCACTCCTTCCTTGTTGCTCCAATGTGGGTGCTTGGTCAATCAGCGTATACAATGTTCAAAGTGGACCAGCACACCGAAGTTTTCAATCAAAAGAGTTTTATTTCAACATCACTCATGTGTCCAACGTTTCGGCCCACACGGCCTTGATAAAGGCCCTAATGTGGGCCGAAACGTTGGACACATGAGTGATGTTGAAATAAAACTCTTTTGATTGAAAACTTCGGTGTGCTGGTCCACTTTGAACATTATATATATATATATATATATATATATATATATATATATATATATATATATATAATATATATATATATATACACAAACCAAAAATAAAACCTCACTCCAAGGACTTGATATAGGGAAAAAAATGTGAGAATTTCACTGTTTGGCACTCCGTCTTCAGGAAGTGAAAAAAAAGAAGACGGGCCAAGTCAGTGTGCCAAAACGTTGACATAAAATTCTCACATTTTTTCACTATATCAAGTCCTTGGAGTGCGGTTTTATTTTTGGTTTGTGATGCTATGTTATAACCAGCACCCAGGCAGCTGTCTCTAAGGGATATATACAGGTGGAATTCCTCTCTTCCAAGTGTTCTAAAAGTAATTCCACAAACCACATGCTTTGCAAGAAAAAGTTTAACACATCTTAGTTCAATTACATTGTCTTTTAAAACTTTTGTTTGTAATAGTTTATGGATTGTTGAACTTGGTGGTGGACTTTGACCACATCTCCAAAGGGTAGAGAAAGCAGTGTGAGATGTGGTACCATCTTGTTGCAGTTTGTAAATATTTTCTTTCAGAACAGTTCATATGTGGCTTAAAGTCCATCAAGTTCAACCCCTCCAAATGAAAACCCAGCATCCATACATACACCCCTCGCTACTTTTAATTAAATTCTATTTACCCATACTTATACTAACTATAGAGCTTAGTATCACAATAGCCTTTGATAATATGTCCGTCCAAAAAATCATCCAAATCATGTTTGATTTTATACCTAGAAATATTTCCAGGAGCTGATGGAGATAGGTAGGTAGGGTTGCATCCTTTCCAACCATGACACATGTACATCTGGGGAGTGTCGTGTGGTTCAATACATATATCAAATAATAATGGGTGCAGGGGCAGTCTTGTACAGTTATATATTGGAAATGACTGAGAGTGCCCCAGGTTGTATCCAATCTGTATTATGATTGGTAGATGTTTAGAAGTAGCAAGGATGACAATAGCCAAGGTGATGTGTCTTACGTTGGTGAGTCCTGATGTTGCTTAAATAGAGATCATCGCTTTGGTGAGGATATTGGGGACCCAGAGTTGGAAGAACTTTGAGAGCATTGAGGCTTTGGTGATGAGGCTTTTGATGGGGATTTTTGTTGTCCAGCCCAAGCTGCAGTAGTAGTTCAGGGCCATTCTGCCATGCGGTAGATAAAGGACAAAATTGTGCTGCTAAGGTCCTTCTGCATCTTCCAACCCATTTTAGTTACAGCTCCTGTTGTCTCAGGTGTAGCCTGTCTGTGGTAAGGTAAGCCCGGTAGCTGAACCAGGTTTTTTTTTTTTTGCAGGTATCAGGAAAGCGCTATCTTAATGTGCTGCCATCCTGCATGCACACCAAGCCATACCATACCATACCCCCGGAGTTTATTTGCTAGTAGTACTCTTAAAATATATTTAAATATATAAGAGGAAGAATAAAACTTACATTCTTTGCCATCAACATCATCTAGAGCTGTGTTAATGCAGTTTGTTTTCTTTAAATTACAACATATTCTAAACTCTTCTGTGGTATACATGTTATACTTGAAACACAGCATGCATTCTGTTACATTTCATGACTTTCCATGAGATGACATTTTTCCTGAAATGTTCTGCAGAGTAGATTTTACTCTGATTATATCCCTGTTTGTTCATTTGAAAATTCTCGACCCACTTCTAGTGGTCACCTCCTGCTTGTTTTCACTTTGCAGGTCTCTGCTTTCACTCAGATGTTACACTTGACATTTAAGCGGTGCTGCTTTTTGATTAATCAAGCTGAAATATGCAGTCTCCTTGGTAGTGTTGGCAATGCTCAGAAACATTTTATACCTTTTTCTAGAAATATGGAAATCCTTAAAACAATTACTTGAATTTCTTCAAATGCCCTCATTCAAATGACTTTATTTTAATATTATATTATGAAGTTAGCTTCAATGAACCCTATCTAATATCCTTCAACTTGGCATCTGCTTACAACAAAATATTAGTATGTTCATATTTAAAAAAGAACCAAATATAATGTGCATGTGAATACTGTGCTTGTGAATAATGTGCTTATGACTGTGTGTCAGCAACGTGGGGCAATTGCATTACCACCCTTTATTAAAGCTAATGATATACCTGTTTGAGACACTTAAATTACTTCTTGCATATGTTTATCTCAAAGCATGTTTTCTATATAACTTTTCTCTATGGTCTTCTGAAAGCTATGTTGGATGAAGGTAGTCTCTGAAGAAACATTTTCTGATGGGACTTAGAAGAGATATTCATAGTAGTACTTGGCTCTCACAAAGTCTTGCATGTAACCGTTCAGTCAGAGGTATATACCTTTAGAAAGAAACCAGAGAAGTGTTCTGATGATGTTCTGCTCAGGAAAGAGATCAGAAGCATCAGATGCTCTTTCCATTGTCTTTCTTGAGCAGTTGTTGTTACAGCATTCATTATAGTGGCAGTAAATAATAAAATAAATTTGTTGTGCCTCAAAAAAAATGTCGACCATTTACTTCAATCCATTTGGCGTTTTGAGAATTTTCAGCAAAATGTGTCAGATTTGCCCATTGCTACTATTTTTTTTGTTTTATGTTATGCTTTTTTTCCCATTTCGTAGCTATTTAATGTAAATTGCAAAAGTGCTAAGAAAAGCACACAGAGCAATTCTTTAGTTATGAGCGAAATTCTTTGCCAGGTTTCAGAAGAAAGAAAGAAAGAAAAAGCCCATAGACTCCAATGAATAAAATAAATTTGTTGTGCCTCAAAAAAAATTTGTCGCCCATTTACTTCAATCCATTTGGCGTTTTGAGAATTTTCGGCAAAACGCGTCAGATTTGCCCATTACTACTATTTTTTTTGTTTTATGTTATGCAATCGTGCATATTGTATTAATTTCATATTTGTTAAATTATTTCCAAATTATCTGAAAGAAACAAGAACATGTTGAACAAATGTTTTTTATATTCTGCAATTTTTAGAAAGAAAGTGATCCATTATAGCTTTATGATATGTATATATCGATACATGTTGAAACTTTATTAAGAAGAAACCCATTATCCAACATTTTGTAGATGCATCCAAATTAAAAAAAATATTATTGCATTTCAGTATCCATTCACAATGA
This sequence comes from Xenopus laevis, assembly GCF_017654675.1. Lineage (NCBI taxonomy): Eukaryota > Metazoa > Chordata > Amphibia > Anura > Pipidae > Xenopus > Xenopus laevis. The sequence continues at coordinate 185,510,480 of NC_054371.1, forward strand.
GTCTTTATAAATCTTGATCTGTAAAAGACAACAGGTTAAGTTAAGTGTTAAAAATGTAGTGTTAAAAATGTAGGCGTTACTTCCACTAGTTTCTTCATAAATTAAAAAGCCCTTGGTGTATTCATTGTTTCTCAATTAGCATTTAGTAATTAATAGCTTTACTTGGCTAATGAGGAATTCTCTTACTTCACCTATGAATGTATTAGAACCTGGCAGAAAGCCAGTTTCATAATAATTTTTTAGTAATTCTCAATTCTTTAATAATAATTTGCAGTGTAATAAGTGATAATTGAAAGTAGCTTGCTAAATTGAATCTAATTACAAATGGAATATGTTTCATTTGAATTCTCACATCTAAATGTGAGTTAAACGAATTTTGGTATAATAATGGGCATTAACATTGGGGTAATCTTTGTTTAATATTTAGAAAAAAAGCAAACCAGTGAGAGGGCACAACGAGCACAGCCTATAGTTTAATCAGTCAGTCATGTTGATATATGCACATGCTCCCTTTTGTATTGTTTCAAGAGTCGGCATCAACAGTTCAGAAAATTTAAAGGGACAGGCAAATAATGTTTTCAATATATCACTAAAACCTGAAAAAAAATCAGATTGTCTACTTACCCAACAGTTTGTTGATATAATAATTTACCTTGTTTTTCTATGTAGGCTTATTCAATGGCATATACTACTAGAAAAGTAGATTTTTATAAAAATGTTTTTTTGTCAGCAAATCAGTGTTTACGTGTGGAATATTTTTATGCAATATTCCTGCTATGACCTACAATGTTCATGGGGTATAGTTTACCGTTAATGCATACTGAAAGGGTTGCTTAGAATAACATTTGCTTTCATTGTAAGACACTTGAAATCTGTCCCATGGCACTGTAGGGTGTAGTCTTCACCATTGCTTAAAAATCACAATACTTTTTGCACCATAACTACAGCTTTCACCAGGAGTAGCCATCATTTTAGGCAGACCAAGCCAAGCACCAAAGTCGTTTTTGTGTCCACAGCTATAGGAACTAGTTAGAATGTAAAGAACATTGCGTGAACTAAACTAGGGTACCAAAAGATCTGCTGTTTACTTGCTTAGTTTTCTAAATTATATTTGTCTCTTACTAAAAAAGTGTTCTTTTAACACCTAAATATTCTTTCCTTTTAGGAGGGTAGAGTACTTCGGACAGTGCCTCTTTTAGCGGCTTGCCTTCCACAGGATAAGTGCAATGTTCTAATTGGTCGACGTTTTGGTGAAGAAAGGTATCTATTAAATGTAAACATTTTCCTTTAGTATGTGCTGTTCTGTGTGACATGCTAATTCGTTTTTTCACATGCATATGTTTTTTATATCTGATGATTTGTATAAAAAATACATTTAAATAGTAAATATAGTAAAATGTATTTCTTTTCAATATGAAATGTCACAGGAAAATATTAAGCAAAAATTCTTTATGAACTTTTAGCATTTCTAGCATTTTTCCTTTTAGTAATTATTCATTCCTTTTAGTAATAATATTTATATATTTTTGTAGAATTAAGAAAAATTAACATATAAGTCAAAATGTTACTAAACAAAGGTTATTTTAGATTCAGCTTTGACATTTGTTTATACTGCCAATTAATATTTCAAGTACACAATTTATTTTATGTAATTGAAGATAAACACCTGTTGATTTGTCTCTTCCTTCTTAGAACTGATATTTAAAATTCAATTAAGGCTTTTGGAAAAAAATAACAAAGGTGTTTAACAAAAGTTAAAGGAAAATGTCATGGGACTGCAAATACTGACATAGAATTTGCTGAATTTCAAGCTGCTTGGTTTGAAGGGTATGGTATGGTTAAAACCAGGTAATGAGACAAATGTTAGCTGAAAGAAAGGCTAAGATTATTTAAATATACTGTAGGTGCTGGTTGTGAGGGGCAATAATTATACTTCTAAAATGAGGCAAGCTGGGAATCAAATGAAAAAAATAGACCTCTAATAATAACAAGCACATCAGTTAATTACACCTAAACATGGACTTCATGAATCCGAATCCTGTTGAAAAAGGCCGAATCCCAAATCCTAGAATTTGACTCTTCATACCTTAAAGGGGTTGTTCACCTTTGAGATAACTTGTATGATGTACAGATTGATATTCTGAGACAATTTGTAATTGGTTTTCATTTTTTATTATTTGTGGTTTTTGAATTATTTAGCTTTTAATTCAGCAGCTCTCCAGTTTGCAGTTTAAGCAATCTGGTTGCTAGGGTCCAAATTACCCTAGCAACTATGCATTGATTTGAATAAGAGACAGGAATAGGAGAGGCCTGAATAGAAAGATGAGATAAAAAGTAGCAATAACAATAAACATATAGCCTTTCAAAGCATTTGTTTTTAGAAGGGGCCAGCGACGCCCATTTGAAAGCTGCAAAGAGTCAGAAGAAAAAGGCAAATAATTATAAAACTATAAAAAATAAATAACGAAAACCAATTGAAAAGTTACTATTCTAAATGCCATTCTATACCATACTAAAAGTTACCTTAAAGGTGAACCACCCCTTTGTCTTCTAAAAAATCTTGTAAACATTTATTAAACCCAATAGGCTGCTTTTGCTTCCAATAAGGATTCATTATATCTTAGTTTAGATCAAGTACAAGGTACTGTTATATTATTATGGAGAAAAAATGAAATCATTTAAAAAAATATATATAAAGGAGTCTATGGTAGACATCCTTTCCGTAATTCAGAACATTCTGGATAACGGATCCCATACCTGTATATAGTGTTTCAACTTTCAGTGAAAGATTGCAACTTTAATGATAAATCTGGAGTTTTGGGTCTCCAAGTAGAAAAGTGATTACTTACCAGGTAAGGGAAGAGGTCCAGGTGCACTGCCATGAGCCCTCAGCACGGGGAGCGGACAAATTAAAAAGACATTTGGAGCAGGCACTCAAAAGAAAGCAAACTTCCGCCAGGCAGATAAATTCAAAGTGAAAAGTTCTTTTGTGTCCACAGCCTTACGCATTTCGTGTCACTCCAACATTAAACAATGTATACACTGTATTCTACACTGTGTCCTATGTATATTTGAATGTAGCTCTTCTCTTTCACCTATTCCAGGCTCATTTTATCCTATATACATTGTGTCTTTATCTTATGAGCCATCCTTTTTTCCCCCCCCCACTGGTCGGTTGATAGAATAGTAAATTTTTTTTATTTGTTAATTAGCCCCTGCCAGCGATTAGTTACTTACACCGGGAGCTCTCAGTGCTGGTTACCATCTTCCATAGCATGCATAAACATAATAAGCGGTTCTCGCATGCCTCAACATGGCCACCCCACCTGGAGCTCCCTCCTGGTGTGGGCGTCCTAGCACTACTGTTTCCCCCAACCAGAATACAGGCTCTATAAGCCCACACCTCCAGTGGGGTAAATAAAAAATCAGGGTTACAAGTGCCCTATAACCATATGTTGTAATGAGTCTCAACTTACTTCCTTAAATACTTTAGTTGTATATCTCTCATAAACCATAGTGGTAACAGAGCATGGATGGACATTCATCAGTTCCATCTTTTTCATAATCATTTTTATCATCAGTTTTATCATCAGTTTGAAAAGCCAAAGTAACAGAAAAGAAGAACCTGGCATTACATTCATTTTGTAGCATGAAAATAATTTCACCTTTTAGCTATCATTAATTTCATTTTACAGTGCGTTAGTAATTTGGTCTGTATTACTAAACTCAGCATGCTGAAAATGAATAAAACTTGTTACCTTTCGTGAAGTGAATAGCTAACATTTTATCTGGTTTGAATAATTAACATCCTAATAAAAGAATGGATTATTTTTATGTTAAAATCTTTCAGTGCCCTATTAAATCCTTGGCCTGTGCCTTTGATTTAATTAAGTATGCTACAGATAACTAAATCTTAGTAGTAGTTACTGGATATAAATATGAGATTTGTGTTAATTGAAAACTTGAGTCTTAAAAAATGCTAAAGCTTATATATGACCATTCTTATGTGTCGCTTTAAGAAATGTTTTGACATAGACGTTACCATTGAGAACATGAAATAGTATTGAAACCAGTATCAGTATTCCTATGGCATGCTTTTTCTGGTTTAACGGTACCCCACTGTAAATGTCATTTTGTTTGTGACTTAATAAGACATTACAAGGTGACGGCTGCAGAGATAGAATCATAGTTTAAGATTATCATGCTGCTTAAGTCATGTTTCCATCTGTGCTTTTATGTATGGCAAAGCTATAACATTGCAGATCTGAACAGCACTAAAATTGTTATTGTGCCTGTTGGTTCTGTAATATTCTGCTATTCCATACTGAGATATGTATGTTGGGATTCTGCTATTTTGTATTATGTATTGAGTTTCTGATGAAATGCTACCCAGAGGCAATGCGGGTTATCTGGAATAATAGATAACAATACAATTTTGGTTAAAAAAAGTTCTGAATTTTACTGGCAGGCAAAATCATATCAGTGCAATCCTTGACACCTTGTGCCTTTAAATATTTCTGTTTATTTAATGAAAATGCTTATTTTTTGAACTTGGATTTAAAATATAGTCATTTATGATCACTGGTTAAAAGGGTTCTCCACCCAAAACCCTTTTTTTTTTTGCAAAAAAAGAAATCTAATTTCTAAGCAGCTTTCAAATATACATCTATTCATTTTGGAATTCTTTTCTATAACAGTTATTTGTAAATGTAATCTCGATTAAAGCAGCTCTTGGTTCTGACTCCTAAAATGTTTGACTTTCTTTTACAAATAACTTTTTAAAATGTGTAATGTGTAAAATGCAGATTTTAAGAGAACCTAAGTGCTCTTAACACGTACCAGTGAGTTCAACTGAATTGTGTAATCACACTAAAATATGAAAGAAGGCATTTTTTATTTCCTGCAGGCAACCAAATGTGTGCCATTGTCCTTACACAGGAAGATAAACGGGTCAAAGCTATTTAACGATCTTTAGAAAATGAATACCTCTCAAATAAATAAGGACATTTGTTACCTAGTTTGATGGTGCAGGAAGAACAGTTACAAAATTTACATTTAAAGAAAATATTTTTACTTGCTACCTTAATCATGATAATTTGAAAATTGATATGGCCTTGCAAAAAAAAAAAAAAAAGATTCTCTTGTATTTTATTTTTAGATATCCAGAGCTAGCAACTGTTTGCAGGAACCCTGGCACCTTCATCCTTTATCCTGGAGCTGAAGCTGCTAATTTGGAAGAAATGTCCTTGGCAGATGTTCAGCCCCCGTATGCTCTCATCATAATAGATGGAACCTGGAGTCAGGCCAAAGACATTTTCTACAAAAACACCCTTTTTCGGTGGCCTAAACAGGTATGCTAAAAATAAGAACAGCAGTGTATGCAAAGTAAAGAGTATTGACAGATGTTATTGTTTATAGAAAGTCAACACTGTTAAAGGAGAACTAAACCCTAAAAAGGAATGCCTAAAAATTACATATTTTACATACTAAATTTATTGCACCAGCCTAAACTTTCAGCTTCAATGATTCAGGACTTCAAACTTGTCACAGGGAAAGTCTTGGAAAGTGTCTGTGACACTCACATGCTCATTGGTGTCTGAGCAGCTGTTGAGAAGCTAAGCTTAGGGTCGTCACTAATTATCAAGCAGAAAATTAGGTTGTCCTGTAATATAAGCTGATGCTACAAGGCTGATTATTAAATTCTGATACTAATCGCACTGCTTTCTGTGCTGCCATGTAGTAATTATCTGTATTAATGACTAATCAGCCTTATATTGTGACATTTCTATTCTATGTGTACTGTATATTGTGAGTTGGTCCCTAAGCTCAGTAAGTGACAGCAGCACAGAGCATGTGCAGTGAATCAGCAGAAAAGAAGATGGGGAGCTACTGGGCATCTTTGGAGACACAGATTTTTACTGCTAAAGAGATGTGGTGGCCTTGGGCTGGTACAGAAACCCAACATGACTTACAACATTTAGTTAAGATTTATTTCTCCTTTAAAACCTATTTTTTGTTGCTTTGTTGATACTAGCTGCATTTAGCAATGTTTAACAAAAGTCCACTAGAAAGTTACTGCACTGAGAAGCGCTGGCACTTTAGGATTGTTATAAGTTTAAAATCATAGTTAACCTCTTATATGACCCATAAAGAACAAAGGGAAAATCAAGTGGTTTCCTTTATTACAAGTCACCCTTTCCTTTGATCTTGTGTTTTATAATATCAGTATAAAGCATTTTGTGTGGGTATGGGATTTTCTTATGAGCAAAGGCTTCATTTTCAGGTCATGACACAGAATTGAGCCAAATGTGAGACCTGACAGAGAACGTTTCTTCTTTGTGTTCATTTGAGTCTGTGTAGCTGTAAGTTCCAGCACTTGCTGATTTATAGGGAAGAAAGAAGCTACTTTCTCATTAAGTGAATTGGGAAAATTGTTGTTTGTCACCTTTTGATGGTCATTTGTTCCTTATATAACACAGTGAATACAATGAATTCAGATGTCAGATGTGCAGTAATGTTTAGTGGAGAACCAACAATTGAACTTGTAAGTTCTGTGTCCTACAATTTCAGCATAATTAAATATTTTATCATCAATAAAGCAGGAGCATATCAGTTACTTGGAATTTGCTTTAGAACACATAACATACAATTTAATAGTGGCACTTAACAAAACTTGAATTATTTGGAGTTATTGTAGAAGTCTGTAATTTTATTTGCCTTACGTCCATTCATGGGGAATTTGTTTGCTGTACTGTGTAAAAAGTTTAGTCATACACTGGCTTGGAACTATGTTGAATATTGAAAAGTATGAAGGGGTTATTGTGGATAACACATTGAATCTCTAGACAGCAGAAGTCATTTATACAGACCCTGGGTAGAAGAGCAAGAGCACAGAGGGGCATTCGAGCCCCCTTAAAGCTAGGTTGGTGGAAATTAATTTTACCTAAAGCAACACAACTGGTTCTTCACATGTGCACAGTGCAGCTGTAGAGTTTTCTACCTAATAATGTTGTGATGGCAGAATTACATGGGGGGGGGGGGTTTATTTTTTTTTACAGAGGGGTTCTTCGTGAACTACTGGTTTGTTGGACTTTGCTCTTTGGGACCAGGAAGTGGAATGTGACAGTTTATTTTTCAATTTTGCCAGTTTTATTAAGGGTCGAATTGAAAATTCAAATTTTCTAAATTTTTGTATGGTAAAACTGTCAAATTTGGCTAGGGAATTATCCAAACTCGATTCGAGTTCTTAAAAAATTTTTAATTTGATTTTCGACATTTATCATACTCTGGCCCTTTAAGAATTCAAATTCAACTATTAGCTACCTAAAACCTGCATAATTGCTGTATAAGTTAATGGGAGAGGTCCGGTGAGCAATTTTGAGGTGTTTGCAGCCTTCCTGACATTCGACTCGGTAAAATTAGTCAGAGTTTAAGATATTCGATTTTTTAAATAAATAACCAAATATTCTAATTTAGGGTAAAATGAAATTCACGTGAGTTAAAAAAGAACTCACATGAATTCGAAATCAGAATATTGATAATTATGAGTATGAAATAACAAAAAACACAGAATACGCAAAAATTATGTTCCGCATTAGCTCTATTCATTGGGCTAATATTAATTTTATTTATATGTGAAAATGTATGTGTGTGTATATAACTGTATGTGTTTGTAATGCAGGAGTTTATCTTTATGGACAGTTATCTTTATTTTAATCCCAAATTAACAACTCTGTGTGACCTCAGTTTTTCAGCCACATCCTTAAAGTGATACTGACACTAAAAAAGTACTAGTAAAAAAGTAAATACAAAATATTAATGTACATTAAAAGTAACCTATAGGTCATGTTGATCATTATTTGTTGATAGATCTGCTTTTGTAAGTAATTGTTACTTGAAGTTCCTAAACCTGACTGTTTTGTCAACCTTCTCAACCTGTCAGTTAGAGATTCTAATGTACTACTGCTGCACAAATATGGCAGCCCCTCATAAAGGTACATGGGGCATCAGAAAGTTAAATAAAAGCATTTGGCAAGTTTTATGGCAAAATTATAAATAGGATACATAGACCATGTTCTGATAGATGTGAAAAAAGCTTTCGTTTCTGGTGTCAGTATCACAATCTCTAAGGATTGATCAGTTCCCAGTTTACCTGTAGAATATTTGTAGCTACAGATACAGGTATGGCATCTGTTACCCAGAAACCGGTTATCCTAAAAGCTCTGCATTATGGAAAGGCCGTCTCCCATAGACTCCATTTAAATAATTAACATTTTTAAACATGGTTTCCTTTTACTTTGTATTAATAAAACTGTACCTTGTACTTGATCCCAACTAAGATATAATTGATCCTTATTGGAAGCAAAACAAGCTTATTGGGTTAGGTTTATTAGAGATCGAGTTATGTTTTTCATGAAAAGTAGAGTTTTCTGGGTTAAAAAACAACTCAAATTTTTCAAGATTAATTTTACCCCAGCCGTGGAAGTAGCTTGAAACTGAAAATGCACCATCTAAAACCAGTCAAGGTCATATAGGAGTCAATGGCAGAGGTCCCTTGAACCATTTGAAGATGTTAATAGCCTTCATGATGAGTTTTTGCCCGAAAACTTGATCAATTAGAGCGATTACATTTTTTTTCACTGAAAACTTGATTAATTAGAGTTTTCGGGTTTCGCAACTCGAACTCACTGAATTGAATTTTTCCATTGCAGTTTTTTTTTTATAAATAAGATACCATTTGAGTTGTGAGTTCATTCGAGTTATAAAAAAAAATCTAAAATTCACAGTTTTATAAACAACCCCTTAAATGTTTTATTGTTTCTTTAGTAGACTTAAGGTGTGAAGATCCAAATTACAGAAAAACTCCTTATCCAGAAAACCCCAGGTCCCGGGCATTCTGGATAACAGGTCCCATACTTGCATACTGATAAGTTTTTATTTTCCCTTATAATTTATGTCATGATCTTGCCTAATTTTTGAATGCTTTCCAATCTGAATGGACAGCCTTTTCCCCTTCTTTTTAAAAAGTTACATTTAAAATATGGTTTATTCCACTAAAGAAACGTGACATAACATACTACATGCAACAATCTGATTTCATAGTGCAAAGGCATCCAGTAATAAATACCGCTTTGGCTTTGCTCTTTTTATGTGGGTAAGGGTTGTTTATTACATTGTCCAATGCAATGATTTGGGCAGCCGGATGCTTTTGTTGTAAATATTGATGTCCACTTACAAGATGGATTTCCTTGTTTTTATTGTGTTTCTTAGATTAAATTGTGCTGCAGTGTAACATTTCCGTTGTTGCAGAAATTGTTGATCATACATTTTTAACTCACTACTTCTAATGGTCTCTCTACTCCAATAAATGGCAAGCATTGTTTTATATAAATGCACACTCTTTCTTGCTGGTTTTGCTCCCCTGTGTAAACATGGATATGGAATCTGCACAGCAAATGAATTTATTTCAGAGCAAGCCTGTGAAAATCAGAAACAAATAGGCTTCTGCTTCGGTCTGTAATTTCCAAATCTTCTGATAACCAAGGAAATACAAACCTATAACTGTACTCTAATTGCCTTACAGAAAAATTCTTCGATTTAATGTGCCTTTGGTTTCAGCCCATTGTGCTTCTTACTTATTTTTCTTAACATAAATTGTAACTAACCTTTATATTTAAAGAAATAGTGAACCATGAAAACAACTCAAATATAATTAAAGAAAACTTCTACTTGCAGTCCTTTTTTATGCAGTCGGGGCATAGGACATTTTCTTTATCTGCTTGCCTGTTTTTCATTGATGGTTTGCTTTAATGAACAATGTTGATATACTTTATGTAAAGGGCTACTTTATCCCCCCCCCCACACACATATAAGTTATAAATGACAAACCCAAAAACAGCAAAAGGGGAGCGCTCTAAATGTTATAATATAAAAATTTGTGAATTTAAACTTAAAAATGCACTGAATGAATCAAAGACTCATCATCTGAAAGTCCCCTTCAGCCTCAAGATGTTGCTCAATAGCGATATCTCAGGAGGTCAAGGGGTACTACACCAATAAAACACTTTAAAGGGGTAGTTCACCTTTAAGTTTACTTTTAGTATGGCTAATTCTAATCAACTTTTCAATTGGTCTTCATTATTTATTTTTTATAGTTTTTAAATTATTTGCCTTCTTCTACTGACTCTTTCCAGCTTTCAAACGGGGGTCACTGACCCCATCTAAAAACAAATGCTCTGTTAAGCTACACATTTATTTTTATTCTTACTTTTTATTACTCCTCTTTTTATTCAGACCCTCTCCTATTCATATTCCAACCTCTTATTCCAATCAAGGCATGGTTGCTAGGTTAATTTAGACCTTAGCTACCTGAAATTTCAAATTAGAGAGCTGCTGAATAAAAGCTAAATAACAAAAAATTAAAACCAATTGCAAATTGTTGCAATCATACTCTCTCTGCATCATACTAAAATTTAACTCAGAGGTTAACAACACCTTTAAATAGCAATCCATTTAGTTCTTAAAGGTCTTTCCGTATTGGAAGATTGTTAATACACGTTAAAGGGGAACTATCACAAAAATGAAAATTTAATATAAGCTTCAGCATACTGAGATAAGAAATTGTCTTTATACAAACAATTAAAAATTCAGTATCGTTTCTGAAATAATTAAGTTTCTCTTCACTATTCCTCTCTCAGCATCTGTTTCTCTTCATTCTGTCTTCATACAGCAGTTGGGTGTCAGATATTCATTGACAGTTAGATCCAATATATATTATGGGGGGGGCTCCTTTTGCCCAAAATATGTATTGGAGCTCTCTCTATTAAAATCATCAGACATCATGTCTCTCTACATGCAGAATTTGTGCAAAATGCAGTTATTTTGTTAGATTTGGTCTGTACTGGAATCAGGAGTTAGTTCTAATACATCCTTTAGGAAAGGGAGCCCCCCTATAAGATATATTGTATCATTCATCTGACACTCAACTCCTGAATGAAGACAGAATGAAGAGAAACAGATGCTGAGAGAGGAATAGTGAAGATAAACTTAATTATTTCAGAAACAATGCACAATATTTAATTGATTGTATTTAGATTGTATTTAGATCAAATCTCCAGGTCTCTGTAACATAGTGTTATGCACCAATTTTATTCCCTGAAAGCACAAAAAAACTCTGATCACAATTGTGTTCCTCATAGAAGTGTCACTGCACATTTGTTTTTCTTAATCAGCTTTGAAACATTTATGATCCCATCAATATGTTCTAAAATACGTTTTTTTGAAAGGCCTGTTAGTTTTACTTATATACAGGAATTGGCATATACATGTTGCGATATATAGGACATCCTTAGTAGAACACGTAACAAAATCCTATAGGACTTCCCTGTTCGGTACTCTCACCCTCACTCATATTAGCACAAGCTTCACAATTTCTGCTCTTGTGATTCCCCACAGAGACACTGATTGATTTCTGTGGTACCTCTCATTTCAAACTAGGGGCCAGAATATTCTTAATGATTTTGCCATTAATAAAAATGGTACCCATAGGCCTGGTACACCAGCCCAGCAACCAAAACAACTGGGTAATACAGCGCAAAAATGTTGAAATATTTCGGTGTACGTCCCAGCCACATGCGTTGTAGATTAGGCATATTATTTATAAAGTAAATATTTGTGTTCTTTAATTTTAATGAAATTATGGCATTTTGGCTGTCCTATTGGACTGACACCCTAGAGGGTAATCTGAATAATTCATACTATGATATGCAAAATGGCTATGTTTGTATTGGCTTATGCTAAATTTTAAAAAATAACAGACATCGCCTTTGTATGAGTTTCTATAATGTTACATTTTTGTTTTATAAGCAGGCAACTGCTTGTTGGGACACTGGAGTTATTAGCATGTCATTGTGCTATTTGAAGACTGTGGAAATGGAGGTCAGAAAAACGTGTCTGCAGAATACTGATAATTTCATATTACGTATGTGACACATGTACTGATAAAGAATTGCACTGATGGGAAATTCACAGGGGAGGAAAGGTGCAAAGTGGAAAATGTTTTGCCAAGAAATACATAAAAGCATTTTTTAGAACTACTTTAGAATAGTCTGTGATTATAGCAGGCAAGAACAGAGTTGTGCTTTAGTTGCATGGCAAAGAAAACAAATTACTGTACAGGTATGGGACCTGTTAACCAGAATGCTTGGGACCTGGGGTTTTCCTGATCTTCGTACCTTAGTCTATTAGAACATCTTTTAAACATTAAATAAACCCAATAGGCTGGTGTTGCTTCCAATAATGATTAATTATATCTTAGTTTGAATCAAGTACAAGGTACTGTTTTATTATTACAGAGAAAAAGGAAATAATTTTTAAACATTTGGATAAAATGGAGTCTATTAGAGACAGCCTTTCTGTAATTCAGAGCTTTCTGGATAATAGGTTTCTGGATAACGGATCCTATACCTGAACTATACAGATTCTAAACTGATATTTTTACAGATTTATGCACAAAACAAACTGGAAAAAATGTGTTGTAGGGAGTATTTCCAAAGAATTGCCAAATACACAACACATTGCCATCTTAATGCTACGCATTGCAAGTAAACTACTACATTGTCCCATAACATAATGTTTACAGCAAGTAAAACTTGTGACATTGAGAAAAGTAACTGTTAACATTAAATAACAAAACAATAACAGAAAGCTAGTCTGACTGGCTGGCCTGTTTATTAAATAACCATTAAGGTAATGCAGCAAGATGTGCTAAAAGGAATCAAAATCATCTTTATTGTATAATTAAAACCATAAAAATGTCTGATGATATCTGCAAGGCTGAAACAGCCTGTCTGCCAGTTTGTCTCTCTATTTCCGACATTCGTTATGATTGTATTCCATTGAAATTTTGAGATATTTATTCAGCTTGAGATTTATACTCATGTATAAATGAAATATGCACTATGAACAAGGCTGTAATTCCTATTGAATTTTAGGCAAAATACTTTTTCCTGTTTGCATTATACATTCTGACTGACTCACGTGTAAGCTAGGTAAACCGCAATTATGGCTTCTTTCATTTCTTTATTCCCAAACAAAACAGGCAGAACTAGTGAAGGGTTCATTGTGCACCTCTGTCTAAAGTTGCTCAGCCCAGAGAAAAAATGGATTGGGCTGGGCTAGACTCGTGATCTTGGAAGGGTGGACTATTTAACACAATGTTAATGAAAGACTTACAAAAGTGCTGTCCAAGACACCTACAAAAAAATCTCAGTGCAATTACTTTTTGAAGGAGAATGAAAGTTATAATTACTGGGGGATGGCAAAATGTTAGAAGTCCATTATCTCTATCTTCTTCAGCTTCTTCCATCTTCGCTTTGTTTTGGTCTGGGTAAGCGCTTGTGCAGTAGAGTGAAAACCGATAAAAAAAGTCAGCCATTTTTACTATAGTACGTGCAGGCCTAGATGAAAGAACAGAAGATGAGGAACATCACATTGAATGAACTTTTACAGAAATACCTCTGGGCGGTGCGGTTTTCTGCTAATAGCACAAGAGGGGGTATCAGCTAAGTAATTAAATTCATTTTCGTTGTGATGCATTTTAGTCCCTGAGCTTCAGTTGTCCTTTCCAAGTGAGGCAGTGGCATAACTACCTGGGGAGCAGGGGTGCAATTGGACCAGGGCCCGCACCCCGCAAGCCCCCCTGGCAGATCGCACCCCACTGTAGCCGCAAAGAAAACTGACGTGAAGGGGGGTAGGGGGGGCCCCGGGGGGCCCCGCCTGCATGGCCCACACCAGGGCCCGCCCCCACCTAGTTACGTTACTGAAGTGAGGCGTCCATGCTTTACAGACAACAAACTATAACATAACGTGCTGGTCATTGCACGGCTATTGTCTTGTCTACTTTCTAAACTTTTTCTCAGTATTTGTTTGTGTCTAGTCTAGGGAATGTGTTTTCAATTTCACTAAATATAAGTAGAAATTTGTCTCTTAGCTTGCTATTCATTTATTTTTCATCATTTATATTCAGGAAGAACTGTTGGGAAATGAATCATGATCTCACGGGGGCCACTAAAGGTGTAATATTTCAGGCTCTGCCTCTGAATCTTTAATGAAATTGCTTTCATTTCTTGAATGTATGGATACAAATAAGCTTCAAACATTTTCTTTGAGCTTTGAGCCTTAATATAGATTTATGCAAAACCATTTAGAAAAAGAGATTTTAATAGGATACAATGGCAAAGTCCTAATAAGCCTAATTTTTTAAAAGCTATTGCACCACTTTTTTTTCACTTTTCCCGGCTCGCTTTCTACATCTTTTTATTGCCTTTTAAGCCATATGAGCTGCAAAAAGTCTATTGATGTTCAGCAGTTAAAGGCCAAAACACTGTCATTTATATATTTACATAATGATTGCATGTGTCATTTATTTTTGCTTGCTAATGCATTGCACCGAATTACCTGGTAAGCTTTCAGTAATACATATTTTTTTACAGTAGGTCAGCCAAGTAGTGACAACTTTTGGTATAAGAAAAGGAATAGGCAAAGAAGAGTTGCACAAACTGAGTAGTTTTAGGGACACTAAAAAAAACATGGGGATGAATCTTTACTGTCGTTTTGGACAGAGGGTGGATAGTCCAACAAAAAGTAGTACACAAGATTGTGACGCCTGTTAGGGCACACAGATAACCCCACCAATACTACTCCAGTGACAGATTGAATCTATATGTGGTTGATTTGCAAAAAGAGCTGCTGTTGTGAACAGATGCCCAAGTGAGGAACCCAATGTTCATGGCTGAGAAGAGCAAAAACTAGGTAGGAGGAAGCAGAGTTTGTAGAGGCTGCTGGAAAGTTTTTATACCACAAATTATGTTGTAGAGGCCTGGTTGCTACTTGCTGGGCAGTAATTTTTTAAAGAAAAACACTGTATAGTGCCCTCAGTCAGTTCTCTTCTTATATTGAAAGAGAAAGATCGAAAGTGGCATTTAATATAATTAAGTTAACTAAGTGTTCAACTACATCACATTTAACCTAGTTGAAGCTTGTTGAAGTTAATCTAGTGTAGGTGGCAGTAGGGCCTTACTGCTAATAGTGTAATACAAAACTAGATTCATTTTTGTGCCGGTGGTAGTAAGCAATGGTCAGTCAGATACATTGTCTCCATTTAGAGTTAGACCGATCAAGTGTGGTTTGCTGATTGTGCATGTTTACGAGGACTCTGGGCCTCCCTTCCTTACCATTAGGCATGGTACTCCATTTTGCGCATCTGCCAGCTGTGTTTCAAAAAGTGTTGCAATCAGGAACGAGCTACAATTTCATTTACAATTCTACAGTATGTTTGATTTACTATAGACTAGAAATAGCACACTATAAAGGTAAATACTGCACCCTATAAGGTAAAAACTGTTAAAACAGCTGTTACATGGTTTATTGTATATTTTTGTTTTCCAAGCAAACTTGTATTCATGTCACTTCTATGTTCCAGCAAAGGAATTGATTCCAATGTGTTATTTTCAAAAATAGCAGTGGTAAAAGCTAATCTCGCCGAAGATTATGGGCTCTCAGAGTGGGCTGCGCTTTAATCATTACCTTTACTCAATATTTCACTTTCTAGGTATGATGCTTCTTGTTGAACTAGCTTTTTGCATTTTTCTCCATTTTTGCACAGATCTTGGATAACAAAAGTCCACTTACAGGCCTGTTTGACGCATAAGAATTGTTTTGTCATTTCCTACCTTTATGTACAGACACATTGTTCCTGATAAACTATAAGAACAAGTGGTATCCAGGTTTAGTATTCTCTAAGAAGATATAAGAAACTGCTGATATAGGGCTCTTTGCTCTAGAACTAGGAATTGCACATATGGCTCCATATTTATATTGCATGGTATGACACACTAATCTGTTTATCAATTCCCTATGAATTGCGGTTGCAGGCATGTAGAAATTATTTACAAAGTAGAGGAATCAAATATCAACAGAATACTGAAATTATTATGGAAAGATTACAAATCATTCTAAATGGGGCTGGTTGTGATCCAAAGACTTTTTTTAGTACAGTTGTTTTCAGATTGTTCACCAGAAATAAAGATTTTTTTTTTCAGTTGCTCTCCATGTTTTATTTTGGAAGATAAGAAATCTATCAACTAATGTATAATTTAAATAAAATAATAATGTCTTTGTGTTTAATAATCAATTCTACATGCACTTAAGTGGGCATCCATGGGTGTAACCTGCACCCCAACCATGCCTGTTTGCCTCTAGGATGCTGGGAGGACAGGGAAGTTCAACAGGTCTTAGAAGCGTGGGCTGGGGAGCACATGCTCTTTTGGCTAAGGTATGTAGACGACAATTTACCTTTGTGGGACGGTGAACCTGAATTGGTGACGAGATTAGTTTTAGAATTAAATAATAAATTTTTTTTTTAGTTGACTGAGGAATCTATTTCTTTAGATCTTTTGACAAACAAAGATGGTTGCTCAGAAACCTAATAGAAAATCTACAGCTACTAACGCACTCCTGAGAGCAGATAGTCATCATGTATTCCCACTTATATAAATCATTCAGATTGGGCAGTTTCTATGGATTTGCAGAAACTATACAAGAAACTCTTGACTTTGAGGTCCAGGCAGGTGAACTCTCATCTCGATATGATTGGTTGGAAAACCAAAAATTTGATTGTTAGTAAATGGACTCACTGACAGAATATTATTATAATAATATTAGGAAATTATGTCCCGTTTGCCCTGATGAAGGTGTATAAAGTGTAATACACTTGGCATTCTAGAGTTAAAAACAAGAGGTCCTGTGGTTACTGGTGCAGAGTTATTTGCTGGACAAGCAAGATGTCTTTGGAATATTTCGTTGAGTCTGCGGGTGTTTCAGCGCCTTGCTTTTGTTTTTTATTTTATAAAAGTCATATAGCATTCATACAGTATGTGTAGTTAATCAATTGTGGAAATCCTCTGTAATGTATAGTTGGTTGCCCTCACTGTCTGCAGGAATAGTAGAACACAGTTCTGGCCATTGTGGTTATAATAAAATGCTGTAGGACACTCATGCATTTTCTGTATTTATAGTAGTACCGTATATACTCGAGTATAAGCCGACCCGAGTATAAGCCGAGGTACCTAATTTTACCTACGAAAACTGGGAAAACTTATTGACTCTTGTATAAGCCTAGACACAACTACAGCCCTGTCTCCCAGCAGCGCACATTCTGCCAAAGCGACCCCCCCATCGATCAACCAGACTTCTTTGCAAAGTTGATGGTGACAGAGAATTGCCAAACGGATTACTGTGTGCATTGTCCCACTGTCCCACTACCATATGCAGTGGGTGCTGTTTGATATTGCCATCACTGTTAATCTTTCGTATAACCAATAGAGGGTGCTGTGTGATATTGCAGTCACTGTTATTCTTTCATATAACCAACAGAGGGTGCTGTGTGATATTGCAGTCACTGTTATTCTGTCATATAACCAACAGAGGGCGCACTGTTATTCTTTCATATAATTGTGTAGAAATACACTGGCACACAAGACAATTAAAGTGCAGGGTTACCCCTTGCTGTTTATTTTGTGCGAACGTGACCCACAGAGGGTGCTGTGTGATATTGCAGTCACTGTTATTCTTTAATATAACCAACAGAGGGTGCACTGTTATTCTTTCATACAACCAACAGATGGCGCTGTGTGATATTGCAGTCACTGTTAATCTTTCATATAACCAACAGATGGTGCTGTGTGATATTGCAGTCACTGTTATTCTTTAATATAACCAACAGAGGGTGCACTGTTATTCTTTCATACAACCAACAGATGGCGCTGTGTGATATTGCAGTCACTGTTATTCTTTCATATAACCAACAGAGGGCGCACTGTTATTCTTTCATATAACCAACAGAGGGCATTGTGGGATATTGCAGTCTCTCCCCAAGTGTACTGTTGGTATAGGAATGATTAAAAGTGACTGCAATCTCAGCTACTCGGGTCGGGTACCGCTGACCCGAGTATAAGCCGAGGTAGACTTTTTCAGCACATTTTGGATGCTGAAAAACTCGGCTTATACTCAGGTATATACGGTACACAATGAGATTCTTTTCTTAAATTACTTTTTAATAAATCAGTTAATTGTTTTCTCTATTACTCTGGATTCAAGAAACATAACTTTAGCTGCGTATGTTTGCATTTAAATGTGTCCATGTGCATCCAAACTACTAGACACTGGTCTCTGAAGCAAGAATTATTTCAAATTACAGTCTCAAACTTTTGATGACAAATTAAAGTTCAAAGAGGCAGAAAATGCTGAATTACAGAAGTTAAAAGTTTGGTAACATCAGGCCCAGACATATAAGAACATGAAAAATCTTTTTCTGCCGGGGACAGAAAAAGCTATTATATTACTGTAGCTTTACAGCTTTGAAATATCGGACAACTTTTCTTGGTCAAAAAGAGGAAGCGTTGACAGTAGCTGGGAAATTAACCACCTCTGGCAGAAAAGAACAAGATTCATCTGAGCAACTAAGCAATTTGAAAACATCTAAAGAACATTTTAGATTGAAGTAAAAATATCAACAAATGCTATTACAAGGCTGACAGTGTGAAATTGCAAACAGTAAAAGAACTTTTATCTTCAGAAAACCAAATGGTTCCCTGATCTACTGTATGCTGGCTGAGGAAAATATCAATATGTATGTGTGTGCGTAGAATTTATTTTATAATTAAACATGTTACGCAGGCAGTGAAGTCAAATGGATATATCTGTACATAAATATTTACTGTATCACATGATATTATCTCTGTGATGTTCCGTGTGATGTTTCTTATATCAAGCCACAGTGAACTAAACATTATGCCACAGTTGCACACTGTACGATTTAAATGTTGAGGTTAGACTAGTTATTTCATTTGTAAAGAACCAGATTAAGTATCCATTGCTAGTTTCTAACCCATTAGCTGCCAGTGATAAATAGTACTGATCATTTCTAGAGGACCACTAAGGGGGTTATTTATTAAAGGTTGAGTTGTGGTTTTCCCAAAAAAAATTAAGGTTTTCGAGGGTAGTTATCAGTAAAAACTAATTTTTTTCTGGTTAAAAAACCTTACTTTTTTGTGTTTTAAAAATAAAAAGTCTTTTTATGCCCCAAATCTGGAAATAGCTTGAATCCAAAAATACTCCAGCTAAAACCTGTCAAGGTAATATAAAAGTCAGTGGCATAGGTCCCTTGAATCATTTTGTAGCCTTCGTGATATTTGGGGGGTTTTCAGTGGGTTTGGCTCGAAAACGCTTTAAATTCTAATGGAAAACTGAACCTGGTTAGAATGAGAAGGGCTAAAAGGTGTCAAAAAGACATTCACTAGCAATTTACATGCAAAGTAAAGCCTTCAGAAATCAGAAGGTATTTGCTTGTCTAATGCCATACACACAGCACTGCCTAGATACCAAATTAAGAGTTTTAATTCTCCCATAAGGCATCATGGGCGGAGACATGCAAATCACTCCTTTATGTTCCTTTGGCCAACTATGCATCCAGAACCGCTGGTTTATAGCAAAGATACAGCCTAATGGTTCAGAGCCATATATCCAAACTTGCAGACAGCCTGTTTCGATCTTGTTAGATCTCATCAGTGCAAGATATTGGAACATGGAACACTGGGGGGTAGTTTTAAATTCTAGTGATTCAAGTTTTTGTTTTTTTTGCTGAAAACGCGATAAATTTGAGTATTCAGGGTTTTTTTCGGTGGCTTTTGCTCGGAAACTATTTATATTGAAGTGAGTCACCTTTTTTTAGCCAAAATTTAGATAAATTAGAGTATTTGGGTTTTCCACCCGATTACACTGATTCAAGTTTTTTAAATTCACTTTAATAAATAAGAAAACTTTTGAGTTTATTTGAAGTAAAAAAAACCTCACAAAATTGACCTTTGATAAAAACCCCCTAAGGGCCAGCGCCAATGCACTCCCGGCTCTTTGATTTCCAACTTCGGAAATTGAAGCGAAGCGAGTGCATTGGCGCTGGCATTTGTCATTATAGCAGTGAGATTTTGCAATTTGCACCAAAATCCGCTGCGTCAGCTTGCACCCGAGCGGAGGTAATGTTTCCGGGTGCAGGCAGAGCAGCGGGCTAGTGGATCCTTGGCTTGCGTTTTTCCACAGGCAGAGATCCATATGGTGTGGCCCTAGCCTTATGAGGAGTTCAGTTGTCATTAGCACATGTTACTCTCTTGAGGAAGGGCATACTGTTGTCATGAAACATGTATTCTTGAGCACCCCAATAAAATGAAAATACCCCACTTATGAATAAGAACATTATTATTGTTGTCTGCATGCATGTACTGGCAGTGGAATAGGCTAGTTTTTTTAACACGTTAACCCTCCCCAGCAAGGAACATCTAATAGGTAAAAGGGCATACCTTTTATGAAAATCTGTTTCTAACCCTCTCAATGCACGTTTATTGCTTCATGCATGCAGTGTCAACAGTTGGCTGGGAATTCACAGAGATTTCCTTTTTGGTGCAGACTGATTCCTGCTGGGTATCTTGTAGTGTCACTGACTAGCATTTATTGGTTTTTGAGCACCTGACAGAATGCATTAAACATTCCAGCTCATATGGATATATTATAATATGTTACCTGTGCCTCAGAACTATGGGCAGCAAATGGAAGCCAAATCAATAATGTTGCGCTGAAAAATGGTTCACTCTGGTCTATTCAAACTTCTCTTCTCTGTCCTAATAATATTGTAAAATCACTGACCTTTTTCTGGTCTACAGCATAAGCCCCAACTTCGCATTGTCTCCTCTGATAACATAGGTTGGCCCATATACAAAGTGTGAGTATACATAGGCTTAGAACCAAGGTGTAGTAATTATAACTTCTTTTGTGATCCTAGACAAGCATTTTCTTTGACATTTCAACTTGTATGAGAGTTTTTACCTTCATTTTCTCCTAGAGCTCAAAAGTATGGTCCAGTACCTCACCAGGTAAAAGTTACCCATACTTTGTATATATTCAATATACTGTAAGTACTTGTGCTCATTTACAAACATAGGGGTAAATTTACTAAGCAGTGAAAATTCGCCAGCGACGGCTTCACACCTATCGCAACACTTCGCCAGTCGAATGCAAATTTTCGTTAGAGTTATTTCGGCAATCAAAGCGAAGATGCACTAGCATTCAATTAAGCCTAGCGCAACTTTGTTAGAGTTCTTGTGCTCAGGCTAATTTGCAAACGGCGGGAAATTATAAAGTTCAATGGACGCATATGTTGCAGCAAATACATTGCATTACACAAATCCATGGAACCTCAATAAAGAAAATTGAGTTGTTATAATGCCCTACACATGAGCCCAGTGTATAGTTTATGTGCCATATGTTAGGAAATGTATGGGGGAACCCGGTTACCCAAAAAAAATTATAGAGACTTTTGCAAGCTATCACTCACAAAAAAGAAAAAGATGCCAGTGTTATTTGGGAACTTTAAAAATATGATGTAAGTAACAGAAGATTGAGGAAGATTTATGCACTCCAATGCGCTTTGCCTGGTCTGAGCTGGCGAAGGAAAGTCTGGTGAATGAGGTAACGTTCAATAAAATCTGCATCTTAGTGAATTTGTGGAGTAACGTCCATTCGCCAGAGCGAAAATTCCCCTGGCAATAGAGTGAGAATGACCTCTAGAATCTGTCTCTTCTACAGCGAAGTTACATCTGCACCCGTTAGTAAACGGCGAAGTGCCTGAAAGTGGTCGTCGCCAGCGTTACTCACTTCGCCCTTTAGTAAATCTGCCCATAGACTCCAAATTGAAGTGAAGTTACCAGTAGAAACCAATTAACTGTTTGCTTTTTACCTCCACATTTCTCCCTAATAAAAACTCGATTTTGATTTACATATTGTTGTTTTTTACAACAGCACTTCTGTCATTTAGCAGCTATGTTTGTAAATGATGCAAACTGTGCCTGATATACACCAGAATATGATTTTTCCTTGTAAGCTTAATCAGAGTTGCTTTTGCAACTAGCCCTTTTTCCTTTTTGAACAACCTTTGCAGCTTTTATTTTGCTCTCATTTTTGTTACTGTTCTGGACGTAGATGAGCAGCTGCTAAATTTTTCTAACTACATAATAACAGTATATTGCACAAAATCATACGTCCATTGAGTTGCAAAGCACCATAAACTTTACAGCTCCAGAATAACATTGTTTTATCAGTACTATGAACACTGAAATTCCATATATATTTTTATTTTGTTTGCCTTTATGATCCCAAAGGCAGTTGTAAAGTCCAGCACCTGCCAAAACTTGAAATGTCTTTATCTCATAGTTACAGGCTTAGTGGAATGTAATGGTTCTTTTTTTATTCAGAGGTGATTGTAATATCAAGAAATCATATATTTCCATTCATATGTTAAAAATGTTGACAAAAAAGGGTACAAAAAAAGAACTCGGGGTGACTATTGCGCATAGTATAGAAAGGGATGTCTGATTATGAAGATTAGGGGTGCTGCTGGCTATGTTGAGAAACTCTCCTCAGCAGGCAGGGCCCCAGTAGTTATCAGGGGTGAAAAAAAGCTGCCGCTGGTAAATTTTGTAGCAGATTGCACTCTCTACACTAGAGATGCACCCCTCCTTGGACCTGTTCTGGCACGGGAAAGGCAAGTGCTGGGGAGCGATGGGGGACAGCATAGCAGGACCTGCCTCACGGAGGCTCATGTCACATAATTGCCCCTGGCAATAATCCAGACAGGTGCATTTTTTTTCTAAAAAATACATTTGGTCTCTACCCACTGAATTAGGGGTTCTTTGTATTTCAATATATGTACTTATACACAGTGCTATTTAATCTGTGGGAAAAAATTAAATGGTTAAACATGATACTTTTAAGAATACAACAGAATTTCCCCATGTCAGTCACTGCTATATTTTTAATATATAGAGGGAGTATTTAATCTAAATATTAGACAATTGATGTCTTTTCAAAAAAAGAAAAATAAATAAATATCTATAAATATTCTTTGATTATACTCAGTTGGGAAATTGATTTGCATTCTATTCTCTAGGTGTTTTTTTAAGCAGGCAGCATGTGTTGAATATCACATGACCCATGCAATACCCAGCCTACGCTTTCAATAATTAACATAATTGTTATGAGTCATAAAATTCTGCAAGATAACAATTAACATGCTTTATTCTCCTACCAGGTGCAGAAATGATAATTTGGCATTTAATATACAATTTTTCTATATGCGCAGGCAATTTTAGAATCATTACTTGCCAAGAAATTTTGATCAATTATTGAATAACTCCGTTCATTTTGAGAAACTGTTATTGTTGCACCTCTTTTTTTTTTTATTCACTTGTTTTCTTTATATACTTTTTATGATTATACCATAGCTAATTATTGAGGACTATGAAAGATATATTCTGACGAGTGCAGGTCTCTATAAAAATGTACTGAATAAGGCAGTTTGTGTGGAAACGCTGCTTCAGCTACATAAACCATTTTCATAAAAATACTTTTCTAGTACAGGTATGGGATCCTTTATCCAGAAAGTGACAAAATAGTTCAGATTTTTTTTTTTTTTTTAAATACTTGCTTTTTCTCTGTAATGATACAACGGAGCCTTGACTCTTTTCCTCTGTTAGATTCTTCACTGAGCCTATTTATGCACCATGTGAGAAACTAGTTGTTCAAACAGAACACCAAGCACTCTTCAATTGTGTTAGTAATTGTTATGCTTAGCTGGCCAACTCATTACTGTCCACTATGTAGCTATTACCTGAACTGTATATTGCCAGCAACTACCCATTGGGCCTAAAAAATATCGTCGACATACCAGGGCTACAAAAAAATCCAGCCCACATTTATGGTTCCTGGATATAACCAACTCCTGAGCCAAATAGCCTTCTTTATAAATATATAAAGGTAGGAAGCATACTTCTTGCAAATTCCAAAATGTTTGTGTTTAAATTCCTGTACCAACTAATTTATCAGGTCCACCTTCCCATAATAGTAGGACATTTTCCACATATTGTGTACTCCGACATGCCCTTCTGCAAATACACAATTGCTTTCACATTCCCTTAAAAAATGGAGGAATGCATAGGTGGAAACATTCTTCACCCCTATTGCTTTTCCTTTAAACTGTAGTTAAAAGCATGAGCAACAAATAGTTGTGCTTTAACACAGGTTTCCATAACTCAAGTACAAAGCTGGTCATTCTACTTCATACCCATAGATTTTGCTAAACGCTGTTATTCTTATCTTGTGGGGCATTAAGGAGTAAAGACTCTTCATCCAGTGTTGCTATAATCATTTTGATGATACCAGGAACGAATACAGTATTTTAAGAACATCATTAGTGTCTGTTACAGTAGAAGGAATACAAAAAAATAAATAGCCGCAGGCACCCTACAAATGAATATTTTGTGTAATATCAGTAACTCCACCTTGGCCAGACACAGTTGGTTTTCTGGGGCATCCAATGGATTTTTGTGAATTGTGGGTCATTTTTTAAAGGTTGAAATTTATCCATTATCCAGGTGTATCCATTTTCAAAAATTCTTGTTCTTTATTATTAACTATACTAACTAACTATGTGTTCTATCCACATTTTCTGGATGTGCTCTATCCAAAATTTTCTGCTCAATATCACCATTCTTTCTGTTGGATCTTTGTTGAGTCTCACATGTTGTTGTAAATTAGATAATTATCTTTAATATTCTTTTTGATATTTTTCCTTTCTACAAAACCACCACTAACCACAGTTAAATAAGACAGCCAGGATATCTAATGGGAACTTAAAATTATTCTCACGGTGCTGCTTCAGAATGTCCGCAATCAGTGATAAACGGCTGAAGGATAGAGTGTCCTGAAGTTATTTGATTTGTTCCAGATATTTGCAGGAGTTTATCCTTATTCTTGACTAGAGCACACAAGTACTGTGTGTGGCTTTCTTCAATAAGTAGTGCTCTGAAGGGGACTTAAGTGCCAATTTTTTTTAATTTGCGTCTGCAACAATTATTTTCTTAGAAAAAAATTATTAATATAATTCCCTCCTCATCAAGATAAGGATATAGTGTAGCTTTGAGTGTTTTAGAAAGAGGATGGAGCTAACATTTTGCACATGATTAATCTTGCATCTCAGTCAGAACTTTCTTGTTTAGAACTTTTCGGTGATATCTTTTATCTAGAGGTCAACTAAAGAAGTACAGTTGAATAGAAATGCTTGGCATGGCCAGCGTTACACAGGTTCATATGTATGGGTCCATAAAGCAGAGCTGTGGAGTCGGAAGCAATTTTGAGTAGCTGTAGTCCGAGTTGCCAAAAATGTTCCGAATCCTAATAACTTTAAATACAAGCATTGAAATAAACAAATCCGATTTAGGAGCTTCTATGAAGGAGGATCTGGCAGAAGCAATTCTGTTTCTAAGAACAAAACTTTAGTTAATTGTGGATTGTATTTAACAGCTATTCTACAGCTATACGCCAGGTTCAATTAATATATAAGTTGTTTTCCAATTGTTTTTGGTTTATGATCTTGTGATAAAATGGCTTCTGCTATGTACTTAACTTCTTTCAATCAACATGGAAACATTGGAACCTGTATATAAAAAAGAAAGAATTTTAAAGTAAAATATACATATAATATACTGTTAGCATGCACTGGTAAAAGCTGTATGTTTTACACAAGTTATATAACAAAGAACACCATTGTATTGGACAGGGCTTATCTGTTATCTGCTATATAACCTGTGCCTTTTCTTCTTTTTCAGCTTGAAGAGCTGCCCCCATGCCCCCCAATGTTTATATAAACTATAGCAGTCTTTCTGAAGCAAACACACTAGTTTTATCAGTGCAGAGCAATAGTACATTATATTTTGATTACTTTGAAACACTATCAGTGGTGTTATTGCGCCTTTAAAACAGAGGAGTCAAATGATTTATGTACCAACTTCACAGCGTTGCTATAAAGATCAATAATTACATTTTACACTTTCTTTAAATTGCTAAATAAAATTTTTTTTTTCATTTCTGCTATAGTTCCCCTTTAAATTAGGAGCTTGATAGAAAACTGTCTCAATGACCATTAAACAATTGACTAAATATCATATGCGTTACATTCTTAAAATATCTATTTTACTATGTACACTGAAAAAATGTGTTGAAAATAACGGTAAAGACAGTTTCGTGCAGGAGCACATTTTAAAATGGATTCAGAAGCAGTGTGCCTGTATAATTACTTTGCCTACAACAGAACACAGTGGCAGCTAAAGAATTAAGTGTCCATTCAAGTGGTTTCATTGATTCTTTAAAATAAAAAAAAATCAATGTATTTTGGTAACTTATTATTCACTTTGTGTAGTTTTGTAGGGAGTCTTTAGATTACTTTTGTTTCTGTTGACAGAGAAGCTTATTGCTAGGTTAAAATGTGACTTGTACCGTCTTCCATCTTGTTCCTTTTTACGTATGACAGCAGCTAGAACACCAAATTGTTCCTTTTTGTGTATTGTATCTCAGTTACAACACTTGAAATATATAAACAGTGCAGGATTCATCAGTGGAGGACAATGATAAAAGCAGTTTATCACTATGTGATTCGGGGAGATTTAGTCGCCTGTCGACTAATCGCCTCGTCTTTGCGGCGACCAACCCCCCCTGAACGCCTTCCCTTGAGCTGGCTAAAATGAAAAATCGCCGGCGCTAAAGCAAACGTGGTGATTCGTTTTCCGAAGTTGCCACACGAGGAAACTTCGGGCGACTTCGGAAAACAAATCACCGCGCGTGCTTTAGCGCCGGGATTTTTCATTTTAGCCAGCTCAAGTCGACCGGACGACTAAATCTCCCTGAATCGCCCAGTGTGCCCCTACCCTAAATGTTTTCTGTCTCTGGTGTTTGGCAGCTCAGTAATTCAGGTGCAGTTTCTGAACTGTTACAATTTTGCAACATTTAGTTGATAAATTTCTCAGCTTATCTCTGGAGTGTTAGCTGGCCGCCCTCCCTTCCCAGAGTTCCCTTAGAAAGACATAAGAAGGTAAAAAATGAAACTATAAAGGAGAACTAAACCCTAAAAATGAATATGGCTAAAAATGCTGAACTAAACTGAACTTATTGCACCAGCTTAAAGTTTCAGCTTCTCAATAGCATCAATGATCCAGGACTTCAAACTTGTCACATGGGGTCACCATCTTGGAAAGTGTCACATGCTCAGTGGGCTCTGAGCAGCTGTTGAGAAGCTAAGTTTAGGGGTCGTCACAAATTATCAAGCAGAAAATGAGGTTTGTCTGTAATATAAACTGATGCTACAAGGCCAATTATTAAATTCTGATACTAATTGCACTGGTTTCTGTGCTGACGTAGTAATTGTCTGTATTAATTACTAATCAGGCTTTTATTGTGACATTTATATTCTATGTGTACTGTATATTGTGAGTGGGTCCCTAAGCTCAGTAAGTGACAGCAGCACAGAGCATGTGCAATGAATCGGCAGAAAACAAGATGGGGAGCTACTGCGGCATCTTTGGGGAGACAGATCTTCCCTGCTAAAGGGATGTGGTTGCCTTGGGCTGGTACAGAAGGCCAAAACATAATGTACAACATTTCTAGCTACTTCTTTAGTTAAGTTTTAATTCTTCTTTAAATGTCAAATAAAAATAGAAAGTAATTGGAAAAAGTATTTATTTCTAGTGAACTATCTGAAACCAACTGATCTGAAAAAAACAGTTTGCAGGGGAACAACCCGTTTAAGCTGCAACAAGGAATATGCAAACACAAATATGCAGTGTTGTTAAAATAAGCTTTTTAAATATATTTAATATAAATTAAGAAACCTAAGTAAAAAAAAAAAAGTATAATTGTCCTTTTAAGGCTGAACCACTGGGTCTGCTGGTTTGTTAGGCACTCCTAATGATTATAATCACCTCAAACCCTGGATCTTTGCTCTGGTCTTGGCCTACTGTATGTGCAGTAAAGTACATTATTACATGTTTTCTCCCTCACAGCTTTGTGTGTGCACATGAAATCTAATTTAGGCAATTACTTTGCCCTCCTTTGATCAGATATCACTACAAGATATATACTCGTGTAAAAGGCTCATTACAATTGAGTACAAAGACGTTTAAGCATCTTGGATAGCACAGCTGACCTTACATGTAGAAGGCCTGACTTAAATATATGTGGACACTATTAGATGGTCAAAAGGGAACACATCTATAATACTATGTATATAAAAAGTCTAATTTGTGATTGGTTCAAATGCTGAGACTGTTAATAGTTTGCTTTAAAGGAAAACTATACCCCCAACATGAATACTTAAGCAGCAGATAGTTTATATCAAACTAAGGGGCATATGAAAGAATCTTACCAAACTGGAATATATATTTAAGTAAAAACTGCCCTTTTACATCTCTTGTCTTGAACCTCCATTTTGTGATGGTCTGTGTGCTGCCTCAGAGATCACCTGACCAGAAATACTACAACGCTAAGGGGCACATTTACTAAGGGTCGAATTTTGAAGTGAAAAAATCTTCGAAATTCGACCATCGAATTGCAGTACTTCGACATTTGAAGTCTAAGTTTTTTTTGATCAAGTATGGCCATATGCAATCGAAGTAAAACCGTTCGATTGATCGATGAAATCCTTTGATTCAATTTTCAAAAAAAAACTTAAAAACGTAGCTAAATGTTGGCTATAGGTTCAAGGAGGTCCCCATAGCAATTCGGCAGGTTAAAGGTGGCGAAGTGTTGAAGTTTTTTAAAGAGACAGTACTTCGATTTACGAGTGGTCGAATATTCGAAGGATTTTCAATACGAATCTAAGTCGAATTTGGCCTATACGATGGCCGAAGTATCAAAAAATTACTTCGAAAGTTTTTGAATTCGAAAATTCACTTCGACCCTTTGTAAATGTGCCCCTAACTGTAACAGGAAGAAGTGTGGAAGCAAAAGACAGAACTCTGTCTGTTAATTGGCTCATGTGACCTAACAAGTATGGTTTGTTTGTGTGCACCGTGAATCATACGATCCCAGGGGGTGGCCCTTATTTTTTAAAATGGCAATTTTCTATTTATGATTACCCAATGGCACATACTACTAAGAAAGTATATTATTATGAAAATGGTTTATTGAAGCAGGGTTTTACAAATGAGCTGTTTAATGCAATATATTTATATAGAGACCTACATTGTTTAGGGGGTATAGTTTTTCCTGTCACTGCACTTATAATGCGTTAACTTCAGTTTAAGAAACAACTATTGCTTTAATAAAAGACTTCCTAAATGATGTATTTGTGATTCTGTTGTATAGGTTCAGCTGAAAACACCAATATCAAGCCAATATGTCATTCGGACTCAGCCCACCAATACGTGCCTTTCTACCCTGGAATGTGCTGCTGTTGCACTCTCTATTATGGAGAAAAGGACTGAGATTCAGGAGGTGAGTGATTGTCTTATTACTCTGAGAAAGTTTACATTGCAAGTATATATAGTTTATGTGAGTGTATGGAGGGGCGGTGTTAGTGTGTCTAGGTATGTGTGCTGGGTTTCATTTTTAGGGGTTGAACTTGATGGACTGGTCTTTTTTCAACTCATCTTTACAACCATGCTTGCTATAGAGTAGTTCTGTATGTGTGGTTCAAAAAAGTGATCTCATGCACTAGATGGCAGTGGAACAAAGGGGATAATGTCTGCACGGTACCTCTGCATTAGAGAATAAAACATTGTAAGTTATTACATCAGTTCTTCTGCTTGTATGTTATTTAGAGCAGGGGTCCCTAACCTTTTTTGGCCCGGGGTGAGGGAGTCAGAGGGTTTGGAGTCCATTTCGGCGTGCCGCGTTAATTGTTTGGCCACCCGGTTCAGGACTGGCGGTTGGGGACCCCTGATTTAGAGAGAGGTCAAACATGTATCTATTTTTTAGCCTTGCTTCATGTTCTATGTTCAGAGAAAGTTTAACTAAACTTCATTAGGTAATCAACCTCCCTGTTTGTAACTGCAGCCATGAAACATAGAGGCATTTATATACGAAATCATTAACCCCCTATTGCACAAATATGAGGATATTAGAGGTCTACAAGAAGTTTGATGAACAAGGCTGAAGCCCAAGTGCTTTTATTACAGGTCATGATATTTCCAATATCCTCATATTTTGAAAAGGTATCTCACAATACACATTTAAGTAAGTCATGTGACATCATTAAACACCATTAATAATGATTTGTGTATATTATATGTATAAACCCTTTCCAAAATGTTTTGACACTGGGTAACATATAAATAAAAACAAAATGCAATTATTTCATTTAAATTCTATATTTCATTAATTGAAAATAGTAGATAGATTTGTAAACAGACATTTTGTAAACATTAAATAAATGAAACTATAACGGTGCAAATGCACATTTTTACGGTTCTTTGCTATTGTTTCCCTTATTGATCGTATGTCTCTTCTTCTTGTAATTTTTCTGACAGATTATCCTCCGTCCTCTCCAAGCTCTGTGTTCATTCCAGCTACAGCATGGCGCTCAGGTTCATCACAGCAAGGAGCATCTACTTAAAAATGGCCTGTATAACAAACCAATGCCAAAGAATAAACGCAAACTGAAGAGGATGGAGCTCTTGGTTAACAACGTTAAAATTTAGAGACCCATTTGTGTTTTAGGTGTGCACATTAAGAGACAAAGGATCTTCTTGGCACATACAGTGTGGCCAGCTCAGGTTCGATTGCTGGCAGTTATCAAAACAAATGGGAAATGCTAGTTAAGGAGCGTTTTGTATTTAAGATCAAACAGGTTGTTTTGTTTATTTAGTATTCACTAAAAGATAGAGAGGCCTATCTGAAGCAATGTCGCTATAATTTTGTATTTGTCTTAAAATTGTATGGCTAATTACCCTTGGTATAAAAGTCATTATTCAGGAAAAGATGATTTTCTATTAAAATGTAAGACCACATATCAGTAAACCTCTTAAAACCGATTTGCAATTAAAGGTGATGTCCACCTTCCAACAATTTTTTCAGATAGTTCACTAGAAATAGACTTTTTTTCAGTTACTTTGATTTTCTGTTTGTGACCGTTTTTTTTAATACTGAAGTTTAAAGTTTCATCTTTCACCATATGTCTTTCTAAAGAAGCTCTGGGAGGGGAGGTCGCCGACCCTGTAAACTGTTCTAAATTGATACATTAGTTGATGCATTTCTTATCTTTGTCCCTGCTGAGCAAAATCCCCACATTTCATGCAAAGCAGCTGTTAGATTTGATACAATAGTTGCTAATATTCCACAGATGCTGCTTGAAATGTATCAACTCATGGAACAAATTGTAACCTTAGTGAAGTTTGGGGGGATCACAGCGGGATTTTTAGCATAAATGCAGGCCACTCCAAGGTGAAAAGAAAAACAGTCCGTTTATTTTGAAAACAAAAGGCTTCCAGCAGCAATCAAATGGCAACAGAAAGAAAACAGCTTCAGTCAGCAAGTCCAGTAACAAACAAAATAGCTTACTTCAGCAGTTTTAGCCTTCAGTACCCCAAGATACTAACCAGGCTTGGTCTGTGGGGAAAACTACCAGCAAAAGTATCCAACTGGTTATCAGGCTCCCAGGTCTCTGAAAGTTTTAGCTGGTGCAACAATCCAGGCAGCTCCTACACACCCCCTGCACACCTCCTGCTGACTCCCTTAAACACCCCTTGACTGCCCAGCCCACCTTCTGGCTGCTTAACCCTCTGGTGTTTCTTGAAGGGAACACTCTTAAATGGATGGCTCAGAACCTAAAAACAGGGGATACATATCTGCCATCCACTATAAATCCCGTCCGGCTTGTACACCTTTCAGAATCTGCTCTTGGAATACTGACTTGATTACTCGGATAGTATTCTCGGTTAACCTAAAGGATTTAGTAGAACCTCTAGCCACAATTTTTTTGTAGTGAGTGGGGAGCAAACATCTGGAGAAACCATTATGCATAAGTTATACACTGCAGTGTAACTATGCCATGAAGGACCCCGTTGTAAAAAAAACAGAGGGATCCGCCTTACACACCTACCTACCCGCCACTCCCCTACTGCTTGCGTGTCTGCCCACCCGCCTGGTGCTGAGAGTCTGCAAATATTTCCAGGATAAGATCTGTACGCCCTGCAGGGTCTGCTTCCTCTATAGTTACATTGCTGATTATATACACCCATGTCCAGGCTCAGTTTATAAGATCAGCTCTCTCGATTAGCATTTTCTTAGACCCTTCTAGACCTTTTTGAGTCTGAGCACTGTATACAAATTGTTTACAGTGCTTTGTGTTGTGCATTCAGAAGTTCTCACTTGTGATACACTAAGTGGCCAAATGTATGCACTTGTCTGTCCAACGTGGCATTCCCAAACTAAGGGTACTTATATGAAGTTGGTCCTCTCTCTTCTACTGTAACAACCTTTATGTTTCTAGGAAGACTTTCCACTAGATATTGGAACATTGTTGCAGGGATTTTTTCCATTCAACCACAAGAAGATTAGTGATGTTGGGCACTGATGTTTAGGATCAGGACTCTATGCAAGCTAGCCAATTTAACCCACTCCCACCTCCATAAAACCATCCTATACTAACCTCTCATTGTACATGGGGGCATTATTGAGCTAAAACTGTAAAGAGCCTTTTCCAAACTGTTGCCACAGTAGGAAGCACAGAATTTTACACGGTAGTCTTATGTTTTAATGGAACTAAAACCATAGGTAAACCGCTCCAGATCATTATTCCTCCCCTGGCAAACTTTACTTTGGTATTATGAATTAGGCAGATAGTGTTCTCCTGACATTTGCCAAACCCAGATATCTTTGAGTGCTAAGTGCTGAAAATGACAGGCATCTATTGTTCCAGAATCCAGTGGCGGTAACATTTTGCACCACTCCAAGTTTGTGTGCCTCTGATCACCCATGAAAATCTCATGTTTTTTGCGCTGACATTGCTTCTGAAGATAAAAAGGAACCAGGGAATGAGGTCCAATTGAGATGTCATTTTATTCGTAGTGTCCGGTGAGTTTTGGACATATAGTGTAATGGCAGTGTCATTTCTGCCTGTTGAAAAATTTTCTCTCGTTATAGAAAGGTGAATTTAATAAATAAAATAGATTAAGAATCAATTGCAAAAAGCTGTTTTTGAAACTATAGCCATAGAAAAATGAGTCAAAACACATAATATATTTCCGAATACATTCTTTTTAAAACTAAAACTAAACATCTACCTCTCCCTGGCCTCAAGTGTGCTGTCAGAGGCCAGAACTTTTCTTAGTCTTGAGACTGAAACTGGGACAGACACGGTAGAATACCCAGCGGGATGTGTTTGTGCCGCACGCATCCATCCGTTAATATAATGTTCTGCACTCTGCTAGTGGCAATGACAGTACAATGTGGGGAAAGGTGAACTGAGAAATACATTTGCAAACCAACTACTACATTTTCTTAAAGAGGTTGTTCACATTCCTGCACTCTTCTCAGTTCAGTTGGTTTCAGACAGTTCTCCAGAAATAAAGACTTTTTTCATTTACTCTCTATTTTCTTTTTGTGACCATCTTTTTTAATGGGAAAAGGGGTCACCGACTCTGTTCTAAATGAGACGTTTGGTGGCCTAATGATGTGATCCTGACTGATATCCATGTACTATGGATAGTGATCAGTCAGTGCAAGGTGCAATGGCAAATGATGAAGTGAAGAGGACCTGCAGCATTGGAACATGTTGTGATACTAAACTCTATAGTTAGTATAGATTCGGGTATATATTATTTATGTGAAAGTCGGGAGGGTTGTGTGTATGGATGCTGAGTTTTCATTTGGAGGGGTTGAACTTGATGGACTTTGTCTTTTTTCAACGCAATTTAACTATGTTGACAGGGAGTTCAGAGATGAATTTCCCACTTCATTTATCTATTCTTGCAGCAGATTAAGTACTTAATCGAAGTCTTATCAATACATATAGCTTACCTTATTATATTCTAGCATATATTATTGTAGGCTACTGGCAAAAACCCCAAAGCAGGGGCAATATGAATGAGCATGAGAACAGAGCTTTACTTGCCAGATCACTGCCTTGAGTGGGGGGGGGGGGGGGTTGAGCCAAGGCTTCCTAAATGGGGTGGGATTCATTGTAGCACTACAACATTTCCACTGCACATCAGCCCGATCCACCATGTTGCAAAGTAAAAAAGGCATAGAAAGGCTCCAGACAAGCTTATTCCCATACAGACCTACCCACCACACTGGGGCCTAGGAACATTCTGTCTGCCTATATACCCAACTAAACTACCTGTACAGAATGTATAAAAGGTACATAAAGCCTAATTTACTCAGGTTCAAGTTGCCAATTTAGGATGCAAATCGTCATGTGTCTCTAACCTCAATGCAGTGTTTCCCCCCAGAATTCCAGTTTTAAGGCTAGTGACACATGCTTAGATTCGGGGAGATTTAGTCGCCCGGCGACAAATCGACTCTTCTTCGGGCAACTAATCTCCCCAAAAAGCCTTCCCACCGGCTAGAAACTAAATCACCTGCAGAATGGCACTCTGAGCTAGTCGTTTTCTGAAGTCGCCCGAAGTTTCCTCATGCGGCAACGGGAAAATTAAGCATTCCAGCTTTTCGGGAGATTAGTCGCCCGAAGAAGAGGTGATTTGTCATCGGGAGACTTAATCTCACCTAATCTTAGCATGTGTCAGTAGCCTAAAACTGCTGTAAAGTAAGTTGCATCTGCAGCAACTTATTCTATAACAGGGGTCCCCAACGTTTTTTACTCGTGAGCCACATTTAAATGTAAAAAAAGAGTTGGAGAGCAACAGAAACATGAAAAAGTCCATGGGGCTGTCAAATAAGAGCTGTGATTGGCTGTTTGGTAGCCCCTATATGAACTGGTAGCCTACAGGAGACTCTGTTTGGCAGTACACCTATTTTTGTGAATAGCATGCAAGTTGCAGCCAATATTTACAGTGGTAGTGGTATCACATTCAGTGTGTTTATTATAATAACAGCAATGCAAACCGAATCACTTGCCATAACTTGCAAATATTGACACAACTCTCTAAGGGAAACATTTTAATATGTTTTAGTTTTAGTTTTTAATCTACATGAATTGCAGCTACAGTATATTTTATTGTGAAAAAATTGTATGGAGTCAAGCTACAACTCTCCAGACGGC
This sequence comes from Xenopus laevis, assembly GCF_017654675.1. Lineage (NCBI taxonomy): Eukaryota > Metazoa > Chordata > Amphibia > Anura > Pipidae > Xenopus > Xenopus laevis. The sequence goes on from NC_054371.1 coordinate 185,545,635, forward strand.
ATGTTTTAGTTATACACTTTATCCCTTCTATATTTTGATTAATTATTTTGAATATTCTATACCAGGGATCCCCAACCTTTTGAACCCGTGAGCAACATTCAGAAGTAAAAGGAGTTGGGGAGCAACATTAGCATGAAAAATGTTCTTGGGGTGCCAAATAAGTGCTGTGATTGGCCATTTAGTAGCCCTTATGTGGATTGTCAACCTACATTGAGACTCTGTTTGGCAGTGCACCTGGTTTTAATACAAACAAAACTTGCCTCCAAGCCTGGAATTCAAAAATAAGCACCTGCTTTGAGGCCACTGGGAGCAACATCCAAGGGGTTGGAGAGCAACATGTTGCTCACGAGTTGGGGACCACTGTTCTATACTATATTTCGGTTTTTGTTTTATTTCTTTCTCCTTTCCTACATACGCAGATTTAGCATTAACATATATTGTCCATTGAAGTTTAAACATATAGAAATTTCAGTACAATATAAGTACATAATAAGTAAATATGTTTGATACTGCTACAACCCAAAACAAATTATCATGATTGTTCCCCTTTAAGCTGTATGCCAATAAACTAAAATGTGTGTTTATCATACATTTTTTAGAACATATTTTATAAAACAAAATGACTTTATATTCATAAGGTGATTATAACACAATAGAATGCTGCTAAAATACACTAATTAAGAAACAAAAGAAAAATCAACACCATCTGTACCGAGGTAAGTACAGCAGTTAATGGCAAAGGCTGGGTGATTACGATCACTAATCGCCATTCTTACAGTTAAAACTAATTAAAGTAATATGAAAAAGCATGAAATAAAAAACAACACTAAAACATTATGGAACAACAGGCAGAATGTAGAATACATAACCAAAATGGCTAAGCAAAAACTTCAAGGCTCTTGTTACAACTAGGATCAACAATAATGTTTAGCCGCACACCACTTACTTGCTTGCACCTGAGGAAGGGGTTCTGACCCCGAAAGCTTGTGCACTCAATAAATCTGCATATGAATTAAGGCATTGCCTGGACATTTTGGTGTGCTCCTTCCCACTTCACATATCTGTATCTTGTTACAACTATAAATGAACCAGTAATGTAACAGCAACACATTGTAATTCATGTACATGTAACTCCACTACAGTGAAGCAGGCTGCTAATTGGCTGCTGTGGGCTTTTTCCATTGAACAAATGGGAACTTAGGTGAATAAAGGAGTTAGTAGTTAATAAACACTATGGGGCAGCTGCACCACTTCGCCAGACGCAAATTCATTACCACTAAGCTAATTCACTAAAATGCAAAGTTGCGTCTCAGCAGCCGCCTCACTAGCGTTACTTCGGAGTAACGACCATTCACCAGAGGGAAAGGTCTCCTGGGAATAGGGTGCAAACGAACAATAGCAACGGTCTCTTTCACTAGCGAATTGTGCTCTCCTGTTAGTGAATTGACGATGTCCCTGTGGATGAGATTCCTGTTGAATTGTCGCTAGCGATGGCCACTTCGCCCTTTAGTGAATCTGCCCCAATATCTTTGCATCTATAACAAACTCTACTCTTCTGGGAAAGCTTGCCACTCTGTTTTGGAACTTGAGTGGGATTTGCTTCTGTTCAGCTTCAAGAGCATTATTGTGGTTGGGCAGTCAGGCCTAATTCTCAGTCAGCGTTCCAGTTAGGTTGAGGTCAGTGATCTGTGCAGGCCAATCACATTCTTACATTCCTGCTGGAAACATTGGACAATTCAGTATACAATATGTGTGCCCTCAGTTGCTCCTATTCTTATGTTTTCATTAAATGCAGCAAGATATGTAACATATAGAAGACTTCCAGGCCCTGACTGGTATTCAAAATTGGACCTGGAATTTCAAGTGCACAAAGGCCCAAACAGTCCACAAAATAGTCAGCGTCCATTTCATCTTTCAGCAGCTCCTGTGACATTTGCCAGAATCCACAGACTGGTCTTTTTGCAACTTCAGGTGTTTGGTCAAAGTATTATAATTAGATAAAGGTGTCAGATAGAGACAAACATTGACCTGCTCTTTCTTTTAAAATGGATTTAATAAAGTATTGATTTTTTAACTAAGGGGCAGATTCACTAACTTCGAGTGAAGGATTCGAAGTTAAAAAACTTCGAATTTCGAAGTTTTTTTTGGGCTACTTCGACCATCGAATGGGCTACTTCGACCTTCGACTACGAATCGAAGGATTCGAAGTAAAAATCGTTCGACCATTCGATAGTCGAAGTACTGTCTCTTTAAAAAAACTTCGACCCCCTAGTTCGCCACCTAAAACCTACCAAACTCAATGTTAGCCTATGGGGAAGGTCAACATAGGCTTTCCTAAGTTTTTTTGATCGAAGGATATTCCTTCGATCATTGGATTACGATCCCCAGATCCCGCCCACACCACAGTTAAAAGACCATGAAGACATCAGCGCTAAATAAGGTAACCCCCCCTCCACACACACGGGTTATTCAGTTGAACTCAAGGGGTTCCTGTTGGCATCCATTAGATTTTTGTTGGAGCACAATTATTTTACATTTGACTCGATATATTATCTGCAGAGATGTGGGACAGCAATGGGGGCGAAATTTGCTCCCTCCTACGCCAACCTATATATATGGGATGGTTGGAGGAGACCCACATCTCTGCAGATATGAGAAAATCTTTGAGATTATACACGCGCTATATAGACGATTTACTATGTGTGTGGAAAGTGGGTGAAACGAGTTTCATAACCTTTGTGCACAAGTTAAACCAGAACGAATTAAATCTAAAGTTTACAAGTGAATATAGGCCAAAAACAATTGAATTTCTGGATGTGAAACTAATGGTGGTGGATAAAGAAATACAAACCACTATCTTTAGGGAGCCATGTAGTGGAAACACACTTCTGCATGCCACCTCCTGCCACCCGAAAAATTTGGTGGGTGGGATACCTGTGGGCCAGTTCCTCCGGCTTCGGAGGAACTGCTCCACAGACATGACATTCCAGGAACAAGCAGAGGATATGAAGGAGAGATTTCTAGATCGAGGGTATGGGCGAAAAGTTGTGGACAGGGCCTATCAGAGAGCGAGACAAACAGAAAGGATGAGTTTATTAAGTGTGAATACAATGGGCGGAAAAAAGAAAAAAGCAAAACAGGGGCTATCAGAAAAGGTCCCATTTGTAACTAGGTATAGTAAACAGTTCTATATGGTATTAGATATAGTTAAGAAATACATCCCGATTCTATATGCAGATGATGATTTTCATAAAATATTAAAAGGAGGAGTCAATAGCATACCAAGGCGGTCTCATACATTGAGGGACCACTTATCACCAAGTATGTACAGGGAAACAAATAGGGGAGACCAAAGAAATAAGAGCTTTTTGAAGGTAGAAGGGAGCCACAAGTGTGGTAGTCGTAGATGTATAACTTGTCAACATATGAAAATTTCAAAAGAATTTAAGTCTACGGTGACAGATACTAGCTTCAAAATAAGAGATTATATTAATTGCAATACATCCACAGTGGTTTACTTGATAACATGTCTGAAATGTCAGAAACAATATGTGGGTTGCACAAGTAGAACGCTAAAGGAGCGAATACGAGAACATCTGAGTCAAATAAAAAAATCCAAAAACAGTTGAAAAGAGTAATATAACGAGACATTTCTCAAGATGTAATGGGAGTGATTTAGCATATTTTTCTGTACAGGGAATAGAAAAAGTAAGATTGGGTAGTAGAGGGGGTAATTTGGCAGGGCTGCTAGCAAAAGGGGAACTTTTTTGGATTTTTTACTTGCACACTCGGTTACCACTTGGTTTGAACTACGAATTTGATGTAACATGCTTTACGTAAATTATAATGTGGCTGGCTATGTCTACAATGAGGTGGATATATAGAACTGTATGGGGCAGATAAGAGAATGTGATATATACTGGTAATAATATTAGGAGTGAGAATACAATGTAATGGGGCAGTAATTGCCATTTAAATACTTGTTTAAATGTGGGTATCCTAATAAAATGGTTGTGAAATGAAACAGAGTATAGGCAGAAAAACATTGTTAACAGGACCAATTTGATATGTATGTTGCTTTAAGAAAAGAAACGTGAGGTGGCAACACGTGATTGGTTTTAATGTTTGGGGAGGGATTTCCTGGGGTATAAATTTTGTGACCAAATGTAACAACAGTAATGCCTATGAATAAGTGCCTGTGGGTGCGAAACGCGTAAGGCGGAGCATCAATTGGTCTGTATGCCTACTTTTTAATAGTTATGATGAATAAAAAGTGATTTTTTAACTTTGAGAATTGACTGGGAATATATTTCTGAATTTTTGATTTGAGTGCCCTTTGGAGTTGGGGGCTATATTCCAGCATTTTTGGCCCTTTTTGACAGGCCTGTATAGACTGCAATATGGGGGGGTTTGTGGATGCACACCTAAGGCCAATTTCAAAAAGTATAATTTCAAAAAGTATAAAGCCCTGTCTAAGTAATTCAAGTAAATATGCCAGTGCATTTAATTTTGAAACAGGGTTTTTTTGTTACAAAGTTACAAAGTGATTTTAATTACAACACCTGATTTCTACTTTTCTTAAATGGGCGTTGGTTAAGGCAGTCTCTCCCTCTTAAAAGCCGCTCAGCAAGTTGGCGGGGGAGGATCTAGCACAGAGTTGAAACCAAGGCACAGGAGATGTTTATACAAAGAATCGCTACTACAGAGAGGTAATGTACCTTGTTTACTATGACTAAAGATAAATAAGTTAGGGACCACCATGTGGGGTTTTACCTTGACGTGGTATGGTGGCTTATCAATATTATGATCATAACTTTGTAACAAAAAAACCCTGTTTCAAAATTAAATGCACTGGCATATTTACTTGAATTACTTAGACAGGGCTTTATACTTTTTGAAATTATACTTTTTGAAATTGGCCTTAGGTGTGCATCCACAAACCCCCCCATATTGATGTATTTGCCTGAAGCTTTGGCTAAGCTCATGTGGTTATTGCACCCTCATACCCCCCCTTTATACTTTTGGTGGTCCCCCTCACTTGTTGTGCCTTGGTTTGTGCAATCGCTCTCTCTTAAAAGCCATAAGTGCTGGCGGCATGGGAGGGTCTAGCCGTGAAAAAACCAACGTCCCATTAGACACTACTCTATGTACACATACACTTATTATGTCTCTCATTTATTTCTTCTTTACATTCTTTTATTCTATGCTTTCTTACACATATACTCCCAAATACACATACACTTTCCCTTACCACTACCATACATACTTTCACTTTTCACTTACACATGTATACACACTATTGTGCAACTGCACATATCACTTTACCTTGATTTTAATTACAACACCTGATTTCTACTTTTCTTAAATGGGCGTTGGTTAAGGCAGTCTCTCCCTCTTAAAAGCAGCTCAGCAAGTTGGCGGGGGAGGATCTAGCACAGAGTTGAAACCAAGGCACAGGAGATGTTTATACAAAGAATTGCTACTACAGAGAGGTAATGTACCTTGTTTACTATGACTAAAGATAAATAAGTTAGGGACCACCATGTGGGGTTTTACCTTGACGTGGTATGGTGGCTTATCAATATTATGATCATAACTTTGTAACAAAAAAACCCTGTTTCAAAATTAAATGCACTGGCATATTTACTTGAATTACTTAGACAGGGCTTTATACTTTTTGAAATTACACTTTTTGAAATTGGCCTTAGGTGTGCATCCACAAACCCCCCCATATTGCTGTATAGACTGCAGCAGTTGAGTAGTAAGTTTTTTGGCCCCTCCACACACACAAAAGTTATAAAAAGCTATTGATGGTCGGTCCCCTATAAAAGATTTTTAAAAATTGGTGGTCAGGGCCCCCTATAAAAGTTTTTTTAAAAAAAAAAACATCGGCGCCAGGGCCCCCTTTACAAGTTAAAAAAAAATTTGGGCCCCAGAGAATATTTTTTAAAAAACCATTGGCGCCAGGGCCCCTCTTACAAGTTAAAAAAAAATTGGGGCCCAGAGAATATTTTTTTAAAAAACATTGGCACCAGGGCCCCCTTACAAGAGTATTAAAATAATACATTGGTGGCCAGGAGATTAAAAAAAATAAAGAACCACACATTGGTGTTCAGTAGAATTGAACTCATGGCTTCAGGACTTCAATTTCGGCTGTTTTTGTGACTTTGGGTATTTTTGCCACTTCGGGATTTTGGCTTTGGCTGTTTTCGTAGCTTCGGGTCTTTTCGCTGCTTCAGGACTTTGGCTGTTTTCGTGGCTTTGGGTCTTTTCGGGACTTCGACTTTTCGGCACTTCCGCATTTCGGCAGTTTGGGACTTCGGAAGGGCAGCGCGGCTTTGGCACTGTCAATGGGGGGCTCTTTCCAAAAGTTCAGCACTACCGGGCCCCCCTTCAGGCCCGGGCCCGGTACACTTGTACCCCCTATGCCTCCCTGATGGTGGCCCTGTATACAGTATATACACACATACTAGTATGGATCCATTATATGGAAACCCGTTATCCAGAAAGCTCTGAAGTAAAGAATGAAAGTCTCCCATAGACTCCATTTTATACACATAATCCAAATTTTAAAAAAATTATTTATTTTTTCAGTTCCTTATACTTGATCTCAACTAAGATATAATTAATCCTTATTGGAAGCAAAACCAGCCTGTTGGGGTTATTCAAAATACATGATTTTCTAGTAGACTTAGGGGCGGATTTACATAGGGTCGAATATCGAGGGTTAATTAACCCTCGATATTCGACTGCGGAATATCGAATATCGAAGTCGAAGGATTTACCGCAAATAGTTCGGTCGAACGATCGAATGAAAAATCGTTTTAATCCATCGATCGAACGATTTTTCTTCGACCTAAAAATTGATAGAAAGCCTATGGAGACCTTCCCCATAGGATAACATGGCACCTCGGTAGGTTTTAGGTGGCGAAGTAGGGGGTCGAAGTTTTTTTTAAAGAGACAATACTTCGACTATCAAATGGTCGAATAGTCGAACGATTTTTAGTTCGATAAAAAAGTCGTAGTCGAAGGTCGAAGTAGCCAAAAAAATCATTCGAAATTCAACGTTTTTTTTATTCTATTCCTTCACTCGAGCTAAGTAAATGGGCCCCTTAAAGTATGAATATATATATATATATATATATATATATATATATATATATATATAGTGTTTTTTTTCTTTTTTAGAACTATATTGGATGAGAACAGACAGACACAGACAGGCTATGTAAACAAGTAAACAGTAAGACTTTACAGCCGGAGATTATACAGCAGACATGATGAATAGCTGAAACCTATGGAAAGAGTTCTGAAGTCCACACACGTAATAATCATTTGCACTTTTTGCCCTTAGTACTTTAATTAGGTTCTGCTGGCTTTATTAATCCATCCCACTGGTCATTTTCTTTTTCTAGCAATGCAGATATAGCAACTGACTGTTGTATGGATGCTGTAAATCTCTTAACGTAATTGTAAAGCTTAAACCAATATCCAATAAGTGATATAAATTCCAGGGGGAAAACTCAACATCCTTTAGAAGTATTACATACTAGAGTAGCTAATATATGTATGTATTTCCACCCTTTAATTACTAGTACATAAATGTTCCTACTTTCTTACAGTATTACTGTATTATTTTTTATATCAGTAACTAAAAATTGTGGAATCAGAATCAGGTTACCCCAGGTTAAAAGCAGATAATTCAGAAATTCAGAGCCAGGGATATATAAAAATAGTTTTACATAAACACTGTCTGATAAAAATGACCAACTACATAGCCCTTTATAAAGTAAGATAACATTATCAAGAGTGTAGGTGCTGTGATTGGTTATTACTGTAGGCCTGTGATTTGACTACATTTGGTGATATGCTCCTCTTTTTAGCTTTGTTTTCCATCATAATGATTATTAAGCTGCAAAGGAACTGTGCAATTTATGAGGCAATATAGATTTACAGTGCAGAGGAAGGACAGTAAAAATAAGTCAGTTACTCATCTCGGCAAGAAGGAATACAAATCCCCCCAAACTTGTTTCAGATCTAGCAATATCACAACAGAAACATATTGAATCCTTAAACCCTGATTACAAATTACATTAATAATTAACAAATTAAAGAGGTGTGAGAGCACTACACTAATGCTGAGCTCTAACACCCCATAGAACAGAATGGCTTTTGGCTTCTCAAAACAGTCTCAATGCATTCTTTGTAAATATTAATAATAACACTCGGGAAGTGTTTTGTAACAGCTTTGTATCAATTGATGGGATAATAGTAATGATAGTCCAGGGCACATAAATCTCATAATTTCCCATGACTGCTTGATCTTTGGCCTCTGGCCTTTTGTATGATCCTAAAACCCACGTAGATATTGTTGCAATGTGGCAGGTATTGTATTGGTTTCCTTATTGAGAAAAATCTATTTAATATAATCAGCTTTATGATTATTGAATAAGGTACTGTAGTCGTTAAAAAGAAGGTCATTTTCGCAAATTCATCATATTGTACATGTTGAATAAACAATCTAAATGCTGAGAAATGGCTAAATAGCTAGATATTAAAGAAGGCTTTCTTGTTAATATTCCTGTTGCTCGATGTCTAGACTATGGTTTTCTACAAAGAAATTAATCTTTACTATAGGAGCATTGTACTGTTTGACCATTGATTCTGTGTTTACTTAATGGCCCACCCAGGTCTGAGCTTTTCTGTATTTTTTTTTTTCTGGGAATCCTTGTATTAAATCAATTGAAATGCATGGAATGTATTCCACTTTCCTTTCAACCTGCCAGATTGCAAAGAACATATCTCTTTTAACAGGGAAGATAAGTTCTGTCTTCCTTCTGTCTGCTTCCTTTCAGCCTCTGTTCGTGGTTGGTGCCCACCATCTGAATGGATATGTCCAAGTGAGTACAATTTGCATAGCAACCATGCTTCATCTCAAATACCATTCCAATGTCATTCTATAATTGCACTTTAATCCGAGGCCAATATAATCTACTTTTCCCACAAGGTTTCATTGGTGCGCGGGGAGTGCACTGATACATACTTCCGATTTATTGGCTGTAAATGCATAAACTCAATAACTAGCTGTCATTTACAACGGTTCCTGCTTATTCAACAGCAACAAGAAAAAAACAAACCGCAAAAGAAAGATTTGCCAGAGGCTTGGAGCACATTTACACATATACAAAAGGAATCAATGGTTTTTCAGAGTTCTTTATAACTCACAGGTACTTTGTGGAAATGCAAAACAATTCTCCTTTTATTTAATATGTTATATTTCTATACAGTATAAACACACGAGTAAAACCCCATAAATTCAACATAAGTAGAGTTTAAAATGTCTTGTACGGAACTATAAGTATATAGTAAATTGCATTTTGTTTGACTTACAGAATGATCATTTAGATTACATGAAAAGTGGACTGATGGCTGTTGGCCACTGATGGGAGGCAAATTTTAAATACAGGTATGGGGCCTGTTATCCAGAATGCTCTGGACCTTTCTGGATCTTTATGACTCAAGTCTACTACAATATAATTTAAATATTCCTTAAACCTAATAGGCTGGTTTTGCCTCCAATAACGATGAATTATATCTAAGTTAAGATCCCTTAACATGGGGCTGTTTTATTATCACAGAGAAAAAGGAAATCATTTTTAAAAATGTAAATTATTTCATTAAAATGGAGTCTATGGGCGATGGCCTCTTAATTGGGAGCTTTCTGGATTATGGGATCTGTATCTGTAAAGGCATTATGTAATTACCCATGCAATATTCACAAAACTTTGATCAGTTTATGGGTATTTTGGTATAATTGCATATAAGTGAGTACATTGTAGGATTACTGGGAGTTTATATAAATATACATTATTGTTATATAACCCTACACTCATTGACCAGAGGTTTCTCCTGGCTATAAGAAGCAGGTAAGAAGACATTTATACCCACATTAATCTTCCTATTTCACCGAACTAACCAAGCAGTGGGGATCCTCTAGGTCCATCTGGTATAGGTACCCTTTCACCCTTGCACAAGGAAGGGCAGTCAAGTGCATTGTGTCTGTTAAAAGAAGTTCTGATCAACCTGTGGGTGTTTTCCCCCTGCAACTTTATAAAGCACTCGCCCACTTAGACACTTCTCCTACATCTGTATGATATTCCCCTGTGGTAGATGTTAGTAAATGGCATACATGCTGCCTATGACACTAGTACTACTGAAATTTGTAGTAGTGAATGCAAAGTGACTGTTGTCATTCAAGAATTTGCCTCACGAGGAAACTTCGGGCGACTCAGAGTGCCATCTCATCACTATTTAGATTCTAGCTGGTGGGAGGTAGTTCAGGGAGATTAGTCGCCCCGGTTAGTCACCCCCAAAAAGAGGCAATTTATTGACAGGCTGCTAAATCTCCCCGAATCTGAGTGTGTGTCTCTACCCTTAAGAGTTCTCTCTGAGAGGTTGGGAGCAATTAAAACCTTGTATAAGGTAACGTTAACTCGGCACTGATAAGAAACAAAACAAAAGTTTCATTCTATATAAAAATATCAATGGACCTGATATCTACAGTGAACCTAAAGAGCAAAGTCACCCCCCGGAGAGCAGCTGTTGGGGTAGTTTGGGGAGTACTTGTGGCTAAACAAAAATAACAGCTATTACACTTTGTGATTTATCATCTAAGAGAGAGTCAATTCACATGATCAACTCACCCTTAAAATCTTTTCACTCCCAGTTCATTACTTGCACAAATCAGCGCTCATCTGCTTTTTAATAAATTACCTTCTTTTGAATGATTTCAGCGTTGGAAATGTCATTTCCTGTAGCTGCGGTTACTTTGATTCTAATTTCTGCTGTGCTGTAATTGAGCAGCGAGAGCAGGTAAACATCAGTTTAATCTATATTAAAGTGTTTATCCAACAAATTAGATGCTGTTGTTTGATTAGGCCAATGATTGCATTCAGTTAATGGAAATGTTCTTGTAAAGGGATATTTAGGCAGGTTTTCCAGGAGAGTGCTTTATCCCTGATGAAAACCACTTTGATAAATTGCATTCAAAAAAGATTTGTTTAACAGAGATATTACAGCACCTGGCACTGACCCAGAGATGTATTTCTGCTGCTTTAGCCAAAGTTAGGAACCACTAAATAAGATTGTTATCACTTTAAGAACCAGTTGAGAGAGATCTCTGAAAAGTAACCCTCCAATAGTTCCAGGTGAAGTGAAAGGTGTGGGTGGGCGGGTCAATAGCATGATGGCGCCACCCCATTGGCCCCTGTTAAAACGCTAGAATGGGGCAGATGTATTATTATTATTTTTTTATTATTATTATTAACATGTATTTATGCCTCCCTATTTGTTTTATAAAATATGTGAAAGCCTTGCAGACAATCTCATAAGTAATAGGGATGTTTTATTTTCACTTCCAGAGCTACAGAACAATTTTCTAATTCATATCACATTTTTTTAAATCTTATTCCAGGGAACTTAATCCCTGAGCATCACCATTGCTGGTGGCTTAAATTGGTCAAGCTTGTCACTTCATTAAGTCTCAGCATTATAAGGGGATTTATTATATAGAACTGAATTGCATTTCTTAATGTTCCATAAATATAGGATAAAAATGACCTTGTTGGGCAGAACTGAAGTTCACTCGGTCTGAAAAAATGTTTGCTGGATGTTACAAAAATGTGTGTTGAGTTTGTATTTTTGTGTTTGTCCCTTACAGTGCCTTTTTGAAAAAATATTATATACTAGAAATTAGCCAATCATTACTTTCTACCTTCTGGTCTGTCTCCGTCTAATGTTATAAAGCAAAATATTTACTAATGAGGTGGTCTCTGTAGATTTTAGTCTGTATTGTCTTTTAGTCAGCAGGGGCAAAGAATTTTTGCAGTTTTAATTTACAACAACTAAAGAGATAAGAGTTTCTAACTGATCTTTCATACTCAGGAATGCAGTTACTCTTGCAGAAAATTACAGTTTTTTTGGCTTGGCCTCAGTTAATAAAATGCCACTAAAATCAAACGTGCTTATCCAGTCTGTTGCAAACAGAAGAGAATTTTGGGCAAACCTTTTGTTTTTTTTACATTGTAGCAGGAAGAGTGGTTGGACTGAAACAAGCAGGGACACTAGGGGGCCTATTTACCGTATATACTCGTGTATAAGCCGACCCGTGTATAAGCCGAGGTACCTCATTTTACCTACAAAAACTGGGAAAACGTATTGACTCGCGATAAGCCTAGACACAACTAAGACCCTTCATGCTACAATCACTACAGCGCAAACGAAATCACTGAAAATTTGTCCCCCCCTCAGTGGATTTATATTACAGATATTTTTCAGCTGAGACAAAATATACTTTCCACTAGCAATTATACACACATAGACACACGTATACTTTACACACACACTCTTCCCACAAAATAATCACACACACATACTATACACACAAACTCCCCACACATATACTATATACACACACAAACTCTCTACCCACACCATCATACACTATATACCGTACACACACTCCCCACACAATAATGACAAGGCTGATAACATACCGGTATGTTAATGCAGAGCTGAGAAAGTTTCTAATACCGGTAGTTGTTTGTGTCGGACACAGACTGCCAGTTCCGCGCTGGGGCTGCTGAGGTCGCTCTCCCCGACTCTCCGGCTCTTCCTCCCCCATTGGCCGGAAGGTGAGACCCGGCAGCAGCAGCTGGAGACGAGGGTAGAGCCGCGGAGAGACACAGACGCTCCCGGGGGAAGCGGAGAGAGCTGCGCAGATACGGCTCGGAGCAGAGAGAGGGGAGGCGGCCGGGAGCACAAGGCAGAGGCGGCCGGGGATCGGGTGTAAATTGCGGGGAAACGCGAGGGGGCGTCCGGCTGCTGCTCGAGCTGTGGGGCTTCCGGGCGCGACACGTGGACTTCCAGGGACTCGGGCTGAGGACTCGTGGGGGTGGCGCCTCCTGAAATTTACCGGTGAGGCAGCCTTCCTACCGTATTTCATCTACAAGAGGTTCTTACCCGCGTATAAGCCGAGGTCAATTTTTTCAGCACATTTTGGGTGCTGAAAAACTCGGCTTATACGCGAGTATATACGGTACTAACATTCGGATTTATATTTTTTTTCTAAAAATGTGTTTTTTTTATTGTTCTAAAACCCTTAAATGAAACAAAGGTTTCTATGATATTCAGACCATGTTTCCTATCATTTAGTCAATCGGACAGTTTATAAAATTCGTGATTTTAAGGGGCAGATTTATCAAGGGTCGAATTTCAAAGTGTAAAATACTTCGACCATCGAATTCGAATTCAAATATCGAAGTCAAAGTATTTTTCACCGAATTTGGCCATCGAGCGATCAAATGATTTTAAGGTACGAGCGAACGATTTTACTTAGATGTGTAAAGACTTAGAAAATGGTTGTAGAAGGTCCCCATAGGCTAACATAGCACTTCGGCAGGTTTAATTTGGCGAAGTATTGAAGTCGAAGTTTTTTTAAAGAAGTTTATCGAATGGTCGAATATTCAAACTATTTTTACTTCGAATCAATTCGAAGTAAATTCGAAGTCGTAGTATCCTATTCGATGGTCGAAGCATCCAAAAAATTACTTAGAATTTCGGATTCCCTCGATTTCACTTCGACCCTTGATAAATCTGCCCCTTAGTGTAAAAAACACAAAAAACTTCACTAGAAATCCATGGGAGCTGTGCTGATCCTTTTGGGCCTTTTCTTACGGCATTTAGACATTTAGAGGTTTTTAGATTATTTTCCCCTAGTTATTGTACGAAAAACTAAATTTTTTATAGTTTTTCAGATTTTTAGTGCATTGTTTTTTTTCTGTTTGTATTTTTTCATATTCGGATCTTTCAATAACTTTCATGGCACTTGTGGTTTTAGAAAAAATTATTAAACTGTTATTCAGAATGTTAAATTTTCATGGAAACTCTGGACCACTAGTTATCTTAACCCCCCCCCCACAACTGTGCTGTAGACATTTGCACCTGTGCTGCTATGACTATATTCAGAAATCATACTTTTGAGGTGACCAGAGACTGGTTGGGAAACTGGCATTGGTGACTGTAATATTTAACATTTAAAAATGGTCCAGTCGCCCACAACATGACTCGATAGTTACATTATTCATTGTGTTTTCACCCTTCAAGGGCTGAAAGACTTTTAAACAAATGTGTTAATTATTGTCAGAATATAGATGCTTCAGGGGCCCTATTAGAAACAATGGACAATCCCCACAGCTCCAGGACTGATAAGGTTTTTCCAGCATGAACTGCTAATGTACAGCACTTTGCATTGACATTAATAAGATTTCAGAGCTTGGCTGACGTCTCATGTTTCTGTCTCCTAATTCCATTTGATATATAGCTGTGTGCCTCCAAAAAGGGCATCTTTTTCTCTCTCCTTGACATTTCATGGTGATAATTATTAGAGAGTTGCAGATATAAAAGAGTCCCATCATGGCCAACTGTATATTCACTGTGTCTTATATTACTATGTACAGGTATTTACTCCTTTGTGTTTTATGCTGGACTGAGCTGAATTAATTAATAGATCTATTTTGTTTTAGAAGGTCAAAAATCAGGTTTTGCACTGATTTTAGTCCTGGATGGAATGGCAATAAAGCCCTTATCCATGGCATGTTCCACCAGTGCATTTGAAATACAAGCAGATAGCAGATGTTGAACTAAGTAAATATACAGAATTTTGGGGCAGAAGTTAGAATCCAGGAACCACGATGGTCAAGACAAGAAGACAAGACAAAAACAATAGGGTTTTAGCAGGTCCTGTACCACAGAAACCAACTTGGGCAAAGAGGGATATTAAGGAGCAGATTTATCAAGGGTTGAATTCAAAATTCAAATTCAAAATTCGATTCGAGTTTTTAAATTGATGTTTGAGATTTTTCATACTCTGGCCCTTTACGAACTCAAACTGGACTAAAACCTAAAACCTGTCAAATTGCTGTTTACGTCAATGGGAGAGATCCAGGGATCAATTCTGAGCTGTTCAAAGAGCTCCTGACATTCGAGTGAAAATACTCTAATCAATGCTTAGGCATATAGAAGACAAAAGCACCAAAATGTTTGTGCGTGAATATGTCTGAAATAAAATACAGCCACAACCATAGCCTTTTATCACACAGCCACCCCTTTATGTATTCCATGCCCAGTTTTCTACTGCTTTGAGATTTCTTTGCCTTTAAATACTTTATCCCAAGACCTATAAATCTGAAGAAAAGTTTTCACGCTAATGAGTTAAGAAAGCTGTAGTAGAATGTATTCTTAGTATGTTATTCCAACCCACAGTAGAGCTATTCAAGTGCTGGAGTATTTGTGCATTATACTGGGCAATTATTGATTTAATGTACTACCCTAATCCTGAATATACTTAGTTAAAGGTGTAGTTCCCCTTTACGTTAACATTTAGTATGTTATACTATGTCTTATTCTTAGCCACTTTTTAGTCTTCATTTATTTTAATAATTTGCCTTCCTCTTCTGCCTATTTCCAGCTTTCAAATGGGGTCACTGACCCCAGCAGTCAAAAATCCATTGCTCTGTGAGACTGTGGTTTTATAGTTATTGGTACTCTCTTTCTTCTGTTCATCTTCCAGTCCCTCATTTAAACCACTCTCTGGCTGCTAAGGTAACATTGACCCTAGCATTGACCCATAGCTGCTACATTTCCAAACTGGAGAGCAGCTGGAAAAAAGCTAAATAATTGAAAAAAACTCCAAAAATAAATCATAAAAACCAATAGCAAATTCTCTCAGAATATCACTGTCTAACCATACTTAAAGTTAATTTAAAGCTGAACTACCTGTTTAAAAACAATGTTTTTTACCTAAAGCGTTTCAAAATCTTGCATGATGTTTTTTCAGTGGAGATTGTCCTTTCACTGGAATCTATGGATATGATTTTAAATTTGGCCAACAGAAAAGTCAGTATGGCAGCTCATTTTTTATATTCAGCATAGTTCTCCAGACAGACAAACTTTGCTGACCAGCTACTGTAATATATTCAGCAACACAGATCCTTACAGACCCATTTGGGCATCTTCCAACTACATATTTTTCTTATGTACGTAGGCTTTTTTTTTAATCATTATTAAATATCCATGGGCATTTCTTAATGTGACTGATCACTAATTTCTGGAAAAACAAAGTAGGAAGGCGCACACCCTCAAAGCTCAGGTACGAGGTGCTAATCCATGGGAGGCTCCTCATAAGGGTCTCCAAGACTAATATACAAATAACCAGGAACGGATTGACTCGATTTATAAAAATTATAAAAAATGTTTATTATTCAACAAAAAGGAGGGATTATACAAGTTACAAAAAAACAAAATAACTAAAAAATGAAATAGAAGGCTCACCTTCTATTTTGTTTTTTTGTAACTTGTATAACCTCTCCTTTTTTTTATTAAATAAACATTTTTTATAATTTTTGTAAATCGAGTCAATCCGTTCCTGGTTATTTGTTGTTACTGATCACTATTTTGACTTAGTGCTTGATAAGTGTCTTCATATTCAAGTTTAAAACAACTGAAATCCATATTTTAATACATTGCCCTTGGCATTGGGATTGAATCTCTTTTGCAGTTGCAATTTTAGCCGCACCTAAAACTTTTAAGTGGGTAGGGTAATTATAAGCCCATAGCCACATTACTGTAAATATCACAATCTCCAAGGACAAGATTTGAACAACTCAGAAATATTTTTGGTCATTTATTTGCCAGTTCCTTTTTGGGTAAAAACAACAGTCATCAGTTGGGATTTTGTCTCATTGCTAAGAAGGAATAATACTACATATTAGTTTTACTCCATTTAGTGAAAGTTTGTTCATTTCCCATACAAAACATATTTTTGTCAAGAAAAAGTGGTGTTGTGTGCTCATATAACTCTTACTTATAAGACCAGCAGCTATCTACTAACTTACGTTATATAGCTCCTAAGAAAAAACATCATATTACTGTTCCCAATGTTTCTAAAACTCTTAAGTGGCATTCTAGGAAGGAGGCACCAGGGTGCAGTGAGATGCAAAGAAAGGCTAACAAAACCCCAAGTGCTTTAGCTAATTATTCAATCACAAACAGCAAAAATAAAGCATTTGTTCCTGACTCCATATCACAGAGATAAAATCTCATAGGATCCTTGTTTTTAACAATAACAACTTCCTTTTGTTTGTGAGAATCCGTTATTTGGAAACCTGTTTACCAGAAAGCTTCAAATTATGGAAAGGCCATCTGCCATAGATCGGGACGGGCAAATTTTTTCGTCTTGTTTCGCTGCAGAAATGACGGCCATAGACTTGTATGGCATTTTGCACCCAAAAAAAAAAAAAGACGTGCATCAAAAAGAGCAACAAATTTTTTTTGAAGCCCATGGACATTGGCGACATTTCTGCGAATTTTTGGCAAAACGAAACTGGTCAAATTCGCCCATCCCTAGCCATAGACTCAATTTTATCCAAATAATCCAAATTTTTTAAAATGATTTCCTTTTTTCTCTGTTATAATAAAACAATACCTTGTACTTCATCCAAACTAAGATACAATTAATCTTTATTGGAAGCAAAACCAGTCTATTGGGTTTATTTAATGTTTACCTGATGTTCTAGTAGACTTAAGGTATAAAGATCCAAATTACGGAAAGATCTGTTATCCTGAAAACCCCAGGTCCCAAGCATTCTGGATAACAGGTCCCACACTTGTATAAACATTTGAGAGCTGCAAGAGGAATTGACATGAACCTTCAATGATGTAATTCATAAACCTTGAAATATAAAATAGCTTTAATGTTGAAGAGACACCTCCCATTGGCTTCTACAGATGCTCGCCAGGTTTATCGTTCCCAAATTGTTTTCATTTGAATATACATGCTTTTTTTGATTGAAACATATTGACAATTTAAATTGGGCATACAAATTCAAACAAAATTTGGGATAACTGTTTTCCCCCTGATTTTTCTTGAATTGCAGAAAAAATCTCTGTTCCCCAGGTAAGGTCATTGAGCTGGGAAGTGTGTGTACCTGCCAGCGATCTACAATACTTTCCTATGCAGATACTTTTGTGTTATTGGCTGCTTTCTTGATGAATAATGCACCAATGTGGTGATATGCAGTAACTTATAGCAGCCAATAGGATGTTCACAGACAATAAAAGACTGCAATCATATTACAGTTAAAGAAAACTTTTCCAGTGTTACTACATGTTACTACCGCTCCTCCTCTGCCTCGCCATTCTGTCAATCCCTGCACTGGCTTCCATTACCTTTCAGAATCAAATTCAAATTAATGACACTGACTTTCAAAGCACTTCACAACTCTGCTCCACCCTACATCTCTGAACTCATCTCTATATACGCACCCACTCGCTTACTACTCTCCTCTAGTGACCTGCTACTCAACTCTTCTCTCATTACCTCCTCACATGCTCGCATTCAAGACTTTGGAAGGGCTGCACCCCTCCTCTGGAACGCTCTTCCACGGTCTGTCCAACTTTCTCCCAACCTTTCTGCTTTCAAAAAATCTCTGAAAACCCAGTTCTTTCGAGAAGCCTACCCTCACTCTGCTTAACTACCAAACGCAACACTACATACAATACCACATTTCTCACCCACTTAATTCGATCTTGCCCACTCCCTCACCTTGTGTATTACTCCCTTCCCTTTAGACTGTATGCTTATGCATAGGGCCTTCCTCACCTTTTTGTACCTGTATTGATTGTGATGTTTGTCACTCCATATATTCTATGTATGTAATTCATGTGATGTAGTTGTATAATCACATTTACTTTACAGTGCTACGCAATATGTTGGCGCTATATAAATACATGTTAATAATAATAATAATAATAATAATAAATACATTATTCCACAGGTTTTCTCAAGAATCCCTGGGACACAGTTCTGTGTGTCTGTCACACTTGCTGCTTCCTCTTTAATAGTAGAGATCCACCTAAGTGCCATTTTAATACCATGACTTGTCTGATGGTTCTTTAAGGTGTCAAAATTGCACTTTACTAACTTTTTACTTTGTTTTTTGATTAATATGTCTTTTTCTTACCCACATATTGAAATGCCATAAATGAAAGAAAAACAGTATTAATATGCAAAATAAAAAAATACATTATTTACAGAATTCACCCCAGTACAATAATGATATAAGTGTCAGGAAAAACTCAATCTGCAACTACCCTAACCTGCAAAATTTTGCCATTTTAGGACCCACACCCGGCCCGAACCCACGTCACCTCGCTCTGTACACTACTTAGGTGCATTCCTCTGGTTCCAAGACAGGTAATATTCAGGAGACATTGAGGAGTGTAGTTCCATAGACTGATCCACACTCAACCCTAACCCACAATGGTTGACCCAGTTTCAACCCAAACCCACCCAACAAGTGGTCAACACGCACATCATTAAAGTACAGGTACAGAAAAGCTAAAATATAAAAAGAAAGGATTGGGGTGAACAGGGGGAATTTTGGCAGAAAAAAAGAATCCTAAAATCAAGAAACACAATGAAACTGAAATACAGATGAAGATATCAGCGTGCAAATAGTCTTCATTGTTTTTCTATTATATCCTGATGATGACAATTAATAGATCAAAAGGCACAACAAATATTTTGCGGTAGCGTGAGACTAGAGAGTTAATATACATGAGGAATCTGCACGGTCTCTGGTATGACAACTGGATTTTAATACTGAGTGATTGCCCTAGTTAATTCTGCATGAAACATTTGCTAAATTATTCACCCAGGACAGATGTGCGTACCTTGCTAGCAGGAGACTCCAAGAAAGAAAATCAAATTAGTACCAAAGCGAAAGGCATGATGGCTTTAATGCTGCTCTTTAAAGTTTAATAGAGATGGTCTGCAGGGTGAAATAGGTTAGAACTGGTTTATTTATTTTATTGACTAAGTGCAATATAAACATCTTTTTTCATTTTAGCATATGGCTATAAAACTGCTGGTCTAGAGCCAGCTAAATTTCAGCACCAGTAAAATCCCCATAGGAACTTGTCAGGTGTCCTCCAGCTGTTGCTGAGTTGGCTGCCACCATTCTGACGGAGTCCTGAAAGCCCCTAGTGTGTAGCACATTGGATATCTGCCTATGTTATTGACGGAAAGTTTCCCCAAGATGATATGCTTAAATAACCTTTGTAGTCTTTCATTTGGTTTTAGTTGTACTCAGCAGAATAGCAATATTCCTTGTTTTATTGGGCCAAGTAATCTTGGGTAGGCTAAATGTTTTGGAATTCTAAGTGCACCATATGTTTTTTTAAGGGTGTATGTAATACAGCTTCATGTAAAGGTCTAAAACTGGGATTTCTGAATCTGAATGCTAAAGGATATACTAAAGAGCAAGATTCACATAACCATGTGGCATGCTGAGCCTATTTCATATAATGATGTATTGATAAGTAATATTAGGCAGCCTCAGAAAAGTGATGTATTGATACCTGTTGGTCTAGTGGGGTGGCAGGTACATATACTGCTCTAATAGTGGAGACACCCACATTCTTCTGTTTAGTCACGTTGCATTTTGATGTGTGCCCTTTTATTTGGTGTGCCGGGTCTGAATTCATCGCGTTTGGTGCAAAATTAATTAATTAATTTAAAGGTGCCTTGTCTGTTTTTTCATTGCCCAACATAGGTCTATTGTTAGAAAGTTCCTAAGTGTGATTCTGGTTTGAATTACTGTTCCTAGACCCTAGCTTGTCCCTGAGCATTCCTGTCTGCTGCCTGAACTGACCATTGCCTGTTTACTGAGTACTCTGAATCCTTATTCTGTACTGCGCTGTCTGACTGGTTATTGATCCCGGCCTGTTTCCTAGACTACACTTAGCTCTAACCCCATTACTCCTGTCACACGTTCTGGTTCCCTTGCCTGCCCAGAACTCTCGCCTTGGTTCTCTCACTTAAAGTCTTTGCAGCATGCGAGTAGAGAAGGGCTCCTCCCAAAAAGCCAAATCACATTCATTATCCCAAATGCCAAAATAGCCAAATGTTAATTGCCCAAATGATAACCTCTCTGCTTTATTGTGTTAAGATAAACTGCACACTATCTTTCAGGGGCATGCTCCTTTGGCACCTGAAAAAGGGGCAGACCCCTAAAATGTGATGTGCAGTTTGTAGCACTGGGGTTTTCCCCATAGTTTAGTCCTCCCCTTTGCAGTGCTGATTTTTAATTGTCATACCCAGTCAGTATTTGACTGGGGTGTCCATGCTGCAATCCGGGGTAACTTGGGGGGGGGAGTGCCCATAGTTTCTGATGGGAAGCGCATCTGGGCCCGTCAGTCTTTTTCCATTGTCCCGCTGGCCTAGTCCGACCCTCTACCCCATAGCAGTTCTAACAAAATCACACAATGGACTCCAGAAAGGTCAGTATTGTATTTTGGGAGGGCTATTGGGTTGGTATTTATTCATCACATCTGATGTTCTCTACTGGCAAGCATTCACTATTATCATCTAGCCAAAGTTCCTAAGTGTAATTCTGGTTTGAGTTACTGTTCCTAGACCCTAGCCTGTCCCTGAGCATTCCTGTCTGCTGCCTGAACTGACCATTGCCTATTTATTGAGTACTCAATCCTTATTCTGTACTGCGCTGTCTGACCCATTACTACTGTCACACGTTCCGGTTCCCTTGCCTGCCCAGAACTCTCGCCTTGGTTCTCTCACTTTAAGTCTCACTTTAAGGATCCAGTTCTCAGCCTCAAAACTATAGGCCAGTTAGTTTGACGTCAGTGGTAGGAAAGCTTTTCGAAGGGTTAATAAAGGATAAGATACTGGACTTCATAGCAAATCATAGTATTATATATAATACTATGAGTTTGTGCCAGCATGGTTTTATGCGTAATAGATCTTGCCAGACTAACTTAATTTCTTTTTATGAGAAGGTAAGTAGAGACCTCGATTCTGGGATGGCAGTGGATGTGATTTACTTAGACTTTGTTAAAGCATTTGATACAGTGCCACACAAAAGGTTACTGGTTAAATTAAGGAATGTTGGCCTGGAACATAATATTTGTACCTGGATAGAGAACTGGCTAAAAGATAGACTACAAAAAGTGGCGGTAAATGGAACATTTTCTAATTGGACCAGTGTTGTTAGTGGAGTACCACAGGGCTCTGTACTAGGTCCCTTGCTTTTCAACTTGTTTATTAATGACCTGGAGGTGGACATTGAAAGTACTGTTTCTATTTTTGCAGATGATACTAAATTGTGCAGAACTATAGGTTCCATGCAGGATGGTGCCACTTTGCAGAGTGATTTGTCTAAACTGGAAAACTGGGCAGCAAACTGGAAAATGAGGTTCAATGTTGATAAATGAGAAGGATCTTGGGGTCTTTGTAGATAACACATTGTCTAATTCTGGGCAGTGTCATTCTGTGGCTATTAAAGCAAATAAAGTTCTGTCTTGCATAAAAAAGGGCATTAACTCAAGGGATGAAAACATAATTATGCCTCTTTATAGGTCCCTGGTGAGGCCTCACCTGGAGTATTCAGTGCAGTTTTGGACTCCAGTCCTTAAGAGGGATATAAATGAGCTGGAGAGAGTGCAGAGACGTGCAACTAAATTGGTTAGTGGGATGGAAGACTTAAATTATGAGGGTAGAAAGTCAATGTTGGGGTTGTTTTCTCTGGAAAAAGGGGACATGATTACACTTTACAAGTAGGGATGTAGCGAACGTCGGAAAAAAAGTTCGCGAACATATTCGCGAACTTGCGCAAAAATGCGAGCGGTTCGCGAACGGTTCGCGAACCCCATAGACTTCAATGGGAAGGCGAACTTTAACATCTAAAAAAAAAATTTCTGGCCAGAAAAATGATTTTAAAGTTGTTTAAAGGGTGCAACGACCTGGACAGTGGCATGCCAGAGGGGGATCAAGGGCAAAAATGTATCTGAAAAATCTGCCTGTGTGTGCTTGGAAGAGATAGTGTAGGGGGAGAGCTGTTAGTGATTTCAGGGACAGATGATAGTAAGTTTGCTGGCTAGTAATCTGCTTGATACTGCTCTGTATTGGAGGGACAGAAGTCTGCAGGGATTTGAGGGACATTTTAGCTTAGGTAGCTTTGCTGGCTAGTAATCTACTGTTCTCTTTAAACAACTGCCATACGTTGACCTTGTAGGCATTGTTTGCCCAGTTTTTTTGGACGCAGCCACTGAAGCACAGTTGCCAGAAAAAATATGCCATATAAATGCTGAAAATAGTAATTTTTCGCCATACGTTGACCTTGTAGACATTGTTTGCCCAGTTTTTTTGGTTGCAGCCACTGAAGCACAGTTGCCAGAAAAAATATGCCATATAAATGCTGAAAATAGTCATTTTTTGCCATACGTTGACCTTGTAGGCATTGTTTGCCCAGTTTTTTTGGTCGCAGCCACTGAAGCACAGTTGCCAGAAAAAATATGCCATATAAATGCTGAAAATAGTCATTTTTTGCCATATACGTTGAGTCAACGTATGGCAAAAAATGACTATTTTCAGCATTTATATGGCATATTTTTTCTGGCCTCTGTGCTTCAGTGGCTGCGGCCAAAAAAACTGGGCAAACAATGCCTACAAGGTCAACGTCGTTGACCTTGTAGGCATTGTTTGCCCAGTTTTTTTGGCCGCAGCCACTGAAGCACAGAGGCCAGAAAAAATATGCCATATAAATGCTGAAAATAGTCATTTTTTTGGTCGCAGCCACTGAAGCACAGTTGCCAGAAAAATTATGCCATATAAATGCTGAAAATATTAATTTTTTTGGTTGCAGCCACTGAAGCACAGAGGCCAGAAAAATTATGCCATATAAATGCTGAAAATATAAATTTTTTTGGTTGCAGCCACTGAAGCACAGAGGCCAGAAAAATTATGCCATATAAATGCTGAAAATATGCATTTTTTTGGTCGCAGCCACTGAAGCACAGTTGCCAGAAAAAATATGCCATATAAATGCTGAAAATAGTCATTTTTTGCCATACGTTGACCTTGTAGACATTGTTTGCCCAGTTTTTTTGGTTGCAGCCACTGAAGCACAGAGGCCAGAAAAATTAAACCAGTAGGGTTTGCACCCTAGTTTGTAACAGTGGCGGAGGGAGGAGGACGCTAAAGGACAGCTGTGTGTGGAGTCATGAGGCTTGAAGAGAAGGACAGCTGCATAGAAGTCAGAACAAGTCTTCCGGCGTGCAGTAACCCTCCGAGATCCACCCCTCATTCATTTTAATAAAGGTCAGGTAATCGACACTTTTGTGACCTAGGCGAGTTCTCTTCTCAGTTACAATCCCTCCAGCTGCACTGAAGGTCCTTTCTGAGAGCACACTTGAGGCTGGGCAAGACAAGAGGTTCATGGCAAATTGTGACAGCTCTGGCCACAGATCAAGCCTGCACACCCAGTAGTCCAGGGGTTCATCGCTCCTCAGAGTGTCGATATCTGCAGTTAATGCCAGGTAGTCCGCTACCTGCCGGTCGAGGTTGAGGGTGGATCCAGAAGGGTTGTGGCGCTGCCTTGGACAGAAAAACATTTGCATGTCTGACGTTACAGACTGGCCAAAGGGCTTTGTCCTTTCAGGTGCGCTCGTGGCAGGATTACTGGCACCTCTGCCCCTGGAATGTTGATGAGTTCCTGAAGTGACATCACCCTTAAAAGCATTGTACAACATGTTTTGCAGGCTGGTTTGTAAATGCCGCATCTTTTTGGACTTGTGGTATGTTGGTAACATTTCTGACACTTTATGCTTGTACCGAGGGTCTAGTAGCGTTGCGACCCAGTACAGGTCCTTCTCCTTAAGCCTCTTGATACGGGGGTCCTTCAACAGGCATGACAGCATGAAAGACCCCATTCTCACAAAGTTGGATGCAGAGCTATCCATCTCCGCTTCCTCATTATCAAGGACTGCATCATCCACGGTCTCCTCCCCCCAGCCACGTACAAGACCAGGGGTCCCCAAAAGGTCACCACTAGCCCCCTGGGAAGCCTGCTCCTGTTGGTCCTCCTCCTCCTCCTCCACAAAGCCACCTTCCTCCTCTGACTCCACTTCTGGCACCTCTCCCTGCGTTGCAGCAGGTGCCTGGGTTCGTTCTGGTGATTCCGACCAGAAATCGCGCGCTTCCAGCTCCTCGTCACGCTGGTCTACAGCCTCATCTGTCACTCGTCGCACGGCACGCTCCAGGAAGAAAGCGAAGGGTATTAGGTCGCTGATGGTGCCTTCGGTGCGACTGACCATATTTGTCACCTCTTCAAAAGGTCGCATGAGCCTGCAGGCATCGCGCATAAGCACCCAGTAACGGGGGAAAAAAATCCCCAGCTCTGCAGATCCAGTCCTACCACCCAGTTCAAAAAGGTACTCGTTGACGGCCCTTTGTTGTTGCAGCAGACGTTCCAACATAAGGAGCGTTGAATTCCAGCGAGTCTGGCTGTCAGAAATCAAACGCCTGACTGGCATGTTGTAGCGCTGCTGAATGTCAGCAAGGCGTGCCATGGCTGTGTAGGAACGTCTGAAATGGGCCGACACCTTTCTGGACTGGGTGAGAACGTCCTGGAATCCTGGGTACTTGGAGACAAAACGTTGGACTATTAAATTTAACACATGTGCCATGCAGGGCACATGTGTTAAATTGCCCAGTCTCAACGCTGCCAACAGATTGCTTCCATTGTCACACACCACTTTTCCGATCTGCAGTTGGTGTGGGGTCAGCCACCGATCGGCCTGTGACTGCAGAGATGACAGGAGTACAGATCCGGTATGGTTTTTGCTTTCCAGGCACGTCATCCCCAAGACAGCGTGACAACGGCGTACCTGGCACGTCGAATAGCCTAGGGGGAGCTGGGGGTGCACAGGTGTGGAGGAGGAGAAGGAGGACCCAGCAGCAGAGTATGAAGAAGAAGAGGAAGAAGACGAGGTAGAGAGCGATGGAGGAGTAGAGGTGGTGGCAGAACCGCGTGCAATCCGTGGCGGTGACACCAACTCCACTGTTGTTGTTGAGCTACCCATTCCCTGCTTCCCAGCCATTACCAAGTTCACCCAGTGGGCAGTGTAGGTGACATACCTGCCCTGACCATGCTTGGAGGACCATGCGTCAGTAGTCATATGGACCTTTGGCCCAACACTAAGTGACAGAGATGCGGTAACTTGGCTCTGCACATGTTGGTACAGGTGTGGTATTCCCTTTTTAGAAAAAAATTGCGGCTGGGTACCTTCCACTGCGGTGTCCCAATTGCTACAAATTTGCGGAAGGCCTCAGAGTCCACCAGCTGGTATGGTAAAAGCTGGTGGGCTAAGAGTGCAGACAAGCCAGCTGTCAGACGCCGGGCAAGGGGGTGACAGTCAGACATTGGCTTCTTACGCTCAAACATGGCCTTCACAGAAACTTGGCTGGTGGCAGATGACTGGGAATGGGAACAGGTGGTCAAGGTGGAAGGCGGAGTGGAGGGTGGTTCAGACGGGTCAAGGAGAGCAGAGGTAGAGCAGTAAGATGCTGGACCAGAAGGAGTGTGGCTTTTAGTTTGCCTGTTGCCTTTGAGGTGTTGCTCCCAAAGTGCTTTGTGCTTGCCGCTCATGTGCCTTCGCATAGAAGTTGTACCTATGTGGCTGTTGGGCTTACCAAGGCTCAGTTTCTGACTGCACTCATTGCAAATTACAATGCTTTTGTCAGAGGCACACACATTAAAAAAATCCCACACTGCTGACTTTTTGGAAGTGTGCGATCTGGCGGTAACAGTAGAAGTTGGCGGCATTGGCGGCAATGGCGGGTGCGTTGGCCGGCTGAACACAGGTGCCGATACATGTTGTTGCCCTACTGATCCCTGCGGGCTGTCCTCCC
The DNA here is from genome assembly GCF_017654675.1 of Xenopus laevis. NCBI lineage: Eukaryota > Metazoa > Chordata > Amphibia > Anura > Pipidae > Xenopus > Xenopus laevis. Next base: position 185,572,462 of record NC_054371.1, read on the forward strand.
TGCTTCTTCTAAGTCTTATTCTCCTACTGCCTCTCTGACTCTCCGTCTCTCCATCTGAACTACCCTCCTCTTGCTCTCTTCTACTAGGCACCCACAAAACATCAATCTCCTCATCATCATTCTCCTCAGATGCATCAATTTCTTCTGACACATCACAGAAGGAAGCAGCAGCGGGGACCTCCTCCTCATCACTCATTATGTCCATCTCTATCGTGTTCTCTGCCAGAATTAAATCTGGTGTAAGGTCCTCATCTCCTTCATCTTCTTCTGGCAATAATGGTTGCGCATTACTCAGTTCAAGAAACTCATGGGAAAATAACTCCTCTGACTCCAGTGAAGAAGGGGCACCGGTGGTGGAGGAAGTGTTACGTGGGGTGGCCATAGCAGTGGAGGATGAGGAGGATGTTGTGGTAAAGTTAGAAACGGTAGAGGATGGGGTGTGCTGTGTAAGCCAGTCAACTACCTCTTCAGCATTTTGGGAGTTCAGGGTCATTGGCTTTTTAAAACTGGGCAATTTGCTAGGGCCACAGGATTGCATAGCAGCACGGCCCCTAGCACGGCCTCTGCGTGGCGGCCTGCCTTTGCCTGGCATTATTTTTAAAAAAACAACAACAACAAAAACTCAGTTGGTTTTTCTGGAAACGATAATACACACAGCTAGATGGCAGTTTGAAGAAAACAGTGTGCAAATAATGCCTACAAGGTCAACGTATACACTACTACAGTGGTGGATACGGATTACGTAAAATATATGAATGCTGCTTGAAAAAAAGTAACTCAAGTGGTTGTTCTAGAGACGATAATATTATCAATATTTAGACAAAATGTGAACAAGCTCACACAGCTAGATGGCGGGTTGAAGAAAACAGTGTGCAAATAATGCCTACAAGGTCAACGTATACACTACTACAGCGGTGGATACGGATTACGTAAAATATATGAATGCTGCTTGAAAAAAAGTAACTCAAGTGGTTTTTCTAGAGACGATAATATTATCAATATTTAGACAAAATGTGAACAAGCTCACACAGCTAGATGGCGGGTTGAAGAAAACAGTGTGCAAATAATGCCTACAAGGTCAACGTATACACTACTACAGCGGTGGATACGGATTACGTAAAATATATGAATGCTGCTTGAAAAAAAGTAACTCAAGTGGTTTTTCTAGAGACGATAATATTATCAATATTTAGACAAAATGTGAACAAGCTCACACAGCTAGATGGCGGGTTGAAGAAAACAGTGTGCAAATAATGCCTACAAGGTCAACGTATACACTACTACAGCGGTGGATACGGATTACGTAAAATATATGAATGCTGCTTGAAAAAAAGTAACTCAAGTGGTTTTTCTAGAGACGATAATATTATCAATATTTAGACAAAATGTGAACAAGCTCACACAGCTAGATGGCGGGTTGAAGAAAACACTGTGCAAATAATGCCTACAAGGTCAACGTATACACTACTACAGCGGTGGATACGGATTACGTAAAATATATGAATGCTGCTTGAAAAAAAGTAACTCAAGTGGTTTTTCTGGAGACGGTAATATTATGGATATTTAGACAGAATGTGAACAAGGTCACACAGCTAGATGGCGGGTTGAAGAAAACAGTGTGCAAATAATGCCTACAAGGTCAACGTATACACTACTACAGCGGTGGATACGGATTACGTAAAATATATGAATGCTGCTTGAAAAAAAGTAACTCAAGTGGTTTTTCTAGAGACGATAATATTATCAATATTTAGACAAAATGTGAACAAGCTCACACAGCTAGATGGCGGGTTGAAGAAAACACTGTGCAAATAATGCCTACAAGGTCAACGTATACACTACTACAGCGGTGGATACGGATTACGTAAAATATATTATGGCTGCTTGAAAAAAGTCACTCCGGTGTTTTTTCTGGAGACGGTAATATTATGGATATTTAGACAGAATGTGAACAAGGTCACACAGCTAGATGGCGGGTTGAAGAAAACAGTGTGCAAATAATGCCTACAAGGTCAACGTATACACTACTACAGCGGTGGATACGGATTACGTAAAATATATGAATGCTGCTTGAAAAAAAGTAACTCAAGTGGTTTTTCTAGAGACGATAATATTATCAATATTTAGACAAAATGTGAACAAGCTCACACAGCTAGATGGCGGGTTGAAGAAAACACTGTGCAAATAATGCCTACAAGGTCAACGTATACACTACTACAGCGGTGGATACGGATTACGTAAAATATATTATGGCTGCTTGAAAAAAGTCACTCCGGTGTTTTTTCTGGAGACGGTAATATTATGGATATTTAGACAGAATGTGAACAAGGTCACACAGCTAGATGGCGGGTTGAAGAAAACAGTGTGCAAATAATGCCTACAAGGTCAACGTATACACTACTACAGCGGTGGATACGGATTACGTAAAATATATGAATGCTGCTTGAAAAAAAGTAACTCAAGTGGTTTTTCTAGAGACGATAATATTATCAATATTTAGACAAAATGTGAACAAGCTCACACAGCTAGATGGCGGGTTGAAGAAAACACTGTGCAAATAATGCCTACAAGGTCAACGTATACACTACTACAGCGGTGGATACGGATTACGTAAAATATATTATGGCTGCTTGAAAAAAGTCACTCCGGTGTTTTTTCTGGAGACGGTAATATTATGGATATTTAGACAGAATGTGAACAAGGTCACACAGCTAGATGGCGGGTTGAAGAAAACAGTGTGCAAATAATGCCTACAAGGTCAACGTATACACTACTACAGCGGTGGATACGGATTACGTAAAATATATGAATGCTGCTTGAAAAAAAGTAACTCAAGTGGTTTTTCTAGAGACGATAATATTATCAATATTTAGACAAAATGTGAACAAGCTCACACAGCTAGATGGCGGGTTGAAGAAAACACTGTGCAAATAATGCCTACAAGGTCAACGTATACACTACTACAGCGGTGGATACGGATTACGTAAAATATATTATGGCTGCTTGAAAAAAGTCACTCCGGTGTTTTTTCTGGAGACGGTAATATTATGGATATTTAGACAGAATGTGAACAAGGTCACACAGCTAGATGGCAGTTGGTTGAATAACACACTGGGCAAAAAATGCCTACAGGGCAAATAATGCCTAAAAGGTCAACTTATACACTACTACAGCGGTAGTAAAATAAAAAAAAGTAAAATAAAAAAAAATGAATATTAAAAAAAAAAAATTAAAGTTGGTGCTGCTGAACTACTAGGAGCAGCAGATTAGCACACCAGTCCCACTCCCCAACACTGCTAGACTAATAGCACTGGGCTCTTATAGTAGTAGTAGTAGTAGTAGTAAAACAACAAAAAAAAAATAAAAGCAGTCCTTACAAGGACTACTGTTATTGCAGCAGTCAGCAGATGAGATCAGAAGCAGGACAGCTGCCCACAGCAGCTACATACAGAGCACTGCAGTAGAAGGTAGATTACTAGCCAGCAAAGCTACCTAAGCTTAAATGTCCCTCAAACCCCTGCAGACTTCTGTCCCTCCAATAACAGAGCAGTATCAAAACGATTACTAGCCAGCAAACTTTCAACTGTCCCTGAAATCACTAACAGGCAGCAGCTCTCTCCCTACACTATCTCTTCAGCACACACAGGCAGAGTGAAAAAACGCTGCAGGGCTTCGGTTTTTATAGGGAAGGGAGTGGTCCAGGGGAGAGCTTCCTGATTGGCTGCCATGTACCTGCTGGTCTGGGGTGAGAGGGCAAAAAAAAGCGCCAACAATGGCGAACCCAAAATGGCGAACGTCGCGCGACGTTCGCGAACTTCCGGCGAGCGCGAACACCCGATGTTCGCGCGAACAAGTTCGCCGGCGAACAGTTCGCGACATCTCTATTTACAAGTACATTAGAGGACATTATAGACAAATAGCAGGGGACCTTTTTACCCATAAAGTGGATCACTGTACCAGAGGCCACCCCTTCAGACTAGAAGAAAAGAACTTTAATTTGAAGCAACGTAGGGGGTTCTTCACAGTCAGGACAGTGAGGTTGTGGAATGCACTGCTGGGTGATTCAGTTAATGCCTTTAAGAATCTATAGATTGGTTTTGCTTAAAATTCCAATATCCCTTTACTAAAGCAATTTCATTAGCTAGAAAACCTTATAATGTACTCTGCACTGGAGAGAAAGTCCTTCATTCTATGATTTTATTATAACGATCTGTACTTTAAAAAAGAATAGTTATTCTGGAAACCATTTGGCACACATCAACAGGGCTAGGCCAGCTTATCAGCCCTAGGTACATTTATATTGTCTACAAACGTGACAATTAATAGTAGGGGTGTATTTATTACCAAATAAAATGTTTGTTTTCTCTTGTTTACTGTTACTTTATTCCTTAATCTTTAAATTACCTTTTCCCATTGATTATTTTTCTTTATTATATTTAAATATAGTTTATATTTAAAGTTTTGTTTGTTTTAGGGTGGAATACAGTATAAGTTCACAGTTTCCCACAGACTTGCCTGCAACAACATATACTTAATTTTATTTATTATCCATTATTGGTGAAAACTAGCAAGAGAGAAACTTTCTGCTCAAATAACTCCTGAAAATCTGTGTAATGACTATACTGGTTCAAATATGTCAAAATCACTTTAAATCACCTACTAGTCACTTGTGAAAGCATTTTTGTAAGGAGTAGGATAAATTATATTGAAGAAGTATTGTTAATTGTAGTACGTTCACCAGGAGGTGCTGTTATGTAGGGAAAGCCCACAGGAGAGGCTATATAAGGGAGAGGTTACTACTGCTTCTTTGGCTGAAAGGAAGAACAAGTGAATGACTCCAAGGGGTCAAAAACTCCTCAAGAAGGTTCCAAGCAGAACAGTTAGATAGGTTATCCTACTCCTTTTAGAACCCGCGAGCAACATTCAGAAGTAAAATGAGTTGGGGAGCAACATTAGCATGAAAAATGTTCCTGGGGTGCCAAATAAGGGCTGTGATTGGGCATTTAGTAGCCCCTATGTGGATTGTCAACCTACATTGAGGCTCTGTTTGGCAGTGCACCTGGTTTTTATGCAGCCAAACCTTCAAGCCTGGAATTCAAAAATAAGCACCTGCTTTGAGGCTACTGGGAGCAACATCCAAGGGGGTGGAGAACAACATGTTGCTCACAAGCTACTGGTTGGGGATCACTGGGTTAGATAGTGGCAAGATAGTTTAGGCAGTGAGAGTAAGTGGTAGGTTTTTGAGATGAGCAGCTGAATCTCCAATGAGGAAAGAGGAAGGGACCAGTGTCCCAGCAGTAACTTGCCGAGATAGGGCCTAGTATTATTCAAATGTCAGGCTGATCCTTTTGCCGAAAGTCTGTAAGAAGGTACAGCATCGCTGTCAGGAAGAAAGGAGAAGGGAAGTAGTTATCAGGCTTGAGCCCAGTGACTTGGGACAACTTATGCTGGCAATATTTTACTATAGGGATTTTGTGCAGCATTGATTATTTCAGAACTGGGTAGGTGATGGTAAATAAAGTGTTCCTAAGTTTATATGCAACATTGTGTGACCCTCTTATTCCATAAAAAGGTGTGCCACAAGTTCTCCAAGTGTTTGACTGTGGTGCTGGAATGTTTTGGACAAATGGTCGAGAAGTTAAAGGTCACCATGTTATCTCTTGGTAACAATAAATTCAATGAGTGTGATGGCATATACCATAAAAAACAGTTAAATCCTATACACTACTTGGTTTTTAATCTCTTGCATCACTGCTGACCATAGAAACCACTGGTTATGGGAACTAAGTAATAATTAAAACTAAGTAATAATAAAAAAAAATTCGAAGATTGTACCCTTATGTTCAATGTACTTTCAATTTGCACCGGTCATCCTTTTTTTAAAAATTTTTTTTAACCCCACCATAGGTGCTGGCTTATACAGCCCACAGGAAGAATAAAGGAGGAAGTTTCCGCACACCGGAGGACCTTAAAATCTGAAATCTTTATTGACCCATAATGATGGGCACCAGAGCCGGGCAGGCGCCCTAGGCAACCTGGCGGGCCACGGCGCCGGCTCAGTGCGCGCGAAACCTTGCATGCGCGAAACTGCGCTCCACTGCTCATGTGCGAAATGGTGTGCGCGCATGCGCAGAAGCGCATTTTCGTGCAAGTTACACTCAGCAGTCTGGGAGAGACGGGACCGGACACGGGGAAGGCGACAGCAGGTATCCCCCCAGCTTTGCGCCCTAGGCACGTGCCTACTCTGCCTACCCCTATTTCCGGCCCTGATGGGCACACAGCACGTCTACCTTGACGCGTTTCGTCGCAGGCATCCTTAATCAGGTTGGGGGATACAATAGACACCACTAGCGCTAGGCTGCTCACATCGGGTAGGAGCTGCCAGAGTGGGTGGCCATGTTGAGGCACACGCATGTGCATAATGAGCGAGTGCCGCAACTTGCTCATTATGTGCATGAAATCAGCTTGTTAGACTTGCTTACGATATGCATGCTCACTATTCAAGATGGCAGCACGCACCAGAAGCTCCCTACTGATGTGGATGAACTAGCAGTGGCGGGGGATTCATTTTAAAAAAAGACTATTGTATCCCCCAACTGGAGGACAGGCGTTATTAGCCTGCACCTCTGGCAGGGTAAAAAAAAGGGTGACCTGTGCCCTTTAGAAAACTAGGAGACATATACAGTATAAGCAAAGCATTTCAGACCTACAAAAGTAACTAAAATTGTAATTGTTTGAGAACATGAATAGAGTGCATGGTTGTATACTTTGGACCTGAACTGAATGCTTGATTTTTCCAGTATAAAATGTAACACCATTTTGCCATGTATTAATCAAGAAAATAAATGACGTCTAAATCTTGTGGTTTAAAAAACTGTTAGCCGGTGCTCCGTTATATTTGCTTAGATCAAGAGGAATGTCTGCGTCTCAGTAACATTTCAAGAAGTCTTTAGTCTGTGACATCTAAGGTCTGTGCAATACTCATACATCAGTCGGCTGAAGTCATAAATAACAAGTCAATTTTATTTAACTACAGTAGTCAGAGAGTTGCTTATCCCAAGAAAATACAGAGCTGGCAACTTTACTTTAATCTGTAATTGATCAACTGCCGACTGCTACTCCATTGACCTTCAGTAAGTCACTGGTCATCTCAGGTGCAGAACTATGGGATGTGTGTGCAACTGCAAATATTTTGTACTACTGGCTGCTTGGGATACTATGTTAAAGTGAATGTCAACCCAAAAAATAATATTTTGCCTAATAAAAGAAAACATAATTCTAAGCAACTGTCACGACCGGCACCCAATACCAGAACAAGTGCCAAGTACACTGGTCTCGGCTCGGCTTCACCAGTAGTGTGACCACCGTTGGGCTTCGGGAGGAGCCCTCAGCTTACTTGGGTGGACCTGGACTTAACGAGGGGTGCAAGGCGAGATGTTCTGGCTGGCAAAGGGGCACAGCTGTTATCAAAGTCTTTTGGGCCGAAGGTCACGGTACAAAGGATTAGGCAGAAGGATGGTCAGACAGGCTGGGTCGAGGCAGGCGGATATCAGAATCGTCAAACAGGCAAAGGGTCAAACCGGGGGATCAAACAAAGGGTTAAGCAGAAGAGTTGTCGTAGGCAGGTGAAGGTCAGGATACAGATTGTCGGATTGTCAGGAAGCAGGCAGGGTCAAAGACGGATAATCAGATCAGAATTTCAAAGACAGATGCACAAGGCTCAGGAAAACCACTAGAACTAAGTTCTATCACTGGCACTGGCTGGGGGTCAGAATGGGCCTTAAATATGGTTAAAGTTCGTGCCAAAATTTGCGTCAATGCGCGCTGGCGTGAATGCACATTTTGTACCTTTAAGAGGCGTGCGCCCTAGGAATCAAAGTTGGCGTCGGCTCCTAAGAACCACGCGGCGGGCGTCCCCGCACAGGTAATTTTATTACAGCAACTTTGCAATTTATGTTAATTAAAAATGTTTTTTGTCTATGTTTTGCTATTTAAAGCAGCCTTTCTCTGTCATGGTGGCTCAGTGTAAGACAAGGCAGATGATTAACAGACCTGACTTACTGGGGAACTAAGACATTCGCAACATGGTTTAAAAAGTAACAACCAGTAGTTAAGCAAATGCTGCATTTAATTGCAATTGTTTTTACAAATGATTTTTATGGAACCAAACATTTTGAATAAATGTATATTTGAAAGTTGCTTAGAATTGTATTTTCGCAGGAAATCTGGCCCTGCTTGAAATGCCTAAATAAACCCTAGCACTGCTGTTCTTTACAATGGATGTGCTCCCTGCCTCCCCCAAGCTCACCCCTTACTAACCTGTGTCAGTCTCCTACTTGGCTTGAAGTTGAGCAGCTTCCTTGTTTAAAGGAACAGTAACACCAAAAAATTAAAGTGCTTTAAAGTAATGAAAATGTCATGTACTGTTGCCCTGCACTGATCTATTTGCTTCAGAAACACAACTATAGTTCATATAAGCAAGCTGCTGTGTAGCAACGGCGGAAATTGAAAAAAGGCTATATGGCACAGGATAAATAGTGGACAACAGATAACACCATTATGTTCTACAGAGCTTATCTGCTATCTGCTGTGTAGCAATAATAGTGTTTCTGAAGCAATCACAGAAGCTTTAGCAGTGCAGGGCAACACTGCATTATATTTGTATTACCTTAAAGGGATACTGTCATAGGAAAAATGTTTTTTTCAAAACACATCAGTTAATAGTGCTGCTCCAGCAGAGTTCTGCACTGAAATCAAAAGAGCAAACTGATTTTTTTATATTTAATTTTATAATCTGACATGGGGCTAGACATATTGTCAGTTTCCCAGCTGCCCCCAGTCATGTGACTTGTGCTCTGATAAACCTCAGTCACTATTTACTGTAGTACTGCAAGTTGGAGTGAAATCACCCCCCTCCCTGAGTTTTTGAGACCAAACCCCCGTAAAAACAAAAAATCATGAAGGCAAAAACACATCTTCAAACGGTGGAAGGGACCTCTGCCATTGAATTCTACATGACCTTGACAGGTTTTAGCTGGAGTATTTTTGGATATGGGCTATTAGCAGCTTTGGGGCATAATAAATCACGAAAAATTCTAGTTTTTTTTTTATCCTGAATAATTCCAGTTTTTAATGAAACTATCCTTTTTCGGGAAGACCATTAATAAATAACCTCCTTAACTAACTAAGACTGTATCAAAGACGTCTTCAGCAATAAAAGATTTAAAAAAAAAAAGTCACTGAAAAGACTATTTGCATTTTACAATGTAAGACTCTTGCTTAAACTGGTATTGCATTGCAAATTTTTATTGCGTATTGTGAATTTTAATTGCGCATTGCCCACTTTTAAGAAGTGCTTGAAGGTGTCATAATCAGTGATGGATGAACTTCTCCCGTTTCGATTCGCTGAAAAATTAATGAATTTCCTCCGAAATTTGCGAAAACAGTGAAAGAGCCGCAAAAAATTTGTGATACTCGAAAATTGACACCAGCATCAAATTCGTTGCAGGAGTTAAAGTCAATGGCCGTCCGAATAGTGTTGACGCGCATCCAAAATCTTTTGACGCCGGCGAATTTTCATCAGCAAATTTTCGCGGGAGTTTCACAAATTTAGACGATCTTTTGGAGCAAACATAACTTTTTCAGTAAGAAGTTTCATTACATTTACTGCACATTGGTGCAAAATATAAAATTTACAATCCTTTTTCCAGAAGTGGTCGCTAAACAGTTTCCGGGTTAGCAAAAGCTATATTAAATTTGCAAAAATGCAAATTTGTTCCCACAAATTCAAAACTTTTCGCATTGCAAATAATTTTCCGTTAGCAACTTTTATTACATTCCCCCATTAGACTGTGTGTATATACTATACTGTATATGTTGCATTGCTGTACTTACAAAAAGCAGCAGGGCTGGATTTAATCTGAGGGTGCCTGGAGGCTGGTGTCCTCTGTCGCCCCCTAGCCCCTGCCCGGAGGATCACATGTATGACCATCTCTTATTTCTACAGGAGCAACTCCGGAATCAAGGTCATTACTTGTGCAGCTGGGCGCATGCCACCCCTTAATTTATGCAGCCCTAGGCCCGGCCTTTTGTGACCTCACCAAAAATCCGGGCCTGAAAAGCAGTTTTGTATATAAGGTTCATTTACTTATTTGTAACACAGTTGATATTGGCCACAGTCAGTTTCTGTGAAAAATCCCATTCCTTAAAGGTACTTGCTTAGTGACTAAGGCTGTTATTGAAACCCAGGAGCTACTGCCACCTCCAAACCAGGGTTCCCATAGTGCCCTGCTTCAATTCCCACAGTTGCACCAAGAGAATCTCTTGTCTCTTGCCAGAAATGATGCCAGCAGATTTGGGCCTAATTCAAATTGAAGTGCAAGCACAAATGCATCAGTTTTGATCCGTTGGTCAGAATTTTATCAGGCACAACTCCTTCAGATGACCACAAGGATGATAGCATTATGGGAAAAACTGCTTTGTGGGTAAAAAAATATAGGGATTACTTTCTTCATGTCTGGACCTCATTTGTGGGCATATGGGTGACAATGTTCTCTTGTAATTTAAAATGAGATGTATTTTAATATTAATCTTTATCAACTGTTTCCTGAAGTTATTGGCATTAAGGCAGTTACACAACATGCATAGTAGAATTACCTAGTAGCCATATATTCTCCAGCAGGAATGGGGCTTGGGATTGGGCCAATTAATTCTGTTAAGTGGCCCTGTAATTAGATAATGCTCAGATGACCAGATACAGGTTGGTATAAATCTTATTGGTATGACAGAATTCTGGGCTGAGCATTAAATGGTTATTTGGCCTTGTATGTGCTTCTTTTTTAAAGAATGTCTTTGTCGGGCAAAAAATGTATGTTTATGTTTAAGACCCAGTTGCACTTTAAAGAGACGCCAGAAGGTGGCGCTTACACCAAGCCTGGGAATTGATGGAAAGCTAGCCCTTATTTTCACTGATGGATTTTAAGCATTTTTTAAATGTAGAAATAGATCAGTTTTGAATAGAACTGCTGTAATTGCTGTAATGTGCATTTGTATTCAAATAGTCTATCATTTTAAATGAAATGAATAAACCAAAGATTTAATATTTTAATGTCATTTTTGAGTTAATTATATAACTGTGTTTCTGCGCTACATTTTAACTCTTTATCATCCCTCTTACATGCACATAAAACAATACTTTCATAGCCACACTTCCCAACAGTTTAAATATTGATCTGATTGTAAGTCTGGGAAAATTCATACCATAATAATTGGTAGAAATGTGAGTTGGTTGAACTTTTCTTCATTGTTCCTTTAATGATGGCACATGCTGAATAATGTGTTGAACTTGTTCATCCAAGTGAAATATTAATGATTGGAATTTGAAAGGCAGGATAATGTGAAGGACAATGAGTAGTCAGGTAGAACTGTACCTCGCCTAATTGGAGGCTATGCATAATACTGCATTGATGTTGTTAGGAAGAAGATACAATTATACAGAATGTGACACAAGATTTTCTCATCTAACAAGATAGATGGATTCTGATAGATGAATCATCCTTTCATCTTCATATATCATGATCCAAGTCCTTGGACAGCAGATCTGAATAAGAGGGGAAATACTGCCTCAGAAGAAGGGACAGGGGTAGTTAAAGGTCATATTGTATAATATACGTTTAAAGAGATACTGACACCAGAAATACATATCAATGTCTTTGCATGTTGTTTATAATTTTGCTGTAAAAGTATTTGCCTGATGCTTTTACATTACCCATCTCATCCCCCCATGTTCTTTTATCAGGGGGCTGCCATAGTTGTGCAGCAGAAGTCCATTAGCATTAGAAACTCTGACATGTTAAGAAGGGACAGTCAGGTTGCCAAAACTGTCAGGTTTAGAAACTTGAAGAAACATTTACTTACAAAAACAGACCTATCGGCGAAAATAATCAACATGATCTATAGGTAACTTTTAGGGGCCCATTTATTTAGCTCGAGTGAAGGAATAGAAGAAGAAAAACTTCGAATTTCGAATGTTTTTTTTGGCTTCTTCGACCATCGAATTGGCTACTTCGACCTTCGACTACGACTTCGAATCGAACGATTCGAACTAAAAATCGTTCGACTATTTGACCATTCGATAGTCGAAGTACTGTCTCTTTAAAAAAAACTTTGACCCCCTACTTCGCCAGCTAAAACCTACCAAGGTGCCATGTTAGCCTATGGGGAAGCTCCCCATAGGTTTTCTAACAATTTTTAGGTAGAAGTATAATCGTTCGATCGATGGATTAAAATCTAAAGATTCGAAAGATTTAATCGTTCGATCAAACGATTTTTCGTTCAATTGTTTGATCAAACGGTAAATCCTTCGACTTTGATTTTCGAAGTTGAAGGATTTACATTCGGCAGTCGAATATCGAGGGTTAATTAACCCTCGATATTCGACCGTATGTAAATCTGCCCCCTAATGTACATTAACAATAATATTTTGAAGAGTATTTTTTGTAGTGTTCTTTGTATTTCCAACATAAAGATGCTACAGGCAAGGCCACATGTATTCCTTTTCTTGCTGGTAGGTGTAACTTTAGCACATTCTACACTATATTACCAAAAGTATCACCCGTAGCCTCTCCTATTTTCACTAGGCTTTCCACTACACTTTGGAACACTGGTAGTAGGATTTGCCTTCATTCATCATGCCTATGATTAAGTTCCAGAGGGTATGAAACGCGTACAGTGGAATACCATGTGGTCTTTTTAACATTTTTGAATAAAAACAAACTTTTTAAGATGTTATAGAGTTATGGGATCATTTTGCTTTTGAGGTCATTCATCCCACCCATCTCCCTGTCCAGACCAATAAAAGACTACCACGACCCGCATTAGCAAATAATTCTGTACGGACCCCGTTTTGTACATTGGGCGCTATTGTGATGAAACAGGAAAGGTTCTCCTACAAAGCACAGTCATCAAAAATGTCATTGTATACTGTAGTGTTATATTTTGCTTGGAACGGAACTAGTCCCAACTAATCCCAGATTATTACCCTGCAACACCCAATTTACAGTAAGTATGTATTGATTTATGTACTCAGGCATCCAAACAGCAGGATTGACAGGCACTCAAAGGAATACTAACTCCAGTCCAGATGTAAAATCAAACAGTCTTTTTTTACTGAAGCTCAAACATACCCATTGTCTTACACATTTCTTGCTCTAACAAACACTATGATTATGTGCTTGTTGCCTAACATTGAGTGCTTTATAGAGCACAAAACACATAAAGCAACAAGTATGTTTGTGCTTCAATAAAGACATAACTTTTTTGGTTTTACATCTGGACTGGAGTCACTTTCCTTTCAGTGCCTGCCAATATTGCTATTTCGGCTTCTCTGCCCCCCCCCAAGATGTAGACTCAGGGCAGTGCACCTAGGCCCTCTAATATTCTGGTCAGTTTTTACAAGTACAATGATGTTATTCTTGAAATTTTCAGCAGTAATTTTTCCTGGTAACCAGCAAATGCAGACTGATATCAGACTAACAGATGGTGATGTGCCCTCTGGCCATTTTCCAAAAGACACTCATGCTCCTGACCAGAAAACAGTTTTTAAGTGAGTGTTGCAGCTAACACGAAATTATGAAAGGGGGACCTAGATGTTTGGATACTTTTGGCCATATAATATATCCCAGGGGAGGATCAACTCTTATCTACAACTTACCCCATGCCCTTCATATCAGATATGGCAAGAATAATTAGGGATGCACCGAATCCTTCTGCCTGGCCAAACCGAATCCGAATCAAATTAGGATTCGGATTTGGTTCAGTATTCTGCCAAGTCTTTCATGAAGGATTCAGGAGTTTGGCCGAATTCAAAAAAGTGGATTCGATGCATCCCTAAGAATAACTAACTGGCACTCAGTCACATTCAGTCAATGGAGAGTCACGGTGTGCAAGTGTGATAATACCAATTCTGGGGAAATGCAATGAGATAATATATGCCTTTGCTCAAAAAATGTTCCTTTGCATGAATTTAATACAAGCTTTTTCAAACCACTTCCGCAATGGAAGAAAGCTTGCGAGTTTTAAAGTTTGCGCCAGCGTGCAGTGTATGCAATAAAACTTCTTACTGGAAAAGTTATAATTGACATTCCCCCTGAAAAGTTTATGTAAATGTGAAACTTTTCAGAATATTTTCTGTAAAAGAGACTGAAATTCAAGTTCTCTCGCTGACCTTTTCTACATATACTTACTGAGATGATTGTAGTGTCTTTTTTTTTTTACTGCTGCTTTTAACACTACCTTGTGTATTCTTAAAATAATCCCTGCTTGCAGCCCCATACAAATCTGTCCTTACTATCCGCTTTCTTTCCATTTTTAATTCTTCAAAAATGTCTTATAATAGAAGAATGCTTTTACACTCTGTGCTGGAGCTGTAGTGACCTTCCTACCATACTGTTAGAAAAGGTTGTGCCTATCCCTGTATTGTGTCACAACAAAAAATGCTACTATAAATGCTATATGAAGGGCTTTTTCAATTTCTGTTGAATAGCCTTCTGGTTTTTGCTGGTAATGCTGATGACAAAGTCCAGACCACACATAAAGAATAAGTAAGTACAAAAAAAACAAAACAGCATGGATTTAAGTGCAATTCACATGAGTACTTGCATCATGAATGAATGTCCTTTGCAACATGGCCCTATCTCCGATATAATGAATTACACAAGGTGGAATGAACAGGCAGCATGAGTTTTAGGGAGCCAGCCCTGAGGAGATGCTACTTGTGTTTTGCACCTACGCACACAATTAGCTTGCACTAAATGAATGACATGTCTAAATAGTTTCTGCTGAGCTGGAAATGAAGCCACACTTATATTTGTATCTGCCTTTCCTGTTCCATTACACCAGTGATCCCCAACCAGTAGCTCGTGAGCAACATGTTGCTCTCCAACCCCTTGGATGTTGCTCCCAGTGGCCTCAAAGCAGGTGCTTATTTTTGAATTCCAGGCTTGGTGTCAAGTTTTGGTTGTATAAAAACCAGGTGCACTACCAAACAGAGTCTCAATGTAGGCTGACAATCCACATAGGGGCTACCAAATGGCGAATCACAGACCTTATTTGCCACCTCAAGAACATCTTTCAGGCTTGTGTTGCTCCCCAGCTCCTTTTTCTTCTGAATGTTGCTCATGGGTTCAAAAGGTTGGGGATCCCTGCATTACACCAACCTCCTTTATCTATTATCTGTAAGGAATGGGCTTTCTGAAATTATTACTGGACCATATTTTCTTGTGCAGTCACCAAATGATGCAGAGCTTTTCATATCATTCCATGGTGCAATACTTGTATGCATTCTGGCTCTACTTAGTACAAAATAGTTATCTCTTTTTTGCAATAATGGTGCCACTAATACAGGGGTTTCCATTATTTGCAGTGTTATAAAAGACATCTATTGGGGATATGTAATAAGGTGCAAGATGTGTGTTGTAACCAATCAGCTGTTTGCCCTGTAAATATTACCTGCTGATTGGTTGCTCTAGGTGACTAGACCTGTCGCAAGTGTTGCACCTTTCATTACATAACCTACTGTGACTTGCTAATGAGCTGTAACATGTTTACTATTAACCAATAACAGAGAAAAATGTGTTTGAAATAATCTCCTACTTTACAGCTTTGTCTGCTTTAAATATTTAATAGTACATAATTTCCTTTATTAAAACTGCATTCTTTTGCAAAATAGGCTACAAGCCATCATTTTTTTACTGCTCCAATGGATTTGAACAAGCGGTATGACTTACTGAGAGGCAATGAATCCTGCCATCCTCTCTCCCAGTTAAATGGCCGTAGCATGTTAATGAGGCTGCATCCAATTTGCATGCAGCCTAAAAACGCTGTTTGCATGAACTCGCATAAAGTCCTGCTGCCATTTTTCAAAAGTGACATTTGCATAACTTATGGGGGCATGCGCGTCGTACATAGATCATGCACAGATGACATTTTCATCCAAGAAGGATTTTACCATTCATGAGATGCAGAATTTGTAAGATTTACATTTACATTCGGAAGAGATGCAGTTT
Organism: Xenopus laevis; assembly: GCF_017654675.1. Taxonomy (NCBI): domain Eukaryota; kingdom Metazoa; phylum Chordata; class Amphibia; order Anura; family Pipidae; genus Xenopus; species Xenopus laevis. The sequence goes on from NC_054371.1 coordinate 185,588,526, forward strand.
GGGGCAAACATATTTCACTGCATTCACTGATGTTTTCATGGATAATTTAGAGAGTGCTTAGTTAAATGATAGTCTAGCAAATGTTTCTAGGGTAATATTGGTGTAATATATCGGATATTCATTCTGTAATCTAATAGCCGACATAGTATCTGGGTCAATAGTATCCCACTGATGTATGGTCAATATTTGTTCAACAAACGGGTAACTATACTGTACATCTAGCAAACAGATTGGTGCTATACAGTATGTAAAATGGCATTGCAAGTGTACATACTTTCACTATACTAAATAATCATGTAAACATTAAATAAACCCAACAGCATTGTTTTTCCTCCAATAAGGATTAACTATAACGTAGATATGATCTAGTACAAGGTACTGTTTATTATTACAGAGAAAGGAAATCATTTTGAAAAATGTGACTTATTTGATTAAATGGGAGTCTATGGGAGACTCCCATCATTCTGAGCTTTTTGGATAATGGATTTCTGGATAACAGGTCTTTAAGAACTACGTGCTTACAGGTCTTGTGAACACAGAAAAGTGTATTCACTCCAATTAACCATTCCGTCTGTTTACATTACATGCTATGGCAGTGAAAATACTTAAATTAATTCTTAACAAGCTTTAATAGTAATTAGTGTAATATTGATTATTTATTAATATTATTTAACAAAGTAATACATTAAATAATGGAGATACGTATATGCCTAGAGTCTGGGAAGATCAATAGAGAAAGCACCTGGGAGTTCTATCCAACCATCCGTAATATTCAATACTAAGCATTGCCTTCTTCGACTTTTTAGATAAGGTTGAAAATATTGTGAGAAATGTGATCTTTTGATATTGCTCTTCTATCCTAAGAAGACTATACTGCCTCGGTGGAAAAGCCACAGTTTATGATTGGTTATTTTAAATCAATGGTTAACCCAGTGCTCCCTGTGTAGGGCAGCTCCAATAAATACTGGAGGAAGTAGGAAAATTGGTTATAATAAAAAGAGCACAGTCTGTGTTGTTTTACCATATATTGTCAGTGCTTTACTGTGGTCTGCATTCATTTTATAAGGGGAAAATGATCCTCGAGATATCAAAACAATACATGGGATGTGTAAACCCCATTAAATAACACACTAATACATATTAGATTCTATAGCAATTGTGTCATTAAATGGATGCCTGATGCTTAATTTGGCCTGATAGAGATGAATACAACATTGGGTACCTACTGGCAATAACTTTGCTTGTTTTACAACAGGAGCAGATTTTCAAGTTTAAAATCCCAACGTCAAGCACCAACCCTTACAGTTTTATTGACTTTAGTTTAGACTTGTGCGTCTCGCTAGAGCAGAGAAATTCAATCGGAACAATCAAAGGTGCCCCAAATGCATCTTCAACCATATGCTCCACGTAAATGTAAAAGTAGAGTAAAGGCACGTAACTGGAAGTTGTGGCTTAATAAGCTTCTTTTAATGGCTTGACGCTGCAGAAATTTAAAAAAAAAGAAAAGAGAGCACTAATTGAGTGAGTGATTTACTTTAACTTTTAAGGGCTTCCCAGTGGGCTACTCACTACTTTGCCTTTTAACAGCAGAGATTGCTTCAGCGTTTTTTCAACAGTGTAAATCGAAATCTCAGCCTGTTTTAATTTACTCCTCTTGGAATTTGCATGTACAGTGGATACAGTTATAATTCTTTGTACAATCGGAAACTTACGTGCAATAAATCAGATTTCATTGTTAGTCAAGATTATATTTATTGTCTGTTGAAGAATTGTAATTTCTATTTTTCTTTTCTGTGCTAGAAACTTTTCATCATGGGGAATTGACTTGAGCAGGCTGGACTTTTAATAGCAAATGTATGTTGTTCATTGTTCTTGTACCCTATAAATATACTAGCAGTCTAAGACAAATATGGTAGATTATTATGACCTCATAGTATTATCTGGATTATTCGTGGATTATGTGATACATAAAATGTGTCTGATTTACAAAACTAGATGTTGCATTGCTCTAGTGCAGGTACCAGTAACACAGTTAGTTTTGATCATTCTGCTACAAATTAAAACACAACAATCTGATTACTATAGGTAACTTTCATACTTTCAATACTAAGGGGGTTGTTTATTAGAGGTCGAATTTTAAAGCTTTGTGAGCGTTTTTAGACGTCAAACGAACTCACAACTCGAATGTTTTCCTAATTAAGAAAAAACTTGAATGGAAAAAACTCGAATCAGTGAATTCAGGGTGAAGAAACTGAAAACTGTAATTAACAGAGTTTTCGGAAGGAAAAAACTCAAATTTATCAAGTTTTCGAGCGAAACCCACCGAAAAAAAAACAAACATCATGAAAGCTATTAACATATTCAAATGGTTCAAGGAAACTCTGTCATTGACTTCTACATGACCTCAACAGGTTTTAGTTGGAGTACTTCTGGATTTGAGCTATTTCCAGCCTTGAAGTATAGTAAATCTTGAAAAATTCAAGTTCTTAACAAAAACCCAAACAATTGCAGTTCTTTTTATAAAACCCCAAAAAACTTTTTTTTTTTAACCTGAAAATTCAAGCTTTTTATTGAAAACTACCCTCAAAAAACTTGAATTTTTCAGGAAAAGACAACTAGACCTTTTGATAAATAACCCCTAAGTATTGAGCCCTATGTATTACTTTAACTGTGGATATGTTGCTTATCCAAGAAGATACGGAAATTAAAGTTATTGAAGGAATCTGACATGACCAGCAGAACATTCTACAGACTCGCTGCCCACACAGTCAACAACTAATTGCATTGATTCAGAAGAAAGTGCATATTCTCCAGTGTAAAGGACCTTTTGTCTTTTTTTCATTTCATTACTGAATAGCCTACTGAAGGAACATTTTGCTTTTATCCTTTGAGTTAATAACCCTTTATATAAAAGAACATACTTTATTATCTTTAGCAGATACTGCCTAACACTGTCTACAGTCGCAAAGTATGTTGTCCACATCAAAATACCAGCAATTGTATTGTACACAACTAACATGCTAGTTGTTTTTTGCCCAGGTGCATAGCCTTGCATGTATCAACACTGAAAACTTATTTGAAATTTATATGCTGCTCATTTCTTTTTTTAAATCAGTAAATTAGGAAATGACTTCATGGATTCTGTTGTTGCAGCACAATTTGCTATCATCAACAAACATAGAAACAGTTGCAACCTCAAGGTTATTTATCAATAAATAAGCAATGAACTAATGACTCTATTCTACTAACAGCATTGGTTCAGTTAGAAAATCGTCCATGAATCACCACTCTTTGTAATCTGTCTTTCAGACAGTTCTCTATACAATTCTTTAGAAAAGTCTAAGTAAATCTTATCGGATGAAAACTCAAGGTCTGTTTTTCATCACTTTCTTGTTGAATATTAATAATTTGTCTGGCAGGATATATAGAACATAAAGAAAGCATGGTAGCTTAGTGGCTAGTACTTCTGGCAAGGAGTTTCAATGATCTCTCCTTGTCTTTATGGGTTCAGTTTCTTCCAAAAAAACATAGTCAACTGGCTCCTAATATAATTGACCAAAGTGTGTGGGAATATGACCAGGATCTTAGATTATAAGCTCCACTGGACCAGGGATTGATGTGAATAAGATATACACAATCACAAAATATAGTCTACATTCTGGCCATCCTTTAGTTCAACCTTTGGTCTATTTGATTCAGGTAATAGTACTTACTGTCCATCAGGAACAAATATCAATATGTAGCAGAGAATAAACAGGCTACAAATCTTTTAGTTTATTATGCCTTCATACACATTATGTTTTGGGGTTTCCCCCTTTCTCAAGTGAAACATGTCGTGTATGAAGGTACAAGAAACTAAAAGAGCAGGGAAGAGTCTGCATTAGTCTGTTCATTCTCTACTACATAGTGAATAAGAAATCTTCTCTGCAAAGTGCTGCGCTAATCTGTTGGTGCCTTATGATGCAACTAAAAGACTTATTCAGTCTCTTACTATTTCCTGTCTTGATTACTCTGCAATTTACTCAATTACTCAATTTATTGCCATTCACAACTCCAATCTTTTCAAAACTTTGCTGCTATTCTCCAATCAGTCATTCCCCTATGCCTGCCCATTTTCTGCCTCCCAATCGCCACTAAAAATGACATTGAGATTACTAACACTCACTTTCAAAGTCCTTTACAATGAATCCCCTCCTTATAGCTCAACTCTGATCTCAAAATACACTCAACACAACACATGCTCTGCTTCTGACCTTTGCCTCCGTTCTTCTCTCATCAACTCACCCCATTCCCAACAACAAGGCTTCTCTTGAGCTTCTGCCTGTCTATGGAACTTTCTGCCTCAATTCTTCCTGTCAGGATCAGCTGGGTGTTTGTTCCAGGAACTATGCACTTTCCAGTTGAGCCACTGGAGGCTCTCATGGCTGCTTTTGATCAGTCCGATTTTCATATTCATTGTGTTCTGTCTGCTCCCTTTTTTCCACCCACCTCATTAGTCTCATGTGTTCTTCATTCCCCTAATCAGAACCCCTTATAAACCTGTCCCTGACCACAGCTCCTTGCTTGGTCATTTTGCATCCTAGCCCTGATCTTGTTATTCCGTGCCTTGATTACTGTTCCTTGTTACCTGTTCCTGGATTCCTGTTCTCGAGACTCTCCCTTGTTACCTGTTCCTGATTCCCAGTCTTGCTCCAGTTCTCCTGTTCCCTCCTTGTTGGATTTCCAGGTTGTGACCTTGGCCTGATTACTGGACTCTATTTGTCTGCTGCCTGGCATGATCACGGCCTGTTTATTGGACAATGTTTTCTTATGCCGAATCCTTATTTCACTGACTGGTATATTATTTAATATTTTCATCAACCGCCTGTTTCATTTTTCCCCATTAAACTTAATTTTCCTTCACCATGTCTCTAAGACTCGGTACCGCTATTTTTGGTTATACCCCTGTTTCACCACCATACAGACTCCCATCTTATTACTTAAGTTCAGTGTCTGATCCTAACACTCCCCTTTCTTCCAAAACTGCAAATGCTTCCTAAAGACCCACCTATTTTGGGAAGCCTATTCGATGTATCATGATTGATCATTTATTCATTATTGAATGAATGCAAAGCGCTGAGTAACTTGCTGATTTTATATGAGTAAATGATGATGAAATAAATTATGATATGAATAAGAGAGACTTAAATAATAATAAAGCCATGCTGACACAAAATAAAGGGATTCAAATTGTATTTGAATGTCTGATCTCTCAGTGTCCATTCAAAATACTCTGCTAGTTCAGATTCAAATTAAAAGGCTGGTGGTCTGGCAATCACAAAGTTCAGCTCCTTTAGTATCCTATAGAGATGATAGGGGTGGGCCAAAACACACCAGATTTGCTCCCTATATATTGCTGTTTACTGCTGGCATTGCTGATCACTAAAACCTGGTGCAAATGTTTTTTATGTACCATGTGGATAAATTAAGAAATGGAACAACAGTTATTGCTGCTGTTCTACCATTATTAATTTCTGATGTTTGTGCCACAGCTCCCTGTTGCCCTCTGGAAAAGAACAGCAATGGTGACAGGCAGAGAATGGCATTTTGACTACTGCTGTATTCTGATGTCGCTGTTTCACGATGCAATTATTAGTCGCATTGTGGCTGCTTGGTAGCTGGAGTGTACAGAGTTATTGTACGAATGTTCTTAAAAAATTAATAAATTAGGATTAAATGTAGGTTGAGGTCACTGAAATCTAACCTGCAGCAATCAAGGTGCCATGGACCCAGCATGGTCTCAACAGAACAATGGCTTCAAATCTTCAAGCAGATTATCCTTTCATTATATTGTGTATGTTGATATTGGTTTTGAATGTGTATTGTTATTATTATTGCCCATAATTACCAAAATATCCCCTGAGCACAGTCATGTGGAAATGTAACTGTTTTTGCTTAGTTATTAGAACGATGGCTATTATTTTTATTATTATGAATAAATAAATAAATAAACAAAATAAAAACAAAAGCTATGTTGTTTGCAGGAAGTTACAATAATTAGATTTTCAAATATATCTGAATATAAAAGAAGTATAAGGAAATGAGAAACAGTAATGGGAAGATCACACATATGTCCTACAATTACAAAGCCGTATTACACCTTGCCCTAATTTAGTGCAAGCAGGAAACCTTGGCCACCCACGCTTCTGTACCCTGCCAGGTCAGATATCCAATAAATCCTATGGTTTAACAAAAACTCTTTCTGTTTCTTTGCTTCCCTCTGCCTTCAGGCAGCCTCTGTGGTTTCTGAAATTGAGCGTGAATATTAATTTCAAAGTCTTCCCATATTTACTTTTTTTTCAAAGAAATGTATAATTAAACTCAGAATATGCAAGTTGGCTTATGTTTGACCTTCTGCAATTTGATACAGCAACAACCTGAAACACAATGTCAAAGAAACAAACAGGGAAATAAAATGTAAGGCACATCTAATTTCTCACATCTTGTTTGACGCACATGTACTGTACTTGCCGTGACAGCAACTGCAAGGTTACAGCTTTTCCTTTAATTCTATTGCAAATTAATATAAGCAAAGGGTAACCCATATTAGAATATACTGACAACTTTCTTCTGAAACCACCTGCTTTTGCTCTAAAGTCCTAAGCCTAGTGCAGGGGTGTCCAAAAGGTAGATGGGGATCAGTAGATCTCAAGAGACGCTTGCCTATATCATCCTCTTATTTTATGCTTTTCATTCAGACATTCATTATGTAAAGGTCACGTAAGAAATAGTTGTTAATTACATATAGCAATATACATTTTCTCATAAATCAATAAAGTCTAAAATAGAATAATGCTAGAAATGCAGAATTTTGTATACTAAATATAAACAAGAACTTACTGCAGCAAAAGCCTAATAAAACAAATGATTTAAGATTTAAGTTGGCTGCAGGTGGTCACCATCTTGTAACTTTATTAAACATGTGTGCAAGACCAAGACCATGCACATGCTCAGTGTGGTCTGTGCTTTAGCTGGGAGGCTAAGCTTAGGGATCGATATAAATGATCAAAATAACACAAGTCAAATAATATCTGCCAGAAGCTGATACAGCAAGACTGATTGATAATCAGAATATACAGACTGCACTGGGTCCTGTGTTGTCATTTAATCTAATGTGGATTTTATAGTTTTTATATTGTTTGATACAAACGTTCTCCAACTCTGCAGAACCAGTGGCTGCAGCAAAATAATTCTTCAACGAGAATCCCACTTTATATGTTTAAACCTGGCTCCATGATCTTTGTCCCTGCAGCTGGAGTTGGAAACATTAAAGGGGATGTAAAGGCAACAATAAAAGCCAATATGAATCTCTACACAGTTGCTGACTGCTCTACAGGGTAGAAAACAAAGTTACTCATGTTCTGGGAAGTAAGGTGGGAGGGAAAGTATGATTCTTTCCCTGCAGAGCAGTTAGAGACCATCTGAAGTTTCCTATCCGCAGCAAGTAAAACAAAGGGGGAATTTCACTGCATACAGTCAGGTTTATTAAAAAAAAACAAAAACAGTACACAGTTTTTAATTAAAGTATATTGGAGATAGATTTATTTTTCATTAAAGAGATACTGACACCAGAAAATAAGCTTTTTTAATACCTATCATAACATTATCTTTGAATGCTTTTTATCATTTTGCCATAAAAAGTATTTGCCTGATGCTTTTACATTACCTTTCTTTCCCCATTTTTTCCCTATGAGGGGGCTGCCATATTTGTTCGGCAGGAGTCCGTTAGCATTAGAAACTGACAGGTTAAGAAGGGACAGTCAGGTTGGCAAAACAGTCAGGTTTAGGAACTTCAAGTGACAATTACTTACAAAAGCAGAACTATCAGCGAAAAACCATCAACATGACTTATAGGTAACTTTTCATGTACATTGATATTTTGAAATTAAATTTTTAGTGTCAGTATCACTTTAAAGAAAGTAAAAATGGGATTTTATTTTTTTGCCTTTACATCCCCTTTAAGTAACATTTTCCATGGAAGAGAATGCTAACAATGCTTTTATGAATGTAGATCATAATGGGACAACCGAACTAAAAAAAATGATGGGCATCCTTGGCCTAGTGGCACATAGGACTGTTTCCACTGCCTTTGTTTTCCTGCACCTCTGCAGATTTTGGTGAAAAAACACATTGCATTTTCGCCTGCTGATTTATCTTCGTGAGTGGGCACACAGGGCAGCGTTGGACTGGGGGGCCTGCAGCCTCAGTGGCCTCCAACCCACCATAAGGAGAGGGAGTGTAGGGAGCAGGTCTGGGCCGGGGGGCCCAAAAGAGCTGGACCCACCAGGTTTTTTTCCGGTGTCCCACCGACCCAGTCCAACCCTGACACAGGGAGACTTCACACTTGCAAATGATAAAAGGAGAAGAAGATTTACTAAGCCAAAATCCTATTAGAAGTCTACAACTGGTAATATCTCTGAAAACACTAAAAATAAATGTAAAATGCAAAAGTGCTCAGAAGAGCTCTGCAAGTATGTTTACATTTATATTCCTCATTGGATTTAGATTCTTTTTAATAAGTGAGCAGCTGTATAAAAGTTTTTTTCATTAGCAGGGCACATCCAACGGTAATTGTATGGCAATGGAAGATGAGATATCACTTACAATAACTGTCTTGTGTTTAGAGATCTACAGTAATTCAGACTTGTAACGATTTGGGTAAATGAATGTCATGAATCAGAAGATTTCAGTGCTGATTTACAGTACGCTTGGTATCTGCTTTGCAAAAGTATCTCTCTCTCCGAGCACATTATTGTTTTTCAGCTGTACCTATTGCAGCTAAAAGCACGGAGAACTAAAATGTAGTATAATTACATTCACTCCAAATGTTCCAGAAGTAAAAGCTTTTTCATGTCTACTCACATGTGAAACCTCTGGCTTCTGTGTAAGAAAGGGAAGAAAGGGCAGACCACAATATGGATTGGATCATTTATTCAATAAAGTATTTGTCACTCAATTAATTAATCAACAACTGCAAATTACAATTGCGCAATTTACATGGCATCAAAAGAAACCCCATTACTGAGATTTCTATTCTCTCACACTTTATTCAAGATACCACCCTTCCATTTCTGTTCTCAGTGAATATATCTAATAAGCCTCCAATTGTTATTCCTGCCTCTCTTTTTTCCTTTCCTAACCTAAACATCTGGTTTATCAATGACCTAAAAAGATACTGCAGAGAATTGCTGTGTTTCTATAATTGCAAAGCTAAGGGACTACTAATGCACCAATGTTGAACTTTGGGGTACTTTCATGATATGTAATTATTCACTTCAACATTGGCAATTTACTAAAAGATAAGTACAACAAGTTTTGGACAAAATATTTTTTTTGGAGAACTTTATTTTTCCATTGGCAAAAACTTACATCTTTTAGCCACCACTAAATGTTTCCATTGAATCTTTGCCAAAAGAACAAGATTTAATTTTCGCCATGAGAAATTTATCAAGGCTTCATTTGAAGCAACGTAGGGGGTTCTTCATGATGAGGACAGTGAGGTTGTGGAATGCACTGCCGGGTGATGTTGTGATGGCTGATTCAGTTAATGCCTTTAATGGCTTGGATGATTTTGGATGATTTTTTTTGAACAAACATAATATCATTTAGGCTATTGTGATACTAAAATCAGCAATTAGTATAGATATTAGTATATATAAATTATGTGAGTGTATGGGGGTAGATTCACTAACTGGTGAAAAGTAGCCAGCGGCTGCTTTGCACCCATTGCTATACTTCACCTGGCGAAAATTCACTCAGACAACTATAGTTCACAAAAATGCAGAGTTTTGTCGTGGGCAAGGAACGCTAGCGACTTTTCACTAGCATTACTTTGGCAATGTGAGCAATTCAAAGAGAAGATGCTCTAGCGTTCATTTCTGCCTAGCGCAAATTCGCTAGAGGTCTAGAGGGAAAGTTTAAAGTTGAATGGACGTCTTTATGTTAAATGTTTCAGCAAATACATTACATTTCCGCTGTTAATTACACATGTCCAGGGATCCTTAATAAAGACAATAGAGTTGTTATAATGCCCTACACATGAGCCTACTGTATAGTTAATGTTCCACATGTTAGAAAATTTATGGGGGAAACCGGTTACCCCAAAAAAGCGTTTTTTGCACTTTGATGCTTTTTCCACTCACAGAATATGATGTACTGGTAAGTAACAGAAGAATGAGGAAGATCTATGCACTCCAGTGCACTTCTCCTCGGTCTGTGGTGGCGAAGGCAAGTCTGGCAAAAGAGGTAACGTTCAGTAAAATCCGCATTTTAGTGAATTTGCGGAGTAACGTCCATTTGCCAGAGTGAATTGTCGCCTGCCGATAGAGTGTGAATGAGCACTAATGCTTATCTCTTTCACTAGTGAAATGATGCCTGCACCCGTTAGTAAATTGCCAATGTCCCTATGGGCGGTAACGCTGGCGAATTGTCACCAGCGTTTGCCACTTCAGCCTTTAGTAAATCTGCCCCATGGAGTGATAGGTATGAGTGTGTGTATGTATGGACGCTGGGTTTCATATGGAGGGGTTGAACTTGATGGACTTTGGTCTTTTTTCAACCTGATTTAACTATGTAAGTATGTATTCAATATTAGAGCAGATATACTGTAGCAGCCACTTTTGCATCTCATTGACACCTCCTCCATGCTAGAACCCCAGATACATCATTTCTTCATGGGAATTTCCCATACAATGAATTTTCACAGAGAATTTATGGCAGGAGAAAATTTGGCACTTTTCTCTCACAAAAGTGTATTTACAATCTGTAGTAAATAAGAGATGTGATGTGAAAATATGTCTGATATAGCTTAATGTCTCTGGGGTTTATTGGACTTAACATGGATTTATGGGACTTAACATGCAATGCACACATTATGGGGTGAATTGCGACTGTTAATTTGGATTTGAACATGTGTTATTCTGAAATGGGTAGTGGGATATACAGTATGTTTGAGCACATTTATCATTAGGTTTAATTATTCGGCATGTTTTTACATAGTATACAGGGCTTTTTCAGTTAAACTGTATACACTACTGGGCACCACTAAGAGGGCTTCACTTTAAACTTTTAAAATATTTTATTAGTACCACTGTACAGCACATATGTAAAAACAAAAACAAAGATTTTCATGCGAGGAAATCAGGTATCTCGAATTGTGACGCATTTGAAACGGCAAACCAACAGCACCCCAATAGTTGGATAAGTGGCGAGGATTATGTGGGGCAAGCGAAACCAGTGATACCATCAACTCTAAATATTGATAAACATGTAGAATTGGGGTTTAAGGGAGGATAAGGGGTTAAAGGCACGGCTAACACCGATATAGGCAAATGGGGACATTAATATAGTGTAGACTGTAGAGAAATGATGAGCAACACCATGATTGATTATATCCTCAGAGAATTGACACTTTAGGAACATTTGTAACATGGTGGGTATAACCTAATTATTGTTACGAGGGGGCACATTTACTTTGCTCGAGTGAAGGAATAGAATAAAAAAAAAATCGAATTTCAAATGTTTTTTTGGGTACTTCGACCATCGAATTGGCTACTTCGACTACGTCTTCGAATCGAATGATTAGAACTAAAAATCGTTTGAATATTCAACCATTCGATAGTCGAAGTACTGTCTCTTTAAAAAAAACTTCGACCACCTACTTCGCCACCTAAAACCTACCGAACCTCAATGTTAGCCTATGGGGAAGGTCCCCATAGGCTTTCTAAGGTTTTTTTGGTCGTAGAAAAATCGTTTGATTGATTGATTCGAAGGATTTAATCATTCGATCGAACGATTTTTCGTTCGATCAAACTAATTGCGGTAAATCCTTCGACTTTGATATTTGAAGTCGAAGGATTTACCTTCTGCAGTCGAATATCGAGGGTTAATTAACCCTCGATATTCGACCATATGTAACTCTGCCCCTAAGTGTCTTGGTTTTAACCTTTTGCTTTTAATGTGCTAGCTGCGTAACAAATATGAACTATCTACAATGTAATTTTACTAAGGGCTTTAGGTATTTAAATGGTTAATGACATATAAATTGTTACTGAACCTATACAAAGCCGAGTAGGAGGATATTTGTATGATATTACGTTTTTTGGCAGTCGCCCAGGTGTGACGTATGATTAAGCAGATTAACCTATGTCATCATCACTGCTGTTTCCAGCCAGACCAGGTATAAATTGTTTGTTAATCGTGAAACAGTTACTTTGAGAAAGGCCTAAGTGGTGGCCAAAACATCAGTTTGTAGCTCTAAAATAAAACATCTTTTATTGTTTAAAAAAACACCTGCGAGTGCGGATCCTTGTGGAAGGGTCCGCACTCACCTTACCATACCTTAAATCTACTAAAAAAAATTATTGAAACATTATTTCAGAACTTTCTGGATAATGGGTTTACAGATAATGAATCCCATACCTGAAGTTTTTTTTTATTCTTAGGGATTTTTATTCTTTGTTCTTTCTGTCCTGCAACTTAGAATGCTGGTTATCAGGGTTACCGACCCTGACTATCAAAAATATACTCAATCTTATTGTTATTCTATATTTGTGTTGCTTGTACTTGGATTAGGGGTTAGCCTTATGTTCCATAGGAATAGTTTATTCATATGCGTTTTGCATTTTTGTTACATTGCTTATGAATATTTAATGACATAGCTGTCTCTACTAATTTTGACAAAACAATATTTTTTTCCTATTCAGGCAGATTACTTTAAATACACACTTTTCCAATTTTTTTTCTTTCATTTTACTTCTGATATTTGTGTATTTTGTAACCTCCTTTTCAAAATGTCCCTCCTGGCTTCTGTATTTTTTGTATAAAGGGGTTAGTAAGAAACCTCCCAGCACACACGCAGGAGTATAAGGTAAAAGTAGATGCAGATTCGCTTATTATTTACCAGAATAACAATTTCCATATCAAAGTGGTTAGTTCCACACACCAAGATACTAAGTAGATACAGTAGGTCTTATTGGAGTATAAACAGAAAAATATTATAAAACCAAACAGTTATTTTTATGATTTAAAAAGTGATGCGTACTATAAGCTAATTTCAAATGTCACTATTAACTGTTTATGTATTTAATAAGACCTATTCATTTCAGTATGTTGGTGGTGGGGCTATAGCACAGCTTTAACCACACTATTCCTTTAAGTGGGGACACTGTTTTGTTTAAAGTAGAGCTGTAATTGAAATACTTAAGCACCCAAACTGTATACAATGCTTAATAATTGCAAAATTGGTTTTATTTGTGTATGTTATATTTTTTGAGATATAGTGTGCTTCCTCAGCCTAATATTTTCTTTCTTTATGCAAAGAACTCAGCCATGCTGTTTGTCAGGAGCAAGTTACTGCTGGAATCAACCAGTTAAAGGAGAACTAAACTTTCATAAAGAGAAAAGCCCCATCCGATAACCTCCATGTCCCCATCCCTGCTTCCTCCCCACATAGTCCCATACTGCAAAAAGTGTCCCTGAATATTATATTGACCTATCCATGCAGAGTATCGCAGCAGAGCTCGCCATCTTCCACATCTTTAGGTTTTCTTTGGATACGGACCTCCGACACCAAGCTATTTGGTGAAGCGCAGTTGGAGCCAGTCCGGTATTTGCGCCAATTGCACATGAGCTGGAAAGCTCTGTAAATTGCAGAAGGATCTGAAGAAGATGCAGCACCTATGAGTTTTGCTGCGCTATTCTGCATGGATGAGCAGAGAAGAAGTAGGAAAGGGGGACAATGGAGAGTAGTGGATGGGGCTTTTCTCTTTATGGGAGTTTAGTCTTTCTTTAAGTCTGCCAAACACACAAGATATTCTCATTTGGCATGCTCACCAAGCAAATGGATCTTTGCGTAATTTGGCCATCTATCTTGCAAGTGCTGCATTCTAGGGGCTTAAATACAGAGGAAAACAGACCCTGCAGTCACAATGTAGAGAGTTAGTGAGCAATTTAAATATATCATGATAGAATAGGTCAAAGTACCAATGTTTTGGGGCCTTAAATTTAATTAGCTGTCTGGTTACACTACTGGCTGCATCAATGAGGTCTTTTCCCAACAACATTTTCCAACCTGTCTGAGATCTATCTGGATGACTTTTGGACACATTTTTGTCAGCAGGTGATTCCAATGGCACAATCCAATTTTAGCAGCCTGCAATGTGAGGCTAAGGGACAAAGAAATGATTAAATATATATACCCACTTTAAAAATAAAAAAAGACTTTGATATAATTGTTGTTCCATTAGGCAATTAGAAGTTCAGAGAGCATCCCTTAGTTGCCATGCCTAGGCATCCAAGTGAAACCCAGTTCAGCTTTGGAAGACATATACGCTCAGGAATTGCTAATGATGCTGGGAAAAGAAAAATTAGAGACCCTTGAGAAATTGTTTATTCCTAATAGACACAAGACTGCATATTCCTTGTTTTTTTATGTATATTATTCTTGCTTAAAATAATTACAGCCTTTTTGTGATGTGATCTTTACAGTGCCTCTTTGGTTGCTAAGGGTGTTTTTTTCCCTGGCACACACCTTCCCTCTCATCATCTTGTTGTTTGTCTTCTTGTTCTAATCCAATTCCCCAAACCACTGTATACAACATACACACGCCAAGATTATTTTAATTTGAAACATCTGCTACCTCCTATCTTAACACCTGGAAAAAACAGTGGCCCATGAAACAGTTATTTTCTAGTTACATTAATATTCTTGCTGGAAAAACAGCAACATACAATGGCTTCTGGTACAGTGGATTATTTGTCCTGCATTTCTCCTTAGTAGGACCAGTGCTGTGGAATAAGTGGACATTGGATCTAAAAACAAAAGTGGTTTTCTGACAATTAGGTTTGCTTATAGGAAACAAGAAAAACAATTACTATATCATTAATGTTAGCTGTTTTAAACCAGAAAGAATCAAATAATATAGCAGCATGCAAGGTGCCAGATATCATGTATGTGAAAGTTTACAATAGGAGTAATTTATTATTAATATGGCAATATTCCATGGAAAGTCCAGTTTCTTATACATTATGTTTTCTATACATACACATGCTCATAGATAATTTTTAGCTGTGAGTTACAATGTATGACTTACCTTATTTTCTAATGAGATCAGTTATGCATTGTAGTACAGGTATGGGGTCTGTTATCCGGGAACCCATTATCCAGAAACTCTGAATTAAAGGAAGGCCATCTCCCATGGACTCTATTTTATCCAGTAATTAGGTAGGTGCTCTGTGGTGCCATACTGGGAATGCCTAGGATGACTTTTAACTCTTCTTGGGAGAAGACAATAGTAATAATAATAGTAAAAATAGTCAAATATGTTGGTTATTCTCAAACTAGAGCTTTATAGCAGTCTATAGAGTACAGAGTGTTTGCATTCAGTGCTTGGTATTTTTTATGAATCGATTGTACATGTCTTATCATCACTACACAATAAAGGTAAGAATTGGGGTGGGGGATATCCTCCTAGCACTTTTGGGTTCTGTAAGGGTATTATGTTTTATTTTAGGCTTTCTCTCTGATGGACATGGCTTTCATTTGATAGCCTATGAGTAACTGCCAGATGGGCATGAAATGCGTAAGGCTGCTTTTTTATACATGTTATTTAAGTAAAAACATTTTTATTACTATACTTTTGAGTACAAGCCAATATGCCACTACTTGTGGAAATGTGGGTAATTTAAACTAAAGCTTTTGTGATATTGCAACCTGCATTATTTCACGACTGACAGAATAAGTCACTAAAATGTTCAATAACCTACATATAGATAATACTTTGCATTTGAACTTGACATTGACAAATCTGATAATCTTAAATCTGGCCAAGAACATTATCATCTTGTGCCATTTCAGAGACGCTGTTGGCTTATATTCATCCTGCAGTTAAGTATAAGTAATGATCTGTTGATTTGTTCCCAAACCCTAATGGATGTTATCCTTTTACTCAAACTAATTAATCTAAGTCATATTATTTCTTACCACGAAGGCTATGCAGCAGAACTGTTATCAGAGATAATAGATGCAGTTATGCAGCTCCACTGAACTTTCACAAATTATATCTTGTAAACATACAACCGAGGGATCTTTTACATTTGCAAGTGCATAGAGCTCAATTTCATCCAATAAAATGCTATTCACAAATATTCTAACTATTCTGTATGTACAATGCTGGTAGGGAATGTGCTTATTCACTGTTCTGCAAGTCTTATCAGATAAGACATAATTCACGCCAAGGCAGGTATGCATGAAGTGTTACCATCTTGAACAAATCTCCTAGCAATTAAAGCATTAATCTAACCAAGAACTAATTGTACTCATCAATCCCTACCCCAGAGAACTATCTACATATAATATGTACCGTATATACTCGAGTATAAGCCGAGGTACCTAATTTTACCTACGAAAACTGGGAAAACTTATTGACTCGAGTATAAGCCTAGACACAACTACAGCCCTGTCTCCCAGCAGCGCACATTACGCCAAAGCGACCCCCCAGCGATCAACCGGACTTCTTTGCAAAGTTGATGGATTACTGTGTGCATTGTCCCACTGTCCCACTACCATGTGCAGAGGGTGCTGTGTGATATTGCCATCACTGTTAATCTTTCGTATAACCAATAGAGGGCGCTGTGTGATATTGCCATCACTGTTAATCCTTCATATAACCAACAGAGTGCGCTGTGTGATATTGCAGTCACTGTTATTCGTTCATATAACCAACAGAGGGCGCTGTGTGATATTGCAGTCTCTCCCCAAGTGAACTGTTGGTATAGGAATGATTAAAAGTGACTGCAATCTCAGCTACTGCCCACTGGCTCGAGTATAAGCCGAGGTAGACTTTTTCAGCACATTTTGGATGCTGAAAAACTCGGCTTATACTCGAGTATATACAGTAGATAAAGAAGAATAGTCTGGACTAGGCAGTACTCCTTGGCCCCCAATGTTCCTTGTGCATACAGATGCTTATCACCATGTGCTCCCTCCTTGCATTTTTGGCACAAGTTACATTTTCTACTTTCACTTTTAGGGCAAATATACTGGTTTGCAGAGGGTCTCATTATGTAGGGATTCTGTGAAAGAATATTGCACCATGGGTAAAAAAGTTCTGCACTTTGCAAGCCCTTAGTAAATTAACCGTTTTAATGGCGGTTTCAGATGAAGTTAAAACGGTAAATTTAGTGCAACCTGCATTGCTTTTCCCATTTACTAAATAAACACTGACGTGCAAATAAATAAGGCACGTGGCCATTGTGATGTTTGGGGGATCATAGCGGGGTTTTTCACTTAACACGCAGGTCACTCCAAGTTAAAGGAAACAGTTAGTTTATTTTCTTCAGTTCAAATAAATCTCTCAATCTCTAAATTTAAGCAATGGCATAAAAAACCAAAACAGCTTCAATTCAGCAACAAATAAATCCCAACTTAACAGCCGTGTACTTGCCAAGAAAACTTGCAGTGTCCAGTCTGCCGGGAGTGAACTCCCTAGTCTTTTAGAAAAGAGTAGTCACACATGAAAAAGAACAAACGTTTCTGCTTAACACAGCTGTGAGTTTCCACACTTGAGGTGATTTAAAAACTAAAAGAATGGTGATATATACTGGCTATCTACAATACATCCCCTCCACCTTGTACACCATATACACAATATTTTTTTCTGCATTATATTAAAATGGTGATGCCATGCAAATAAGTCTATAAGCTCTTGGGCCATAATATTTTCTTGGAGAAACACGTGACTCCTGTGCTTCCAATACACACTCCTGTTTTAAAGGTGTACTGCTTTTTGATACTGATGGAAAGCTGCAGTTAGAGAATTGGAGATCATATTGCCTGGCTTTGGAACTGTTGAGATTTCTTTAGAACCCTTCCCATATCCTAAATCACCCTTTATGGAGGCCCCATAACAAATAAACATGCATAAAACAAATACAAGAGAAGGCTGGATTGAGAATTATTATTATTATATATTTACACTATGGGGCAGATTTATTAAGTTTCGAGTTGTGTTTTCCACTAAAAATTTTATGTTTTGGTCTACAATCTAGTTTTCAGATTAAAAAAAGTCTTTTTTTTTCAAGATTTATTATACCCGACCCTGGAAATAGCTTGAATCCGAAAATACACCAAGTAAAACCTGTCGAGGTCATGTAGGAGTCAATGGCAGAGGTCCCTTGAACCATTTGAAGATGTTAATAGCCTTCATGATGTTCGAGTTTTTTCTGTGGATTTAGTTTTATTTTTCCACCAGGTTTTGGTTTTTTTTTTTTATCTCCAAAAACTCTTCAATTTGAATTTTCAGGTTATTAACCCCGAATTCGATGAATCAAGTTTTTTCTATTCCAGTTTTTTTTTAAATTAGAGACACATAAATCTTAAATTAGACCTTTGATACATAACCCCTATGACATGAGAAAAGCACAAAAAGTACATGATAGAGCAACTAATGTAGGGACTCTGTCCTTCCTATGTTACCTCTTTCCTAACTTCAGCCCTGCAAAAAGCTTTTTTGCATTTTTTTGAATTTACTACTAGCAGCTAAGTGCCAGAACATTGTCCTAATAAGAGAGGTACAATACCTAGGTAGCTTCTTTTCAGACTGCAAATAACCCTAATTGCATATACAGGCATGGGACCTGTTATCCAGAATGCTTGAGACTTGGGGTTTTCCGGATAATGGATCTTTCTGTAATTTGGATCTTCATGCCTTAAAGGAATAGTTCAGTGTGAAAATAAAAACTGGATAAATAGATAGGCTGTGCAAAATAAAACATGTTTCTAATATAGTTGAGCTGAAAAGCAGGAAGTTGGGTTCTGGCTGTTTTATTAGACATCTGTTCACTCCGGCCTTTATATATTACATTTTTGGCTAACTAACTATATTAGAAACATTTTTTATTTTGCACAGCCTATCTATTTACCCAGTTTTTATTTTTACAGTGAACAATTCCTTTAAGTCTATTAGAAAATCATGTAAACATGAAATAAACCCAATAGGCTGGTTTTGCTTCCAATAAGGATTAATTATATCTAAGTTTGGATCAAGTACAAGCTACTGTTTTATTATTACAGAGAAAAGGGTAATACTTTTTAAAGATTTGGATTATTTGGATAAAATGGAGTCTATGGGAGATGACCTTTCTGTAATTCGAGCTTTCTGGATAACAGATTTCCGGATAACGGATCCCATACCAATATATATAGACAGTATATATTGAGTGTTGTAAATGTGAACCACATCTGCAGTATCATGAAGTGCACATTTATTTCAAAAGGAAATCTAGAAAATCCCTCATCCCTTTGCTTTTGATGCAAAGAAACAAAGATTATTTCTCTCACTTCAATTGTCAGAGAAACACCATTAAAGTACAGAGGCTTGGGTTGGCAAAATTCCTAACCCATCTATCTCTTCTTTCTGTCGTGCGCATATAAGAAAATGTTCACAAATATAAAAGGAAATGTTCCAAAAATAATTTAAAGGCTGACAGGAAGATGTAATAGTTCATACTTTTTTTAAGGAACACAAACTCTTGTTTTTTGAAATATAAATATAGGCTGTCTGTGATAAAAGGTGTGCAGTGCAGAGGCCTGGAGGAAAGTGTAAATTTACGAAGCACTGAGCACATTATAAGTGTGTAATTCAACTCCTGCACGTACATTACTGATTACTGAATGCAAAAAAAACCCCCCAAAAAAATATATATCACATTTTGGTAGTTAGTTTGTAATATGTGCTATTTCATTTGGGAAGTCACGGGTCACTGTTGAAACGAAAGGTCAAATAATTCCGAAGCTTCTAATTACTATTTATAAAACTACAGCCAATCCCATTTAATAAGAATGATTAGAAAAAAAATCTCATTTTAATGAATAGTGTAATGTGTGCAAAGCAGATGCAATGGTGCATTATAAATGGCGACGATCAGTTAATCAGAACGGGAAACATGTCATGAAATGGTTGTTTAAACACTGCAGAATGAGCAGTATAGTAATTATACTCAATTGACTGTGGCACAGAACATATCAAGCAAGGTATATATATGATTAGCATTTATGCATGCACATCTGGCCCGCTTCTCAGGTGTTATTTCAATAACGCTGTAAAAATTTTACGTTTATTAAATAAGTTATACAAGACCAAGTCAGATGTCGTTTTTTTTCATTAACAGACCTTATGTTACCTGTTGAATAATATAATTGGTTTAAAAAACATTATACCTTCATTAAAATGAAGCCATCGATTGCTGCAAAGCAAACAATACGTTTACATTTCTAATGCGGAGGACGTGGCGCAAGGCTCCGTACTTGGTCCGCTGTTGTTCTCCCTGTACACTCTGTCTTTGGGAGATCTCATCCATTCATTTGGCTTTAATTATCATCTGTATGCTGATGATACCCAAATATATTTATCCAACCCTTCATTAACAGCTGAAACAGAGGCTCGGATCTCTAACTGCCTCCTGGCTATCTCAAATTGGATGAACCAACGCCACCTCAAACTCAACCTAACAAAAACTGAACTTATCATCTTTCCACCTAAGCCTGGTCCTACTCCCCTATTTACTATCTCTATTGATGGCATGCTCATTAATCCTGTCAACTCAGCTCGCTGTCTGGGGGAAATCTTTGACGCCTCTCTCTCCTTCTCTGATCATATTAACACCACTGTCAAAAAAACCTGTCACTTCTTCTTACGCAATATTGCCAAAATCCGTCCCTTCCTTTCACCTGATACATCCAAGACACTCATGCATGCTCTCATCCTATCCAGACTAGATTACTGTAACCTTCTACTAACTGGCCTCCCTAACTCCCATCTCTCCCCTCTACAGTCTGTATTAAACACTGCTGCAAGAATTATCCTCCTCTCATCCAAAAGGGTACAGGCCCCTCCGCTACTGAAGTCCTTATCATGGCTTCCTATAAAACAAAGAATAACTTATAAACTCCTCCTTATAACCTTCAAAGCCCTTCATTCCTCTGCACCTAAATACATCTCATCTCTTGTCTCTTTATATGTTCCTGCCCGAAACCTCCGCTCCTCTCACTACTCTCACTACTGCTGTTTCCCGTATCAAACCCTTCTCTCTTGCGACTCCCTATATTTGGAATGCCATCCCTGAATCTCTCAGGAGAGAATCCTCCTTCAATGTTTTTAAAACAAAACTCAAAGACTACCTCTGGGAGAACCTGGATAACACCTGAACTGGCACTTATATAACACTGTAACAAACTGTAACCCACAGCACCTTATTACCCCTCTGAATTGTGTCTGTATGTTACCCTTCCATTTAGACTGTAAGCCCTACGGGGTAGGGTCCTCTAGCCTTTTGTTTCCTTGACACTGAGCATTGTAATTATATTTTATATTTTTGTGAATTGTATTCTAATAATGCACTTATTGTTACTTTTTATTCCAATGACCCCTTGTTTGTTACTACTAATTTATAGTTTTGTTGTACAGTGCTTTGCCCTCAAGGAGCGCTTTACAAATTAACATATACATACATACAAGTAGTGCAAAACCGTTGTAAGGCAGCTGGCACAAAGCCTGTGTCCATATCCACCAACATTTTCGAAATAAAAAGAGGGAATTTTTTGACCACGCCCATTTTTGTGTTGACTTTTAGTATGTCGCCTATCTCCCTTAATTCTGTATGCACCTCTCTGATAGCTATAGCTACCGCATCCGAGACCGTCTTAGAAATCGCGCTGGTAAGGCTTTGCTGAAAGTGCGTCAGCTGCGTAGTAAGTGTGTGCACCGTTACCAGAGATTCTCAGGGTCTATCTATATCAGTCATGGGGATCGCAATAGAGGTTGTCTGACCTGAGTCCAGCTGTGTTGGCGTCCCTCGATCATCATGTAACAAGTCTGGGGAAGACGCAGGCATGTCCGACTCCATTGCTCGCTGTGATGTTAGTCCACCATCTTGGACGCGTGGTCCGCAGCGCCCAGCAGATTTCTGTAAGTATGGCGGCATGCTAAAGCGCTGGTCTTTCGTCTTTCATCATTTTGATTGCAACATTCTCTGCTACTAATTACCTCCCAGAGATAATAAATGCAATTGCAAAGTATAGAATGGCAGGTGTGCTTTTGCGCTTATTTATGTCTGATCCAGGAGCTGAAGTGCTGGAGAACAAAAAGGTCCTATGGACCAAAATCCCCTGTCCCTATGATGGGCAAGCCCAATTCTCAAGGTTTAAAAGAACATTTTTCTTTCAATTGGAGCAGTAGCAGAAGGACCAAAAAAAATGTTCTTTGACGCTTAAACAATGAACTGTCTTTATTTAACATAGCACATAGCACATATCCACAATGGAGCTTAGAACAATCAGACAGCATAAAGGAAACATATACTCACAGAACCAGTATAGGCTGAATCCCTGCAGGCCAGGGAATACACAGCAGAGAGTGTAGCAGCTTGTGAGGGTATTGCCCAGTTTTCAGGATCTCTTGCAGTGGCAGTCTAGGGGAATTCCTATCATCCCTAGTCTCAACACTTTAGTCCCTACTCTGGGTCAGTAATACCCTGGGATCTTAATCCCTCTGATATCCTTGGGGGAGCCTTGAGCTGCTCAACTATATATCCTCTCTATCACTCCTAGAGTGATCTATAAAAGAGTATGCTATCTAATTACTAGGGCCAATGGACCTAGGGTCGACATATACCCATTCCCTTCCAGCCTGCTTGGTTGGGCTAAAGCAATGGACCCAGACCTCATGGTTTCCAAGACCTTTATACTCTGACACAGTGCTATCTGGTGTACACTGTGAGAACATTTGCATATGATTAGGGAAGGACCTTATTTATATATGTTTAACAATCATAGTTTTAACAACAATTTGGTTTTCTGATTTTATGTTTTGCTTCAGACAAAGGCAAAAAAAACCCCACAAAGGGGCAGGTTTACTAATTTCCACATTTTGCTGTTATATGTATTGTGGTGAGGATACCTGGGAAAGTCCAGGACGGAGCTTATTTATGCCCCAGGTTCCTAACAGAGCGGTTCCCGGACTGTTAATCCAGCCCGGGTTTTTTTGTGTTATCCTGATGCATCTCAGGTGAATAATTAAAAAGGCAGCTCAAGCCAGAGTGGGAGCAGTGTGAGAAAGAAAGAAACAGGGAAGCTGTCTGTGTGAGCGCAGAGAGAGTTTTGGAATCCCTACAAGGTTGGAACTTTGTTTGATCTACCTTTTCATTTGGTTTGAGGAGACAGGCAGTAGGCCTACTCCTGGTTAGTTAGGGGAACTTACATGTATTAGTAGAAGCCCATTCAGTGGCAAGGATTTTATTTTGAATTGTTTATGTTGTTTTGCTGCAAGTAAAAATAAACTGCCAGAAAGAAACAACCCTCTTATAAATTGTGATTGTGCCGTGGGCTGCTTACCCCCCAGAAAGCTGATCCCAGCTACCTAAGTCCTTACAGTATATACTGCAATCATGTTTTTTCAAAAAATAAAAATGTTGTTTTAGGTGACAAGATTTTAATGAAAAAAAACCTTGTGATTGTGGAAAAAAATACCATGATCGCAGCAAAATAATCATAATTGCAATTTCTTTGCTGTGACTTTTATGGCAAAACAAACATTTATGAATCTGCCCCTAAGGCTAGTTGTAAATGCATTTAGGTTACTTTGTCTTTCTACTCTCTCCTTTCTACTTTATCTGCAGTATACAAAAACAAATTGAAAGGGGAAACTTGATGGTGTTCTGTTCCAGTTCTAAGGGCTTGTTTTTTGCTCCTCTCACTTCCCCATATACTACTTCACTTGCAGCTCTTATTTACTTGTAACAGCTGAACATTATTGCATTATTCTAACAAACAATTCCTCTTGGGTCTTCAAGAACATTCCTGTTAAGCCTTGTTTGAGGAATGTTAAGCATGAAACCTAAGATAAGATATTTTTTCACTTTCTGTATTAGTGGGTGATAAAATGCTCAATACGATACATTTTGAACTGTTATTTTATGCTCTGACAATTTAATCCCTATTTGATCATAGGCAAACTGGGTTCTGTGTTATGCAAGAAACAGCTGCAGAGGGAAAGGCCCAGCTAGTTCTTTAACACATGTGAGCAATGTCATCCCCAGTTCCCCACATCTGCTCAGAAATGAACAGAACCTTTTTGTTATATTTTTTAAATATTTGATTTAATTTAATAACGGCAACGCCACTTGGGCTCATATCATAGCTCAGAGACTGGATATGTCGTATGGTGGTCGAATACAAGTTCAAGATTGTACAAGATCCCTTTAACCTTATACAAGTATTCGTGAAGCTTTTCTTCACTTTTCTTCCTTTTTTTTTAGTTTTCCATTTAGGTTAATATGTATGTAATTTGAAGCTGTTTTTTTTTTTTTAAAATAAAAAAGTAACTTTGAACAAAAGAATATACTATACAAGTCTGTCTGCAAATGCTGTGAGCAATGTGCAATTTCACAACCGCCATTGTTTTTTCCCATAATGCAGCATTTCCCCCACAATTCTTGGTGTCATTGTAGTGGCAAAGGGCTGTTGCTCTTGATGTAATTGCAGCCTACCATGATTAGGTGAGATGCACAATAATGAATGCAGCTGCACATGCGATTTGTCACAAATTGGGTGCAGTCACCCCAAATATTTCGGGCATAATTTCTGGTGTTCATTGCCATTGTTTCAAGTGTTTGGAATGCAAGTGACTATTTTTTTAATACAATTAAACTGCTGTGATTGACACAAGGCACTGAGGTAACCTTGGAGCTACTGCCTAGTCTGGTGGTAACAGTAACTGCAGCAGCTCTCAATTTGGAAGAGAAAGCAGGAAGAACTGAGCAGGACTGAGGTCAACAATACGGAAGTGCAAGGAGCACATTTTGAATAAATTACTGACTGCAGAGACCCCGACTGCACTTGTGAATGTACATGGACCCTATGTATTTATATATTTAACCACTACATATACTTGTTGAATAAATGCCTGTGTGATAGTGCAAGACATAAGGGGGTGTAAAAGCTCAGCTTACAAGCACTTGCACCTGAGTGAATGCTGCACTCACAGAGGATTGAAAAGCAAGTGCAAAGGCCACTGGTGGGTACAGCATTGGGCGGTCATGACACCTGTCCTTACTGCCTGCCATAGTGACTGCCCCTCACCAATAGATTGCTAATGCAGTCAGCAGTGTATATGTGAATGAAACAGCAGGTCTCTGCAATGGAACAGAAGGCAGACCCATAGCAATTCCTCAAAAAGCTGTTTCCCCACTGTATTTTGTAACATAAATGACCCCTGTAGTGTATAAACCTTAACCTCACAACCCTCAAAGAGGTTGACGAATAACATTTGTATTGCCAGTGTTCAGTCACATAATGAGACATTTGTCAGGGCACTCTGATGAGGATCTTAGTATGTGACTGAAACTATTTCTCTAAATAAGGATGTTTTGTTTTAGTTAAACATGTTCCTTTTAAGTAGTCTTACAAACACCAGGAAAAAAAAAATATAGATATGTCACCTATACAACTAACTAAGAACTAGAAGAAAATGCTGAAGCTTACAGCAGGGCCATCCATATGGCCTTTCCAAACATGGAGTCATTATTATGACTCCATGTTTGGCTAATACCTCCACAGAATTCAAAGTGCAACATCAAATTATCTGGACCCCAAACTTGTTTTATATTATAGCATTTCTGGGGAAATTATATAAAGATACAGTATGAAGATTTATTATCATGCTAGATGTGGTAAGCAACGTTGTTTATCAGTAAAATACAAAAATATAGTAAAACCAACAGCCTGGATATTGATGTGTTTGGCATCTTTCTCTCAGGATCTAACAAAGCTAGACAACAAAAGTTGAAATGGCATCTATATTAGACTTTCTGGAATATCTCATTTACAGTATTTTACTGCTTCGTTTCCATATATTTCCACTTTAAATGCACATTGTGCTTAGGCTTTGGTAGTTTTCTTATGATCTTTCTATTTTTAGCAACAAAAAAACACATTTTATATTGAAAAGTGAACTCATATCCAGCTAATGACCAATTTCACGAATTTCCACTTGACAAGCACTTAACTGGGAAATCTTTGGTGGCAGCGATCATTTGACATTGGTATTCATCCAGCAAATAGTGGAAGGTCACATATTGGGTTGACTTTGCACGTTATTGTTCCTGGATGGACTGGATAAAATAATGTAAACACCACAGCCTGAACAAAGTAAGATATTTATATTATTATACAGAGCTTTTGCCAGTGAAATTACTGAAAGAAAAGAACACCTTAATGTTACCGCTAAATTTATGGCATTGTGGAATGCATTTAATTAGTCATGCTTCTTGGATCCTGCTGGTTTATTGGAAATATGTAATACTGCAGGCAGTGCGGCTGTAAAATATGGTGCTTCAAGCAACAAGGCTTTTCTTATTCACAGATACTTTGTATTTACAACTGCAAGGCTTGCTATACATTTTTGAGTCTGAGAAGGAGTCAAGGATTATTTTTTTATGGAAAATAAGAATGAAACATTTTTTAGATTCAGGAGACCTTGAGAAAGGAAGAATTCAATATCTTGGCATACATAGGGGACAACTGTTCTGCTGTTGAGACAATTTAATGAGAGACAAATGCCTATGCATAGAATCCAGAACTTGCTGGGAGATACTTTATCAGTCAACATCTACTGGAAATAGTTCCCCAGTCAGTAGCATGTCACTGCAAGCACCTCAGGCTTGTGGTAGAAACACATTTTTATATTGTTGTGCTATAATAAGGACCAGGTCCGGACTGAGAATTAAAATGGGCCCTGGCATTTCAGGAACACAGAGGCGCAATCAGCCCACATAGAGGCCCAAACAACCCCCACCAGCCCACTAAATACTGATTTCTATGGGACCTTATGGCAGCCCCTCTGGCATTTGCCAGAAACCACAGATTGCCAGTCCGGGCCTGATAAAGACATAAGAGTAGTAAGAGTCTTCTTATTTAGCAAACAACAGGCCAGATTCAATTCAGTGGGGGGAAAGGTTTATCACGTGAAAAGTCATAGACAAGATTCAATTTGAATCTTGCACCGGAGGGCCACCCCCCAAAACCTGCCACCCTAGGCACCGGTCCTCGGGTGCCTTAATATAAAGGCTGTAATTCACAGGAGACTTTTACTGTACATTCAAAGCAGATGTCCTCAAATGTTGGAGAAGTATAAAAACATGTAATTGCAACTGATTGATAGATATTACAGAAATAATTGGAGACTGGAGACTGCAGTGTCCCATAATCTTTGCAAAAAGGCACATTTTTAAATCATCAAATGTAAGCTATATTTCCACAGCAGTAGAATTTGACATGGCTCGGTTATTGTTATTGTTATTGTTGAATTCAGTGTTGGACTGGCCTATGAGGATACCACCTCTGGTGGGCCCAGTTGTCAGGGGACCTACTGTATATCTTTGCCTTTTATCCTTGCTGTATGAGAACAAAGAGAAATTGACAGAAGGCCTGTGATAGTAGGTAAAGAGAAGAGACTAGAAGAATAGAAAGTAGTATAAGGATACAAGAAAAATGTGAATATTTCGGTCTATGGTTTAAAGGAGAAGCAAAGGAGGGGGTGCCCCTGTAGGATTCCAATTACTTTCCTGATACCCAGGGTCGGTACCCTAACATTTGGCACCCCCTTTGGAGTTTTCCTTCTCCTGGTGGACCCCTGGGATCCCAGTCGAACATTGGAGGGGTTTACTTACTACCTACAGATATACAGTAGCTCTCCTCACTTTCATGCAATTCATCTGAAACTTTTACTGCTATATCCCTGGCAAGCTACTGTTGAGTGTGACTGGTGCCCACTGCCAATGGTAATAGGCAGCACATATACAGTGCCCTGATACTGTTGCCTACTCTGGTGGCATTTGAGGGTATGAGCTGTGGACAGGAGTAAAGCATCTAGGAAAGTCAAAGGACACAATAAACGTATCCTGGGAGCACATCATTCTTGCCATAGTGCCGGTGCTATTCTGCACAGTATATTGATTTACTTTAGTTTGGAATAAATAGAATTTCATGTTGCTGTGCACCCTGGCATGACATAATTAAATTCTACTTGACAAATGTAACAAGACAGTAACTGCATTTTCTATTTCAAAGCACAGTCTTGCAATGTACTTAACCTATGTGAATGCCTTTCTCAGCCTTCTCATTTTACTTTCTCCCTTTACTTGTTTGGCCCATTTGTTTTCCTAATTACTGTCCATTGTACCTCATTCATACTATCCTTTTCCAGACCTTATCCCTTTTTTTTATCTTGTTCATCTAAACATTGTCTGGCATAAAAAGAACCCTTACACAGAAGTAAAACATTACCATAAAGGTACTGTGCTGAATTAATATATATCCTAAAATAGAAAGAAATAGGTTCAGATGATTTTACAGCCTGTTTATGAATATAAGTATGGTACCGTCCAGCAGTAAATGACAGCTACCAAGATCTGTTTTCTCTTTTTTTGCCTGTTTATTATGGGCTCTGCTTTAATTTCTAGCAGCTCAATGTCTGTTGTTTTAGTACAATCAGTTATTGTCTTGCCTCCTTGGTATTTTTACCAATTAACAGCTTAATCCATTTGCTAAATTCTTGAATTTCACAAGAAGCAACATTTTTATAAACACGCAAGATTATTTTTAATATTTAATCAATATCCGTATTATTTAGCAGTAGGAAACCAGTTTAAATATTAATAGTGTGATGTATTACAAATTGTCCTAATGTATTATTTCCTCTCTGCAGCACAGAATATGTGGGTAAATCACGTTTATTGTTTTCTTTTCCAAATCCCTGAAAAGTGACTCCATAAAAACATTCTGCTTTTGATAAATGATTCATTAAATATAAAAAATAGAAAGGAAAACATGTACAAACAAGAAAGGCACATAAATGAGGATAAATATGCAAATGAGTTTTGCAGTGAATCTAATGAAAATTTAATCAGTTCTCATACCTATCTTACTCATTCCTAAAGGACAATCATTGATCAACAGAGCTGCACGAGAAAGCCAGATAATATAGGTCATATTCTAATCAAGTTCAGAAAGAAGTATTTTTTGCAGATTTATTGCTGAACTAGTTTAGCCTGCAAGGTGCCCTTTGCTGAAATAGCTCCTAGAGTTGTGCTTGCACCGTGACATAGATTCCCACTTACACAGGAATGGATAACATTCAGATAACCAGTGATTGATTTGCAGGCAATAAAGTTTTGCAAGCAATATTGCATTTGCATCATCCAGTTTTAACATTTTCTATTTTTTAAACTGTTGCACAGCAAGTACAGTTAGGGGCTTGTATGAGGTTGCTTGAAGGCATCAGCTAGAATGGCCAGACATGATCGCAAACTGTGGACAGAACAGGCACTTTAAATCACTAGCACCAAGCACTCATGGGATGAGATAAAATATATAATATAGGATACCAAGAAAAACCCCAGTGGGATCAGGTGTCAGTGGGCCCTCCTGCTCACTCAACTATTTGGCTTTGCATCCAATGGACATTTCTGTATCAGAACATAGAGGGGAAATGGAAGGGAGGTTAGATAATAATACTTAAAGTGAAGAGACTAGGGGAATAAAGAATTTCAATGAGTAGAGGAGAAAAAAAATAATATTGAGAGTGTGTCTATGTTCTAAGGCAGTGATCCTCCACCAATGTGTCGTGAGCAACATGCTGCTCACAAACTCCTTCGATGTTGATTCCAGAGACCTCAAAGCAGGTGCTTATTTTTGAATTCCTGGCTTAGAGGCAAGTTTTGTTTGCATAAAAACCAGGTGTGAATGCTTTGTGGTTTTAGGCCTTCTTAAATGCAGTCATTTCACATAGGGGCTACCAAATAGACAATCACATTATTTGGAACCAACAGGAGCTTATTCATGCTTGTGTTGCTCCCCAATTCCCTTTACATTTAAACATGGCTCACAGGTTAAAAGGTTTAGAGATCTCTGGTCTATGGTGTTCTGGTTGATCCCTGGCATCCCAATGAGGCAATCAAAAAATTCATGGGTTAATGCAGGGGTCCCCAACCTTTTTTTATCCGTGAGCCACATTCAAAAATAAAAAGAGTTGGAGAGCAACACAGGCATGGAAAAACTTCCTGGGGTGCCAAATAAGGGATGTAATTGGCTATTGTTGGCCCCTATGTGGACTGGCAGACTATAGGAGGCTCTGATTGGTAGTGCACCTGCTTTTTATGCAACCAAAACTTGCCTCCAAGCCTGGAATTCAAAAATAGGCATCTGCTTTGAGGCCACTGGGAGCAACATCCAAGGGGTTGGTGAGCAACGTGTTGCTCGCGAGCTACTGGTTGGGGATCACTGGGTTAATGCATGAGTCACTTTGGGATGCATAGCTTCTAAAACAGTATAAAGCTAAACTAAAGTGTTCTCTTCTTTACTTATATATCATGTCAACTGGGCACCATATTTGATCAGGGATATGGTTACTGGGGGGTGGCTCTGCATTTGCTCTCCATGTAATCTAATATGCAACCTGACCAAACAACATGGCTGGCCAGACACACTTAGATCCACCAAACAAGCGGATCTTTGCACGAGTTGCCTACCCAGGTCAATATGAAATTCACAATATGGGCCTATGCAGTAGAGGTCCACATCTACAGTCCTCATCTGAAATGGTTTCCAAGCCCAGTTTGGCCATGAGTATCTTTGTTTGACAAATATTCATCCTAGTTAATAATAAAATAGAATATATTTTAATTAATAATAGTATAGCAGTGCTTTTCTTGAGTCCTGGTAAGTGCATTTGTTTCTGAATATGTGCCAAATTGCATAGGTCCTGAAGGGATTTAAGAGTGAAATTTTGGATTTTTCTTATAACACATTTTCTCTTTTTTTTCCTTTTCTGAAAGCTAATCTCTAAGAAAAACAGCTCAGCTGTGCCCAGCTCAAAGAATGTCATTCCCCTAGAGTTCACATCTAACATGCAATTAATGGAAGAAATCAGAGTAGGGTGGGGCACACAAAAACATAAATCTCAGTCCCACAGAGACTTTATTCAGGCATTGGGTATCTGCTTCTAATAAACTATGGCAGTGGCTGCCTTGTTAGAGATAAACAGCAACAGATTAAGCCTTTCTTTTTGACTATATATGACTGTTGCTGCATAGTCAGTTTGTGGAACGAATTTAAAATCAGTCACAGCTGAAGCTCTACAAACTCCTGTTCTTCTTGTACAGTAAGTGGTGAAATAAAGCTGAGACTGCATAATAAGATGTTTGTAAATGATTGATTTTACAGTAATTGTATGCTTCCAAAAGCAAAAGACTCATTTTTATGTGCAGAAGAATAGAATATATAGTGAATAAAGTACCCCCTCTTGTAAAATATAAGGATATTATAAGTTACCGAGGAGTTTCATGACCATATAAAAACACGAGGCCGAAGGCCGAGTGTTTTTATACAGGTCATGGAACTCCGAGGTAACTTCTAATATCCTTATATTTTGCAACTGGGGGTACTTTATTTATTATAATACACAAATTTAAGTGAGTCATGTGACAGAAATGACATCAGAACTCACCGTTTATAACTGATGACATCAGAACTCACCGTTTATAAGGATATAATTTACAGGATATTCATGGCTTTTGTGTATTATATGTATATATATATCTACATCTTGGTGTATTAACATTCCAGATCTGTTTTTCAAGTAAGGACTGAAATATAAAAAGGCAAAAATGTTGAATGATGTCCTTAAAAGGATACTGTCATGGGAAAAAAAATTTTTTCACAATGAATCAGTTAATAGTGCTGCTCCAGCAGAATTCTGAAATCCATTTCTCAAAAGAGCAAACAGATTTTTATATATTCAATTTTGAAATCTGACATGGGGCTAGACATTTTGTCAATTTCCCAGCTGCCCCAAGTCATGTGACTTGTGCTTTGATAAAGTTCAATCACTCTTTACTGCTGTACTGCAAGTTGGAGTGATATCACCCCCTCCCTTTCCCAGCAGCCAAACAAAAGAACAATGGGAAGGTAACCAGGTAGCAGCTCCCTAACACAAGATAACAGCTGCCTGGTAGATCTAAGAACAACACTCAATAGTAAAATCCAATGTACCACTGAGACACATTCAGATACATTGAGAAGGAAAAACAGCAGCCTGCCAGAAAGCATTTCTCTCCTAAAGTGCAGGCACAAGTCACATGACCAGGGGCAGCTGGGAAATTGACAAAATGTCTAGCCCCATGTCAGATTTCAAGAGGTACACTGTGCACTATTTCTTGAAAACATACTCAAACATGAAGAAAGAACAGCACCTGTGATAGCAACTATTTCTAGCTGTGAAGACTTTGTATGTAGAAAAATCATGCTCTGAATTAAAAAGCACCATTACAATTTTAAATGCAACATTAAAAAAAAGTCTGCTAATTTGGGGAGGCCTGCTTATTAAAGGAAGAATTGTAGTGGTAGTAGAATTTTTTGAAACCATGATTAAACTAATTTTTTCTAAATCATGAATGGCATGAACGTTATTAAAAGATCCAAATATAAAATAATACAAATGTAAAAAAGTACTGGACAAACTGAAAAAAATATGAATATTTCTAAGACCTATAAAAATGTGAGGTTTTTTAAACAATTACTAGCGAGAGAAAAAATCAGAAAACCTCTAAAAATCCGAATGGCTAAAAAAAAGCCCAATAGGATCAGCGCAGCTTCCTTTGACTTTTCAGGGACCTGCTTTTACTTAGAGAAGCGTTGTATTACAGTTTTTCATGGTTTTTACGCTTAATAATCTTGATTTTTTAGAGTAATAAAATAAACATTTTTAGAGGAAAAAAATATGTACAAAAATAATGTAAAAAAAAAAAGGAAATCTGAATGTTAATAATTCGGCCTCCTAATCAATTAGAAGTCTTTACTGGTCAACTCTTTGAAAATCAGTATCTGAGTGTTTGCTATAGTAACAATTTTGGAAGCTTTTAAACTCCTAATGGCAGGCTTCCAACTCAACAGCTCTCTTTAAAAGTCAGAGAGTCACTAACTGTTGCACATTCTATGCCATTTTTGTGTAGTTAGTTAAGCTTAGTGTTGCTGACTGCCTGTTGAGCAAAAAGGCTGGTACAGGTATGGGACCTGTTATCCAGAATGCTCGGGACCTGGGGTTTTCCGGATAACGGATCTTTCTGTAATTTGGGTCTTCATGCCTTAAGTCTACTAGAAATTCATTTAAACATGAAATAACCCCAATAGGCTGGTTTTACTTCCAATAAGGATTAATTATATCTTAGTTGGGATCAAGTAAAAGGTACTGTTTTATTATTACAGAGAAAAAGGAAATCATTTTTAAAAATGTGGATTATTTGGATAAAATGGAGTCTATGGGAGACAGCCATTCCGTAATTCGGAGCTTTCTGGATATCGGGTTTCCGGATAAGGGATCCTATACCTGTATATGGAACCTAAACTTCTAGGGGCAGATTTATCAAGGGTCGAAGTGAATTCGAGGGAATTCGAGTAAAAAAAATCGAAATTCAAAGTCATTTTTTGGATACTTCGACCATCGAATAGGATACTACGACTTCGACTTTTAATTCGAATTGAAGTAAAATTGTTCAAATATTTGACCATCCGATAATCGAAGTATTGTCTCTTTAAAAAATACTTCACCAAATTAAACCTGCCGAAGTGCTATGTTAGCCTATGGGGACCTTCTAGTGCATTTTTCTACGTTTTTGGAAGTCAAAGTAAAATCTTTCGATCAATCGCTGAAATCCTTCGAATCGTTCAATTGAACGATTTTACTTTGGCTGCAGGATACCCAAATTTGATGAAAAAAACTTCGACTTCGATATTCGAAGTTGAAGTATTCCAATTTGATTGTCGTATTTTTAACTTCGAAATTCGACCCTTGATAAATCTGCCCCTTAATATCTCATGAATGAATGTAAAACGTAAAAGTGATCAGTAAGTTTTGGATAATTTTTTTTAACCCCCTTTAATCAAGGTAGGAAGTGTTGTTACAGGACATACGATTTCCATGCATGTACTACAGTTACATGTATGTCAAGGCTAAATAAATAAATAATAATAATGATGGTTACAAGCAAGTTTTGTATTATTTTACATGGATTATTATTATTTGCCTTATATGCCATTATATCTGCCTGCCTACATACTGGATATACATTCACATTAGTATTTAGTCATACATTAATAACTATAATAAGCAATAATAAGAATATTGCATATGTTAACATCTGGGTTTATTCTGATGTAAAAGGAATCACTTTCCTTTTGTGTCTCTTTACATGTGTCACGGTCTATATTTTTATACCCTGAATATTTTCATTTTGTGCACTTTGTCCTTCTGTTTGTATTCTTACTGTATTGTAAAACTGTACAGTATTTCCCACACAGTAGAGCTATATAAACCGAGATTTGCACACTTATAATAAACACACCATGTCAAAGACATTTAATTGCTCCCCCACTAACTAACTTTTAATGCCATTCAAACCAAACATCAGATCCCAACTGCCTTTTTCTTTGAACATATGCAAATTGCTCACTTTGTCCAGAACTATAGTTGGACACAGGGGAAGAAATACGGGACAAAGTTAGATGAAGCAATTGGAAAGAATTTATAAAGCGTTACACTCCTGAAAATGTACATGAAATACACCCAAACACATCACCACTGGGCTGGAGAAACTGTGGAGCAATTGGGACATTGCAGCACATAATGTAGCAATGCTTGAGGAACTATTGCATAAAGTTTTGTTTCAGGAAGTTAAATTGGAAATTCTCTCCACCCTAGTTGGGAAACCATTGAACAATTTTACGACTAATGCACTTTTGAACTACATCTTAACAGCATCCCGACTCACAATCAGCCAAAATGGGAAAAATCCTTTACCACTTTAAAGGTAGAGGTGATGTCCAGGATAGTGAATATAAGAGAGGTGCAAAATATGTTGGCTATTTTGAGAGGGACAGTGCCATGGTTTGATAAGATATGGTCCAGATAGGATCTATATATCTCCATAATTGTGATATGACATCTTGTACACTAAACAAGTCTAGTACTAAGAGGTGTATAATATATAACCCACAACTCCTCTCTACGCCATATTGCTTCTATGCTCTCATAACCTATTCCTCTCCTTCTTTTTCTGCTTTTCTACTTACCTTACTTTGATACACTCTGTTCCTTCTATACGAACATATGATAAGATTTAAAGTGATACTGGTACTAAAAAATGATTATTCAAAATATTAAAGTACATCAAAAGTTACTTATAGCTCATGTTTTTCACTGATAGGGCTGCTTTGGTAAGTAATTGCTACTTGAAGTTCCTAAAGACTGTTTTGCCAACATGACTGTGCCTTTTCCAATTGGAGTTTCTAATGCTAACACACTGCTGAAGCTCAAATATGGCAGCCCTCTCATAGAGTAACATAGGAGATCAGATGGGTAATGAAAAAGCATCTGTAAATACTTGGCGAATTCTAGGTAGCATGCAAAGACAATATTATGATAGATGTAAAAAAAGGTTTAATTTCTGGTGTCAGTATTTCTTTAAGAGACTCAACTCCTTCAAATAGCTCCCAACTTTCCTACCCAAAACAACTCAACATAATGTAGTAGAATGTTCTGTACAACAGAGCAATGGATTGTTCTGCTATATGTACTGTTTATATACAGTATCTCGCACTCTAACCAATTTTCCATTATTTTCCTGTGAAATGCCTGCTTTTCTTTCAATAAAAATTTAAAGGAATACGGAATCGGATCTAATAAGGGGCATGGAAGTTGAACGAAATAGAACTATAAGACTGTATTCATATACCCCTTATTGTGATTTGCCTTTTCTTGCCATTTAAGTTGAGGAAAAGAAAATACATTTAAAGGTGAGCTGTCATCCGAAAAAAAATATTCCAAATCCTAATTGATCACATTAGTCAAGCAAAATAAACTTTAATTAGACTATATAAATTATTTTAATCTTGTTTCCTTCGGTCTGGGAATTCATAATTATAGCAAGCAGGCAGGAGCCATTTTGTCGACACTGTTTGCATAATCTCAAAATCGTGTTTGTACACCAGATTGGGGGACCCAATGTCCCTCCCCATGCACTGGATACACATTTAAGTAGTAAAGAGAGAGGTAGAATGTGACATTTAGTAAGTGCTGAATGCAAAGTGAAAGTAATTGCCTGCTCCGCTTCTATTCCTAAGGCATAGAGGAGAGGCAGACAATATTTGATTGACAGCTGAGATTTTTAAATGCGTTTACAACAGCCATGAATGCTTTAATAAAAAAAAAGAATTTGGATTTATTGTTTAATTTGAAAAGGACTTTTATTATACAGCTTGTTATGTCTAGGTGAAGGGTCCACTTTAATTGCCCCCTGCTGGTTATTTTTACTTATTGTTCCTTTTCAGTTGATTCTGCTTTTTCCCTGCACTTTAGAATGAAAGAGTTTTTTTCCAGTTCACTGTTCTGCACTGGTCAGTGCAACAAAGAGTATATATTTTGTTTTTATTTATAACAATAGACAGTTTACATATCCACTATGAGTTCTGTTTATTGGTGAAGACGGGTTTTTATTGCACCTTTAAAGAGGAATCTGCTGTAGAGGGAGTGGGAATATAACTACAGTAAATAAGGCCAAGCCATACAAGTTTGGTTTATATTAACAGATTTCAAATTGAAATTACAACTGTACCAGCCATCTACTGCAGCGCCACCTGTGATGTCGCATCTGGCACAACACCTTTCGACGTGATCCCCCCATTTTCCATTATTGTGTGTGCAATATTATTTTCAGCTGACCATGACCACACTCCACAAAGATTATCTTCTTGAAAGCCTTTTTTTAAGCACGAGTTCTGACCTGGACAACAGCAACATTGTAGACCTGCATACAGCTAAACTGGATGTAGAGAGCAGTAACAGGAAAATCATGATAAAGACAAAAGGCAAGAGGGTACAAATACCCTTAACCAAATACCCCACACAAGCTGAGGTTACTATTATTAGTATATCTAGATGTCCCAGATCCTCAGAAAGGACAAACACCCCAGATGTATCTTACCATCAGCAGGAGAATCAACTGGCACCTGACACTGATTGAGATGTTGGCCTTCATCCAGCTTTGTCGGTTACGAAATTACATAATATAAGAAACACTATGGGAAAGAGAGAAAGAGTCTTCTTGAACCACTTGGCTGCCATAGTTTATAAATTCTACAACAACTCTTCTTGATCTATGCTGTACCAAGTAATGTCAGGCAAAGGGTTAGTCAAGATTTTCAGCATCTCAAGAGAGGTTCATACATTTAAGATGGTGCATTATTCTACAGGACATATTTTGTATGGATTCAAAAGATATAAATAACAAGATGAAGAATCAACAGAGTGGAACAGCTTTAGATGAACAAAAGGAGATGCTGATTAGTCTGCTAGCAATGTCAATTTTGTATAGGATAGGTAATAACAAGATGAAAGCAAAGTCAATACAAGCAAAGTTTTAGAAATAAGTCATGAAGGCATAAACAGTGAAATACAATTTCCCTTATGCCTTTTGATTTTATGGCACAAAACCTTACTTAAACTTAACCTTCCATAACTGAAATCGGAGCTATTTGGTTGACTCTGCTGCAGAAGGGAAAATAAGAAGCTTGGTTAACACTTCAGATGTAATATGCCAAACAATTAAAGAGGAAGCCATCCTTCTATAGGATCAGCAACACACAGCCATGCATATTATTAAAACCACAGCTATTTTCAGTGGACCTCCCCAACACTTGCAGATAACCATGCCCCTTGTCTCAAATGTTGTCCTCTAAGGGCTTTGTAAATAGGGCTATGGAAGGAGATTATTGAACAATGGAGTATCTGGCAAAGCTGAAACTGGAAGTTGATCTAGTAAAACCTTCATGAAATTTAAAAAAAAAAAGGATTAAAATGATCAGTAACTGGTTTTAATCACTTAAAGATCAATTTAACATAGAATCTGTAATCTGCCTATGTTAACACCAATCCTTTTGAATCAAAGATATCAGCAAATGGGATGCTTACCCATTAAGTAGACATGGGCAGAGTGCATTTACAAGCTCAGAGATTTTGCTCTGTGAAAAGAAAAGGAAAAGCCATCATCCTCATATGGAAACCTTGCTAAGAAATTATTAAACCAAAATTGAACTAAGAACAAGGTAACATGAAAGAGTGAGCCAGCTCTCCCAAATTAAGTGGTTACAGTGAGGATATTGAATTCTATACCCAAAAGACGTAGCCACATTTTGATACTCGCATCTGGAATCTGAAAATAACATTCATTTTTGGCTTTTTTTTATATAGCATGTTCTGGAAAAGGTGCTCATTTGAACGGTCTTACAGAATCTCAGTGACTATGTTTTTCCTTTGGAAATTTAACATATGCTCCAAGGATTCATAAAAAATCTTGGCCCTCGTCTCTACCCTGATGCACAATATTTCCCACATTTCACTGACTCCCTTCAAATATTCCATAATGAAATGGCTCTGCATTGCTTTTAGTTCACTCCTGTAAAATGTTCAATTTGATTCATATTACTGCAGACTTTATCTTACAAATACAGAATGAAATGAAATAGTAACTAAATGGTTCTATCCAACAAAGGCAAGCAAAAATTGGGAGTACACAGAGACCAAGGCTACATCATGAAGCAGAATATAAATATAGAAGGGTGATGGCTTATATAACATCCTTTTGTTGCCATTTAAAATATATGAGCATTAGCCTTTTTATCTTTATTGGTAAAAAAGATAAATGATATGAGCTGTTTACTTAATTTGGTTCCCAAAATGATATTAAAAAAGTGTAACATATAGGTTGTGTTGGAATAATAAAAATGTGAATATCTGTTTCATAAATGCATAACTAATGGGTCAGTTACCAAAAGCAAAAGTCCAAGAACTCTTAAGGGCACAAGAACGCAACCTTGATTGACCTTAGACTGGCAGCTTCTGACTTCCGGCTTCCTGTTTTCTAGGCTCGCGCCTGCCCCTTTTGTGACATCATCACATGACAGAATCTATTGCCACTTCCCAACTTGCTCACCTACATGATAAGCACATTGGGAAAGGGTAGGAAAAAATGTCAGGTTGCATCTCATTTTTGCACTTCTTGTTTGTAAAATAACCCCCTTTAATCTTTATTTGCATGTGCATTTGTAAATTCAGCACCATTTCCAATAGTTATATTTGCAAATGCCTGTAGGTTTTGTGGGACAGGTCAGGAATATGTATTATCTACACAACACAATAGATTGAACACAGTGAACCCAATGCATTTGTTGGTGTCGTGTTTACACAATACAGTATATAAAAGATGGCTGAACACACTGCAATAAAAGCAGGACAAATTTTTAAAAGAAACATTTTCACTTTTACAGGAGAGATACATGTTGTGTCTGGTCTTATGAATCATTTTCATTTTAGATGTTACTTGTCTGTTAAGGTGTTACAGTTTAAAAAGTTTTGCTCTGTAGAATTCTGAAATAAGTTACTTTATTATGACACATTGATATTCAACTTTTGCTTCGGCAAACAAGTACATTTTGCCTTTAACCACAGAACTGGAATCTGAAGTGGGACCATATTTCGAGAGCTCAAGAGCCAGAACAGACTTACACATTCTATTTTTTTGTAACACCTATTTGGGCCACTCAGGGTTAATTCACCAGCTAGAAGAGTAGAGCATGGGTTACACGCGACTTACACCCAGGGCAGGGCCTTCGCTAAGTGGAAGTGTTCCCTCTATGGTGTAGTGCAACTACATCCCCCCCAGGCTACTGTGCACACAAAAACAACTTGGGCGCCAGGAGGTTCTTAACAATCAGGAACGGTTTATTATGCCAAAAAGGGCAAATGACCACAGGTTTAATACTCACGCAGGAGCTTGAGGAAAACAGCATATTGAGAGTTCACACAGAACAAGGCAGGCTCACACAGAGAGTACACAGGCAATTGCAGTACAACCTTTCCCTCCTGGAAGTTGTCAGGCAAGCAGCTTCTACCCTACAGTCCCTCTTCACTGAGGTCCCTGACTGGAGGCAACACAGAGCCTCTGGGAAGCTACTCCCTTTCTGCAAATCCTTGTTGGAGCTTCAGCTGCTCTTTCTCTCTATCCTATCTGCCTTTCTCTCCTAGAGAGACTATGACAAGTCTGCCCTAGTATATCTGTTCCTCATTCACGGGGTTACCTGGTCCCCGACTTGGACACATGCCTTCTTCTGGGCCTATTGCACTCAGTCCCCCTGAGCACATCCAGCTGGAATCACATCCAGAGGCAAAAGAGGAAGTGGCCACTCCCTGCACACACTATATAGGAGTGAGTCAGAGCAGTGTCATCAAATCTCTCAGCCTATCACTGGTATGGTTATTTTGTAACAGGGATTCTACCCAATAACCCAAGGAAATGGTGAAAAGATTAACTCTATAGGGCCTGTATCCCTATAGGGCCCTACAGTTTTATGTTACTATAGCAAGCACCAGTCTCCGTAGAATTATAGGTAATCAAGCAGGAGATGGAATTTAGATACAATAAAAGACCATAGGGCAGTAGCTTAAAAAGTATACAATCCTATGAAAACACCACAATTCTAAAACAGGCAACTATTCAACTCTCGGCAATATACTATACTGTAAGTTCAGACTGGGCCACTGGGATACCAGGGAAATCTGGTGGGCCCCGGTACTGGGCTGTCTATGGCCCCTAAAAGCTTCTATTTTGTGCATTGTGGCACTACCATCGGATGAAATCCGAACTTCCATACATCTTGCCTTAACTGTACAGCACCTTCATACTTCTGCCCTCACATCTGTGCCCCATAATTCATGCTGCTGCAGGCACTGCCATGTAGGAATAAAAGGTAGATAAACCAGCGCTAAAAAGCTCGGAAAGAAGAAAAAAATATATAGTGTAGTATTCCTTTGTTAGGTATATAACACCCCTGTGGCTATTAAAAATAAGACCGTGTCTCTCCACCTGTGCGGTTTAATCACCCCGCAACCGTTCACCAGAGTATAAATAATTCACCGCCTGTGTTTGACATACGAATATACTCACAGACGTTTTAAATATTTGTTCGCATTAAGAACGTTCGTTGTTGCTTCGTTCGTTTTGGCATCTAAGGACATATGCTTAACATCGTGTAAAACAATTTATTTCAACGAATTTAAAAATTTAAAATTTCACTCACACTGCACCTCACTGCCATGTGCCATACAATTTACATTGCTACCAGTCTCATGGGCAGGACCTGTTACCAGCCAATGTCATGTTTGTCATTAGAGAACTAAAGAATAAAGATTATTATGGCTAGAATGCTATATTTAATAAACTGAACCTACTGTATCAGCCCCGAGCTTCAGCAGTCCCCTAATAGTAATGACCCTAGGCTCCAAAAATGTCAATAGAGTGCACCATCTTGGATCTTGTTAGTCCACTCAGATTAGTGCTTTGGGCTGCCATTGAGAAGCTAAGATCAGGGGTCATTAGTTAATTATAGTTTGTTAGTTTGTCAAAGAAGCTGATGTTACAGGGCTAATAAGTAAATTCTGCTGCAGAATGCACTAAATTCTGTGCTGCCGCATAATGAACATTTTAACAATTTCTAATTAGCCCTGTATAGTGTTTTGCATTTTATATATTATGTATAAAGTGTATATTGTGCGTTTAAACCTCATTTGACAGTGGCACAGAGCATGTGCTATGAATCAGCAGAAAAGAAGATAGTCACATGGGGTGATTTTAAGCTTTAGTTCTCCTTTACTAACTCAAGGCGCAGGTAGGATACCTCTACCTTAACCAGATTCACCTTAGTAACATACAATGCATACAATATAAAGTGTCTATCTGATAGAGCAGCCAGACTGTAATCTGTTTCTTGATAATGACATAACATTCTGTAGCTCTTACAAAATAATATTTCACATCATAAACCCTTCCTATAAAACCGCTAATCATTAAAATGCTTTTTTTTTTCCTTTCAGAATTACACATTGGAAAACGTCTTGCCAAGAATCTCAGGTAACACATTTATGGGTTTCCCTGTCAGTTCCAGGAAGCAATGAAAAACTCTGCATTTCATTGCTATTCTGTTTTTCTGGAACAAGAGACATTGACTTCGCACACACACAGCACATTTCTGCGCACAGTTACATAATGAACAATCAATATCTTTAGGTATTCACAGCTTTGTAAATCAATGGTTTCAATTTTGAGCATTTCCAGCTTTAGAAACCTAGTTTATCACCAATACAGAATCTCCCAAACAAATGAGACATTTTTTTTTACAAAGAAGAAGAAAAACACATTTGCAGATTGTAATCATTCCACTTCGCACTTTACCTGCCAAGTATAATTTGGACGTGATTACTCATGGGGCTATCTAAACAAGAGTGGCCACCTGGCTGAAGACAATGCAATGATTCAAATTTAGGTCAATTAAGGGACACCTGGAAAAGCAGACTATTTGTGATCAAAATTCTCGATTAAAAGTAGACACAACTGGGAGTTAAACCCCTGTTACTAACAGTAATAATTTTTTGGATGATGAAAAATATGGCATCAAACTTATAACAGCTGTAAACCTTATCCTATGATAGAGACAGGGGAGGGAGGGGGAAACATTTACTGGTGATATCTCACAACTCCAGGACCTAGTTATGCTTCCTTGTGATGGAATAGCTAAAAAATAAATTTAGGCTGATTGATCTGTAAAAATGTTACAAACTCATCAGGAACTGGCTTCAAAAAAAAAAAAAAGGAAAAACCAGAGGCAATGGCGCATTGCAGGTTGAACACTTGAAAAAGATATAAAAAAATGTGACTGGGAAAACATTTGAATAATGTGCTGTACATTTTATGTACTAAATAACTGAGAATTGTTTTTCAGATAAGTCTATTCAAGGCAGCATGTGATAGCCTTACCATCTGTTTTGCTGTAGGCTTTGCACCTCCAGTATTGCACTGGACTATGTGCAATATGATCTCTATCAGTTCTGTTGCTTTACAATTCTCAGATGTATCTTTTTCGATAGGGAAGGACTCTCAGCACCACAAACAGTATTAAAGATATAATATCTTATGTAAAAGGGGGATAGTGGTGGGAGTTTCCAATGCATGGAAGCTTGGTCTACCTTCCTACACAATATACCTGTTAAAAACGCAGATAAAAGGAAATTGCAGTTGTCTACCATGACGATTTTATTATATTAAATATATGTCCAATCCTCCTTGACTTTTGTTTCAAGTCAAAAATAGCATTTAAGTTTTCTTCATAAATCCAGGTCACTCAGAGAACTGTCCAGCAAATATATTGTCAAACGTTTCAACAGCCAACAGGTTGTCTTTCACAAAAGTTGCGTCGAGATTTATTTAGACTACACAAGTCGTTTTGATGGGTTTTCAATTGAATACTCTGAAGTGACAAGAGTTGAGTACAGCACATGCATTTTTTCTTCACATTTTCAAGAGCTTTTTAAGATATTATTCTATGAAATCCTGCTGAATTGTATGTGGCAAATCCTGGCTCTGTGAGTTCTGGACAAATTATCAGTTTACAATGTTACAGTAAATAATAATCACCCCTTACATCACCCCGATTAATGGCTTAGCACCTTAGTGTAGACAGTGAGTCTTCTGTTACAAACCCCTGAAATATGTCTAATGAGTTTTCATCAATTATCACCTGCAAAAGGCATGATATTTTTAGTTAAAGTAGTGTAGAGCTTTCCCTCCCACCTGTTACTTAAAGAACTTTACACAATACTCAAAGTATACATCGTAACATAGTAAGTGAGGTTGAAAAAAGACACATATTCAACCTTTTAAAGGAATAGTTCAGTATAAAAATAAAATCTGGCTAAATAGGTAGGCTAGGCAAAATAAAAAATGTTCTCAATATAGTTAGTTAGCCAAAAATGTAATGTATAAAGGCTGGAGTGACCGTATGTGTAACATAATAGCCAGAAAACTACTTCCTGCTTTTCAGCCCTCTTAGTTTCCACTGAATGGTTACCAGGCAGTAACTAATCAGTGACTTGAGGGGGGAGCCACATGGGTCATAACTGCTTCATTTTGAATGTGACCTGCATGCTAAGGATCAATTGCAAACTCATGGAATAGTTATATCCCATGT
This sequence comes from Xenopus laevis, assembly GCF_017654675.1. NCBI lineage: Eukaryota > Metazoa > Chordata > Amphibia > Anura > Pipidae > Xenopus > Xenopus laevis. The sequence goes on from NC_054371.1 coordinate 185,632,747, forward strand.
GGCCCCCTTAAAGTCGCTGGCTAACTCAGAGTTAGAGAGCTGTAAATCAGGAAGTTGGGTTCTGTTCTGTTATGTTAAACATCCAGTCACTTCAGCCTCTATAGATTACATTTTTGAGTAACTAACTAGATTAGAATTTTTTTTATTTAGCACAACCTCTCTATTTACCCAGTTTTCATTTTTACACTGAACTGTTCCTTTAAGTCTGTATAAAACTGCTAGTTGATCCAGAGGAAAGCAAAAAACCGAAGTCTTTTCAATTTGCCTCAGAGGGGAAAAAATTCCTTCTGGACTCCAAGATGGCAATATAAATATTAAACTTACTGGCCTATAATTACCAGGTTTAGATTGTAATTTTAAATATAGGAATTACATCAACTTTCCTCCAATCCATATGTACAATACTAGATGAAAGTGAGTCTGAGAAAATCAGACATAGAGGCCGGTCTAGAACCGAACTTAGCACTCGAGGGTGTATTCCATCTGGCCCTAGCACCTTGTTGACATTAACTTTTAGTAAAGCTTTATGATCCTGAGTCAGTGTCAGGTATTGCTGGGATTCAAGCCAGGGACCTTTGGGTTTCTGGCTCAATGCCTTACTTAACCATTTGGCCAGGTGAGCATCCTGTAGGGTTGCTCGCTATGTGTTACCTGGCCTCTGCAGTCCCAGCCCAGCTGCAGCCTGATTGGCCTCTCCAGCCCCAGCCCAGCTGCAGACTGTTTGTCCTCTGCAGCCATAGCCCAGCTGCCGCCTGATTAGTTACAATTGTCAATAAGGGCTGACTCTGCCCTATTTAAGGTCAGCCCTCCAAACACACCTTGCCAGAGCATTGTTTCCCAGACTAGCAGTGTGGAATTGTCCCTAGCTAAGGGTTTTAGTTCTAGCTTCCTTTCCTTGCCTTGTCTGAATTCTTCCCTGTCTTGTCCTGCCTGACTCTGAACCTTGTCTTGTTCTGCTTTACCTTCCCCTTCCAGTTCTGCTTTAAACCTTGTTCTCCGCTCCAGTCCTCTCTCGCTATCTGCTTCAGTCCTCTCTCGCTATCTGCTCCAGTCCTCTCTTGCTATCTGCTCCAGTCCTCTCTCACTATCCGCTCCAGTCCTCTCTCTCTATCCACTCCAGTCCTCTCTCGCTATCCGCTCCAGTCCTCCCCTGCTATCTTGCTATCCAGTCTCCTTCTGCTCCAGTGTCCTTCTGTATCCTGTACTTCCACTGTCCTGTCCTCTCACTGTCCTGTCCCCCAAATCTACGTCCGCACCGTCCAGTCTCATCCTCTTGGTCTGCCCCTGATCTACACCCTTATCATCCTGTCCAGTCTGGTCCTGACCTTCACCCGATCCGTCCTGCTTCAATCTGCACCTGTTCCAGTTCGACTACACCCTCGTCTCCCTGTTCCTGCCTTTCCCAGTCCCTGCCTAAAGGACTCACCTTCTCCCTTCAGTCTCAACAGTGCCCCCTACCTAATCCTTGACAGACAGCCACTGACTAGTTTGAGCTGAGCCAACAGTGCAGCTATGAGGTGTGTCTTGGAACTCTTGACCCCTCTATTGTATAGACTGAAAAAAAGAACTGATTTACACTTTCTTTTTTTACATTTGCCTTTTCTGTATCTGTTACAACCATATTGGTACCATTATTTAGAGGAGCCACACTCGTAAACCACATCTTTGTACGATTGCAATGCACTCCTCATTTTCTGTCTTTGTCATACAGACTTGTAGTTTTTAAATGCCTTTCTCTTCATTCATATTAACTTGTTTACTTATGTATTAAGCCACAAAGGGTGATTCTTAGTGCTCCTACAGCTGTACATGTACTTCTTGAGGCAGTGTTGTCCATCTTTTGGTACCGAGGGCCGGAATTTTTCTGGCCTAAGTGGTGGAGGGACATTAATGGAAGTCAGTGTTGATCACTCCCTCTTTTAAACCACACCCACTGAAAAGTTCTTGTGGTCACATGGGCGTTATATGGTTTAAATACCATATCCACAATAACAGTGGTAGCACACCAAAAAAAACAAATGGTTGGTGCTCACTGCAGGGATATGTGAAAAATGTAATTCATGTTAAAACATACCCTTAAATCCATATGCCTCCTTCTCCCCTGTGGATAACACAGCACCTCCAGCACGTGATTAAACACTTTAGGAGCCCCAAACGACAATTTCCAAATGCTAATATACTCCCAGAACAAACCTTACCAGGCATAGGACATGCAGAGTATGGCACACACAGGGAGCATAGGGCAGGCAGAGTATGGCACACACACAGAGCATAGGGCAGGCAGAGTATGGCACACACTGGGAGCATAGGACAGGCACAGTATGGTGCACATACAGGGAGCATCGGGAAGGCAGAGTATGGCACACAGGGAGCATAGGGCAGACAAAGTATGATAAACCCTGGGAGCATAGGGAAGGCAGAGTATGGAATATAGAGGGAGCATAGGGAAGGCAGAGTATGGAATGCACAGGGAGCATTGGGACGGCAGAGTATGCCATACACAAGGAGCATAGGGAATGCAGAATATAACAGGAGACAGAGAAATTTATCAGGGCCACTATAACATGAACAGTTAATACTGTGCTACATAGAGTGACACAATACTTGTGCCCCTTTGTCTGAGGTGTGAACAGTACAGGGTTTTAGAGATGTGAACAATAGAGGTGTTACAAGTGTGAACAATTTAGGGGGTCATAGGTGTGAGCAATACAGGGGATTACAGTCTTAATTTGAGGTTTAAACAATGCAGGGGCCAGTTAACCTCAGTACTGATAATTTTTAGATTTTACACAGGGTAAGCAGTCACAGCAGGAAAACTTTCATGTGGGGGGCCACACAAGGGGGATTGTGGACTGCCAGTTGGACAGCACTGTTTTAAGGGAATAAATTGAGAACAGAAACAATTTAATATCATTTTAAATGACAACCATTGCTGTTTTGTGTACACATAATGCCCCAATTTATGCTCTGGATGGCAGCCCTTAAGGAGCTAAACTTTGCTTTTATGACATTCAGGGTTTTTGTGGCCCCAGTGTATATTTGTTTTTTGAACCAGACATTAATTGACATTGTATTATGGTCACTAGTACCCAGGGGTTCAATTACTTGTTGTACATTTGCTATACCTATAAGACTTCGGCTCCCTCATTTTCTAACATCACCTTCTCTTTTATATAAGCTTTTAAATCCTGCCTGACAAACCCCTTATCCTTTTCTATTGCCTCGGTCCCCCTGAAACAAAGTATAGCCCGATTCTTTCGAGAAAAATTATTGATAAATGAGTACAATTCATGGAAGGGAGTTTGGTTGACTTTGTATTCATAAAAAACTGAGATTAATTACTAAATAACTCCCTTAATATACAGCAGTAATATTTTCCCTTAAACACATATAAGTACAAACGCAAATTCACTTACTAAAGTTCTTACTAATCAAAACACAGACTGAAGTTAGTGTAGCACAAAGTTTGAGGGAGATGACCTTGTAGGTACAGCAAGAAATGATGTATAACATAATTATAAACTGTTCTATTTCTATCTGGAGGTTTGCCAGTGCTCTGGTTTATTAGATTGTTGACATGCAATTAAAACAATCAGTGCCCTTTTATGATATGAAGTCCACTCTTTACTAGGCACACAGGATTCTGCCTAAATAGAACAATACAAAGATTACCCACTTGATAGTCTGCAGTAAACATTTAGTTCATATGGGCTAATTTGTTTCATTCCTTTTTTTTTACCATTCAGACTTTTACAGGTTTTTGTAGTTTTTATTTGCTAGTAATTGTAGAAAAACTTGAATTTAAGAGGTTTTAGAGATACTCATATTTTGTAATGCGTCACTCAGTGTTTTTTTTTCCATTCATACTTTTTATATTCAGATCTTTTAATAACTTTCATGGCATTTGTGGTTTTAGAGAAATAGAGTTTAATCATGGTTTCAAAAAGCTCTAATACCACTAAAATTCGACCTTCAATAAATGAGCCTCTAGAATTCGAAACTGTAGTTCAAATTTGTGAATTTTAGCTAAAAAAACGTATATTGCTGTAAAAATCTATATTTGAACGTTGATAAATCAGCCCTAGTGCTTTCCACAAAATATGTTTAAAATTATGTTAAATACAGTGGCAGGAGAGTTTAAGATGGCAACTGAGAACATTGGAGGGCTTTTTGTAATATTCAAAAAGTTCTTGCCTTTTCCCCCTCCCATGTCAACATCTTTACCAGAACAGTTTTAACAATTCATACCTCGAGTGATGCATGCATCACTAGAAACAGCCTAAGGTTAGGTATAAAGATGAATATGAAAAGTCACTGGTGTTCCATAGATTTGGAGTTTCTCTTATATTCATAGGTCTCTTGGAGGAAAGATGATATATAATTAAAACTGATTATAGTGTAATGATATTTTGCTAGTACGATATTGTTATTCTGAATGTATCAGTGGGTTTCTTTGGCCAGCATGTGACACTGTTTTATTTAATATAAACTACATTTATAATTTATGCTGTTGAGCTGGGCAACTGCCATAGGGATTTGAACAGCATAGTAAATTATGTGCATGTTAAAGTTTACTAACAAAAAAAGTATATATATAAAAAAAAAGTTCTTTGTGGGCGAATGACGGATACATTTTTGTATGTTATAAGTGTCAGATATTTGTGGGGCCTATAGGACAGTTTCTCCTTGCATCCACAATTCCTGGAATTTGAGGGACATATTCTGCCCCTCTTTTTAAGCCACATGTTTCTAAACTTAAAGATAAGAATAAATAAGGTTGTTTGTGTTATGCATGTAGGAGACTGATAATTTAGCTTCCCCTTTAAGAGAATAGTCCCCTAGTATTTGGCCTGCTATGTGGTCCTAATTAATATTTGGACAGCTAAGGGGGGTCCTTAACCCTAAAAGGGAAGTAAGCCCTTGAGTCAAAGCATGACTCCTAGAGTTCAATGTGTAACAATATATAAACTGAGCACAGGTGTTCAGGGTCCAATTTGTTATACCCCTCACCTGAGCAGGCAGGAGGGGTTTTCAGTGGAACCTAGACAGGTCAGGTCAAGTGATAGGCTACTAACTTTAATAGATCACTCTAGGAGTGATAGATAGATTAGGCTATTTAGCCTAGCAGCACAGGTTCCACAGAGAAGTATGAGTGGGATTAGATTCCTGAGTAATCATTGCCCAGAGGTAGCGAGTGTTTAGAACTAGGGACTAGAGGAATACCCTTGGGGTTTCACTTAGTGCCTCTGTACAAGCTGTTTGTCCTCTTTGCTTGCCATGCAGGGATATAAACTGACTATAGGGATATGCCTATCCACAAATGTTGTATGTTCCTGATTTATTCTGATAAACTCCTATATTGATTTGTTCAATAAATTAGTTCTATGGTAAGTTAAAAACCACTGTTCCAGTTAACTATAGCCTTACACATAAAGTACATACTGTATATACTGACAGGTATATTTACATAGACATATTCACATTTTAGAGTTTATTCACTCCTCTTTTTTTTTACACATATTACACTTTTACTTTTGCTTTTTTGGCTTTTTCTTATGCTTAGCAGTTTCTTTTAATTTTTATTTCCTTTTCCCCATTTCCCCCCTTGTCTTCTTGATCTTACATTAAACTTTTCTTTTCCATTTTCACCTTCTACTCCAAGTTTTCATTGACTTCTTTTCACTTCCACCCCTCTCTCTTATTGCCTTTTACTCTCCCTTCCTGTGTTTGGCCTTTTCTTTTTTCCTTCTGCACCTTCCCCTTTCCAGTTTAGCTTCTGTGCTCTTCTATTCTCTTGTTTTATTCTTCTGTTTCTGCATACTTTCCCTCTCTCTTTCCCTCTTCCTCTTTTTTTTCACCATTCATTTTCAATTAGCCTGTTACCTTTCTGTGAAATACTGCTCATTGCTATCTTAGGATCTGTCATTCTCACCCTAATAGTACCACTCACCTGCCTGAAACCCATTATCCAAATTCTCTTATGTTCTGACTTGAAATATTTAAGCTTTGCATTTTTCTGCCTAAACTACTTTTTTTTCCTTCTTTGCATTTGAAATCTTGGAAATTGGCATGTTATTCTTGGTCAATTACATGCTTGCAAGAAACATAGGTGAGATTTTGTAATATTTTGCTATCCTTGAGTTTGTCTTGCCTTTTATACTGCAGGCTGGATCACAAACTTTTTCTACAGCACTCCTATTATATCTATTATACCTTAACAAGGATCCAGACAGGGCATGGCCTGACACCAAGGGACACACTGTGATATAGCATAGATCTTATAGATTGGACTGAGAGATAGCATATCTATGCTAATGTAAGTATTCACTTTTTCTAAGTTCTAACATTTGCTCTCCTGCATATTGTAAATCAGAGAAAAGATAACTATTCTATTCATACTCTCACTTAGCAAGTTCATCAAGAAAACATTGTTCTTATGTGGTAAATTTCCCATGATTTTGTGGCAATGTGTTATTAAATGTATGTATTATACATTGCTATTTGACATCATTTTTACATTCCAATATTCTCATGTACTATATATTAAGCTTGTGAATGTCACTTTACTTCCATTTCAAATTAATAATGCCTGGCAGTTGTTGTTGATTAAATTATGTGTTCCTCTGACTGGACCAATGTTAATATTCCATACATTTTAGACTTTAGCGGATGTAATATGAAATTGTGTTTAGCAAAACAGCATTTGCATTTAAGAAACATTCACCAGGGAATCAAGTGAAAGTGTGCATTTTTAACTGGAATATAAACCAAAAAGCAGTATAAATCCTTTGCTGGTGTTTGAAATGTCAGACTACCAATTGTATGAAATCAGAAGAAGAAAATTAATTGGAATATAAGATGTGCAAGGAATTATAAATGGCTAAAATCAATCTATTTTTCTGTGTTAACGTTTGCTTCATGAAACAATTAACCCTATAAAAATGTACGCACGCTAAACGTGCTAAGGGCATTGCATGATTCACTAGTGCTGACCATTTATTGAGTTTTCTCTCCTCATTCTCACTTGTCAGTTTGGATTTAACGCAAGTTGTGAGAAGCAGATGGTTATAGGTCAGTAACTCCTTGTGCTTCATTTCCTTGTCTCCATGTAATCAAGTGCTGAAATTCTTGGCTTGGATTACACTGGTGGTGCTCTGACTCATTAGAATATTGAATAATAACAAGAGGTAAAATATGCAAATTCCCATTTGATTGAAATGCCACAACAGAGCAGCAGAAAGCTCTATAAACACAATAAAAGCCAATTATAGAGAAGTAAAACTAATTTCCATTTCCTCTCATTAATACTTATAAAAAGATGCAATGTAATTGTTTATTAAAAACAATGTACTGTATGTGATCAATGATGTGCACTTGCATTCTTCTCTGATGAAAGTTGCCAGGATTGCAGATTTAATTGCAATTTATTGGGAAGATGAGTATGAATCGTGCAACAGGTATTAAAAACTATATATTTAACACAAACAACAGATACAGGCGCACATATTGTAATATGAATAAAATTCACAATTGGAGGTTGGGTTCACAGTCTTTTTCTGTTGGGACTCTTCAATTGACTCAACCAGCCAGTAACAACAACACTGATGTGAAAACATGCAATGTTGTATTCCAATGCTGCCTCAACTTTCCATGTAATAGACTGATAATATGATTGATAGTTTGCAGGCTGGACTGGTCACAATTAGTAATAACATGCAAAGAAGCCTGTAGAACCCATGGGCAGACTGAAAAACCCATATAAAATAATCCCCTAGAGCAGTGATCCCCAACCAGTGGCTCACAAGCAACATGTTGCTCACCAACTCCTTGGATGTTGTTCCCAGTGCAAAAGGAAAGGTGGCTTATCAATCTTATGATCATAATTTTGTAAGTAAAAAAACCCTGTCTTTGTAAATACATGCATCTGCATAGATAACTTATATGACAGGGCACCAGGGAATGTGCATTGATCAATTCTTCTTCTTTTTTTCTATGTCTGTAGTTAATTTGGCCAGATCCATTGTATTTCAGTACATTTTTATTAAGCCATGGAGTGCTCCCACAACCTTTCCTTTTTGCATTTCGTATTGTAGCAGATCTATTCTTTTCGGAAGTTCAGCAGCTATGCTGCAGGCCAGGCTTCCATGTGGTTGAAGCACCCCCACACCCATCCCTTTAAATGGTGGCCCCATGCCTTTGGAAATGGGTGTTGGTCTGGGCAGTTTCTCTCTCTGAAAAGCCGCAAGCGGGGGAGGATTAATCTCATGGAACCAATGCTGGGGTCTAGGTTATCTCTCCCCTTTGAAAGCTAATGGCGGGGGAGGACTTAGCCCTATGACTGAAACCAATGCCCAGGTCGGGGGACCTTTATTTCAGGTAATGCTCTTATGCCGGAATCTTATGATCATCATTTTGTAACTAAAAAAACCCTGTCTTTGTAAATACATGCATCTGCATAGATTTCTTATATGACAGGGGACCAGGGAATGTGCATTGATCAATTTTTCTTCTTTTTTTCTATGTTATTCCCAGTGACCTCCAAAGCAAGTGCTTATTTTTGAATTTCTGGCTTGGGGGAATATTTTGGTTGCATAAAAATCAGGTGAACTGCCAATAAGAGAGTCTTGTAGGCTGCTAGTCCACATAGGGGCTGCCAATAGTCAATCACATTTTGCATGCTTGTGTCGGTCACAAATTTCTTGAACATCTGAATGTGGCTCACGGGTAACAAAGGTTGGGGACCCCTGCCCTAGAGTGTCCATAGTTCAAAATACAATATGAATAGTCATGGTGGAATTCTGTGGAGCTCATATGCTGACCCATGCATTTCTATGTGTATTTAAAGGGGAACTATTGTGAAAATGAAAATCTAATATAAGGTTCTTTATACTGAAGTAAGAGACTTTCTAAATACAATCAATTAAAAAATCTGCATTGTTTCTGAAATAATCTAATTTATTTTTCACTATTCCCCTCTCTGCATCTTTTTCTCTTCATTCTGTCTTCATGCAGCAGTTGGGTGTCAGATATCAATTGACATTGAGCTCATTCAAATAACTGATTCCAGTACAAACAAAATAGAACAAAATAACTTCCTTCTGCAAAAATTCTGATTTTAATAGAGTGAGCTCTAATACATCTTCTAGGCAAAATGAGCCCCCCTATAAGTTATATTGGATCATTCATCTGACACCCAACTCCTGAATGAAGAGAGAACGAGATGAAACAGATGCTGAGAGAGGAATAGTGAAGATAAACTTGATTATTTCAGAAACGGTACAGAATTGTTAATTGATTGATTGTATTTAGAAAGTTTCTTACTTCAGTTTGAGGAAGATTATCTTAAATTTTAATTTTCGCAATATTTCCCCGTTAATACTAGAAACCATTAACAGGGTTGCATGGTCACATGGCTTGCTCAAGATTCGGCCTACATTTTCCATGTATTTCTCTGTACACCTATCTTTGTACCAACTCAGTAGTGTTGCTTTTGTTCTTAAAGGAAAACTATACCCCCCAAATAATGTAGGTCTCTATAAAAAGATATTGCATAAAACAGCTCATATGTAAAATCCTGCTTCATGTAAATAAACCATTTTCATAATGATACACTTTTCTAGTAGTATGTGCCATTGGGTAATCATAAATAGAAAATTGCCATTTTAAAAAATAAGGGCCGCCCCCTGGGATCGTAAGATTCACTGTGCACACATACAAACCACATGTAAGGTCACATGAGCCAATTAACAGACAGAGTTGTGTCTTTTGCTTCCACACTTCTTCCTGTTACAGTTAGAGTTGTAGTATTTCTGGTCAGGTGATCCCTGAGACAGCAAAGAGACCATCACAAAATGGTGGCTCAAGGCAAGAGATGTAAAAGGGCAACATTTACTTAAATATACATTCCAGTTTGGTAAGACTCTTTAATATGCCACTTAATATGATATGAACTATCTGTTGCTTAAGTGTTCATTTTGGGGGTATAGTTTTCCTTTAACATTTATTTTGCAGATCTCCAGCTACAATTTATCACCTCTATAATTGTACTTAGGTGCTTGCCTCCTCCTACACAGTTCATCAGAATATCTGTCTGTTTGTAAAGTTCTGTTTTGGTACCCTGAGGTTTTCAGACCTTTTTCTATGTGTCTAGACATATTCTATGGCATGGGGTGTTTAGTCTTTTGTTGCCTTTCCAGCATGTCTGCCAATGCTCCTGTAGGGCTAAAGGTGCTATTAAGTTTAGAAATTGCAGTAATATGTCAAGGAAATAAACACCCACACATACGTATTAATACTACTTACTCCTGAACAAAATTGCTACCTACAAACAATCCTAAACAATACACACAATGCTAAATGTACTCTAGGAAGTAAAACCATTATAACACAATACTTAGCTTTGTTTAGGTGGTGAAGTTTATCAGAGGTTTCTTGAAGGCTTTGTTCAAAATAGCCACCTTCAACACATGATTATTTGTCCAGTTTTCCATGTTTAATCAAAGTTAAAGTGGAATAAAAAGAGAATTTTCCAATGGATCAGCAAATGTTTCCTTGAAAAAGCAACAATAAGCATTTGGTTTGTCCCTTAGAGTTAACAATTGATGACAGGGATATCAACACAGCTCTATTTGGTCTGTGTTTAATAAATGCACCAAATGAATGGGCTGCAATTGCAAAAATCTCCAACTGACTAATGTTTTCACTGCATATCCCAATTAACACAACTGGACACCTCTATATGGATGTTCTTGTTTGAAGACTGAGTAGAAGTCCCAGCAGGCCATTTACTTTCCAGTTAATAATTGCAGTCTCAGACTTCTCTTTGCTCAACTGCTCTTAGAATTTTCTAATCAAAATTAATATGTTGTTTGGTGATAGAAAGCATTCTGCCATTGAATAATATTACCTTTCAGCTTCCCGTTTAGGAGACACTAATTAAGCTCCATAGCGTGTTAATTGTTTTTTACTACTTGTGCATTTTGGCTCACAGTGTGTGTGTCAAGCTTTTCCCCATACAAGAAAGCCCAAAGGAGTTTTATTTTGTCAAAATTATTATTTAATGACAAATATTATGACTTTCAGATTAAATGCAGTGGACTTAGTACTATAAATGGAAAATGTTGTAAATGTAAAATCTTAATTAAACTTCTCATTTGATATTTCAAATTGCAATTACCTTGAAATGTTGATTAAAGGAGAAATGCACTCATCTTATTCTCCAACCATTGCTAATGCTTTCACTACTACTTGTATTTGATCTTTAGCTATGCAGGCAGAGAAAACACGAGGGGAGATATCTTGATATTTAGCAAACGGCCTTCTTGGGATTAACTGACCTTTGCTATAAATCAGAAGCAAAGTTGCCAGCTGGGCACTTTTTAATTTGAGAAGTAGAAGCAACCAGAAAATAAGCCACGGTAACAAACTCACTTGGAATAATAGAAGAAGAAAATACAGCCAACAGTTCTTGTACAAGAAAGTATTATAAACAGGTCGTAAAAGCAGATGTATCAAATTCCCATTGCAGCAGCTGTTATGAACTACAACTCCCAACATTCAGAGGATAAAAGCTTGAGGCTAAATGCATATGAGCAGCTCTTAACAGATGGTGACTTTAATTATTTGTGTGCATACTGGGGAAAAATATAGTCAACAAGTTTACTTTATTCAGCAAACAAACCTTTTTCTTTCACAGACATTCACAAAATGAAATTGTTTATTTTATGCCTACTCACCATTGTTGGTTACAGGTCAAGGGTAGCTATGGTTGACCGGTGCAAAGGTGGCAAAGTGGGCAGAATAAACAAAAGAGAGAATACATTTGCAGGTAGGCTCATTTGCTTCTGTGGCATCGTCATTCTTGGACATGTTAGATAGTCTGGAAAAGAACCTGACAAAAGAAAAATGTTTTCACATCAGAATACAGTGGAGGCGAGAAATGTTTATTAAGTTATTTTTGCATCTATCGCAGGTATGGGAACCCTTATCCGGAAACCTGTTATCCAGAAAGCTCTGAATTACAGAAAGGCTGACTCCCATAGACTGTATTTCATCCAAATAATCCAATTTTTTAAAAATGATTTCTTTTTTTTCTGTAATACAAAACATTGGACTTGATCCAAACTAAGATATAATTAATCCTTATTTGAAGCAAAACCAGCATATTGGGTTTATTTAATGTCTGTATGAGTTTCTAGAAGACTTAGTTTTACCTTTTAAGTTAATTTTTAGAGGCACATTTTTCAAGGGTCGAATTTAGAATTGATGCAAGTTTTTTTTAACTCACATGAATTCGATTTAACTCGAAATTCGAATATTCGACTACTTATTATTAAAATCGAATATGTAAAACTCAGACTAATTTTACTGATTCGAAAACTCGAAATCAAATTGGAACTTGACCAAGCTTGATTCGAGTTTTTTTCGGAGAACTCCAAATTGATCACTGGACCTCTCCCATTGTCTTATACAGCAAAGTGGCAAATAGTCGAATTCAAATTCTTAAAGGGCCAGAGTATAATAATTCTTGAAAATCAAATTAAAATATTTAAAAGAACTCAAATTGAGTTTGGATAATTCCCTAGTCGAATTTGAAATTTTGAAAATGTTGAAAATTTAAATTTGAATTTTCAATTCGAACCTTAGTAAATCTGCCCCTTAGTATATCCATTTCCACTACCCATGAATAGGGCAACACTATGTGACTGACCTCTTACTCTTGAGCCAGTCTGGTTATTCAGTTTCAGGATAGCATAATCCAGCATTATTCAAAATGACTGAATATAAAATTCTTGTTGCTATTTTTTAGCATTCCATGCCGAGACAATATCATTAAAATAAGAAAAAAATATTGCAATTATAAATTCAAGTTTAATTTGCTAAAGATAATTAGTTTCTCTGTTCATGGGAAGGTCATAGTGAGACAAAATAATATGGGCAGGGAGGGGGTTCATATTTTCTTTCTTTTAAGCTAGAATGTTAGTTAACTCTTGATTACAACAAAATAGCTATTAATAACACACATTTCCGAGCTCATTGATTTAGGATTCATATTTAGTGCTGTGGACATTCTTTCCTTTTGCTCTTATCAAGGACATTTTAAAACAGTAATTCATCATTTATAAGCTACTGTATATCTGCCAAGTATTCTGCAAGCTGGTGATATCAAAGATATGCATCAGTGAATTATACCATGTTATTTCACAACACTCAATCAAATTATCTACCTGTCCTCCTGAAACACGTTTGTCTGACTAAAGAATTCAAAGAATCCAATATTCACAGCAAGTAAAAAAGCGGTTCTGAGAACCTAAGCGGAAATGATATACCATATGGGCCAGGTTCAATTCAGTGAGATAAAGTTATCTCATGGTTTATCACGTGAAAACTTGTGAGATTCAACTCGAGGAGAAAAAAATGTTTCTCCTTATACAGTTTCAGTATTTTCCCATAGACTTAAATAGTGTTTTCACATGATCAACAGGGAGATGTTTTTCTGAATTTAATTGCATCTCAGATTGAATCTCATCCATTAAGGGCACAGGTGCATAAACATAACGGTAATTGCAATGACAAAAGAAAACAAAGCTCTTAAAGGAGCAGTAACATCAATTTTTTTTTAAAATATTCGTTAGTATACATCGAAAAAAAACCTCCAAGATAAATTAAACTTTCAAATCGCAAAGTAATAACTTACCAAGACTCCGCTTGTGCTCCTCTTCAGAAGGCGATTGGGCGATCCATCATGCGCCGCTCAATTTCTCCTCCCTGCCTTACTTATAGGAAATAGCAGGGAACACTGCACAATGGATTGTCGCCCTGTCGCCTCTTCTGAAGAAGGATTTGAGATTTTAAAGTTTAATTTGTCTTGGTGTTTTTTTCTATGTATACTAATGAATTTTTGACGTTATTGACGTTACGTTTAACCACTGTTAACCACTGGAAGTAACAAAATTAAAAACAATTTCAACGTTGTCCATAATCCATCCATAGTAAGGTAAGAGTTGTATAAAAGTATGAGGAAAAGGAGATACTTACACCCTCCCTGCACAAGAGATCACCTTATGTGAGGGGCACAGGGATAAACAATATGAGGGAAACTCGATAAACTAAAGAAATAATCTTTGAAAAGACAGGCAGAAGGCTGATACACAGAAATGTAGCATTTGAATACCTACTGTATGTACCAAAGTGGTCAAAACTAAATACAGCATAACACCCATTTATGTTTTTTCAGGCGATCATGGAAAAAGATGTAAAATAAGCGAAATGTGTTGATGCGTAATTGTCAACTATTTTAAGGAAATCATACAGTACTTACACCGCAAACACTGCATGACACTGACATTTTGTAATGACCCAGCTAGGTACACTTGTGCAAAATGTTCTAAACGGCTAAATGAACAGCTGTTGATGCTGACATTGCCAAGATGTTGCCTACACTCACAAGATATGGGGGAGGAGGAGTAATTTCCAATTGTCTTAACTCCTAAAGTAAGTGGGTTTTGGAGGTATAAATGCAGTGATTTTCTAAGGACAAGCCTGAAAAATCGATGTAAAATGATGAAAGCTAAAATTTAGAATCCAGGAATAGCGCTCATAGGGATATATTAAAGGGTTGGTTCACCTTTCAATTAACTTTTAGTATGTTATAGAATAGCCAATTCGAAGCAACTTTTCATTTCATTATTTATTTATTTTTTATAGCTTTTGAATTATTTACCTTCTTGTTCTGACTCTTCCCAACTTTCAAATGGGGGCCACTGACCCCATCTAGAAAACAAATGCTTTGTAAGGCTACAAATGTCTTGTTATTGCTTCATTTTATTATTCATCTTTCTATTAAGGCCCTCTCCTATATATATTCCAGTCTCTTATTCAAATCAATGCATGGTTGCTAGGGTATTTCGGACCCTAGCAACCAGACTGCTGAAGTTACAAAGTGCTTAATAAAAACGAAACACCTCAAAAACCATAAATAATAAAAAATGAATATCGATTAAAAATTATCTCAGATTATCATACTAAATCTTACTTAAAGTTAACTCAAAGGTGAATAAACTCTAAAAAATTCAAGAAACTACAACAAAATTGAGTGAAGTGCAGGAAAACATTAAATCCAGGGATGTAAATTCGGGGGTTTGACTGTATTGGTTTCCAGGCCTCCAGATATGACTACATGGCTATTTATAAATGTGCCTTTATAGATGAAAAACTGCATGTGCAAGTTATTTCTTGCACTTGCAAGTACTGCTGTGAGCTCAATAGGGACTGGTCTGCCTGCTCCAATGAATGCTTCCCAATGGTGCTCACTGATGAATTGAAACCCTGGAATTACACACAGGGGCAGATTTATCAAGGGTCGAATTTCAAGGGTTAAAATACCCTCGAATTCGACCCTCGAAGTAAAATCCTTCGAATTCTAAGGATTTTAGCGCAATTAAAGAATAAAACGATCGAATAAAAATCGTTCGATCGAATGATAAAATCCTTCAAATCAAACGATTTTGATCGATCGAATGATTTTTATTCGATCAAAAAAACTTAGAAAAGTGCTCTGGAAGGTCCCCATAGGCTAAAATTGCACTTCAGTAGCTTTAATGTGGTGAAGTATGAAGTCGAAGTTTTTTTTAAAGAAACAGAACTTTGATTATCGAATGGTCGAATAGTCAAACGATTTTTACATTGAATTATTCGATTAGATCGAATTCAATCAAATTTGACCAATTCGATGGTCGAAGTACCCAAAAAAATACTTTGAAATTCGAATATTTTTGCATTCAAACTATTCACTCGAGCTTAGTAAATCTGCACCATAGTTTTAGGGTTGCACTGTGTCAATAGGTCCAAATCCAAATGCATTAAAGTCAACGAGCGTCTGAATAATTTTGGCAAGCGACAATTGTTTTGCGCACTCCAATTTTGCCGCAATTCAGTTTTTTATGGCGTGGCAAATTTTTTGGCGGCGATTGTCACTGCAGTGTTGCAAATTAATTCACTTGCGGAAAGTGGAAATTCGCAGTGAATTAGTGTCTGGCAAATTTATTCGCCCATCACTATTTACCGGATTTAATAGTAAACTTGATTACAACAGGTGCAACTTCTGTATGTATGGTGCTGCACTGTGCTAGGGGAAATGTTGCATTGTGGCCATGAGGCATGTTGAGAAACTCACCTCAGGCTTGCAAAAAAACCTGTAGCAGTAAGCACAATTGCAAGGTGGGCATCAACAGAAAGGCAGCATCATGATGTCAAGGACCCCCCCCCCCCCGGAATCCGCTGAAAAAAAACATGGTGCTATGTTTCCAAAAAGTGAAACCCCAGGACAGTGCATGCTGGCAAAGGGTGCATGACAGGGGCGGGACAGAGCTGCCTGGCAGGGGATTAGCAGGGGGATTAGTGACGTAGTTGGGGGGTGGAGTTGTAAGGGGATGTGTAGCACTAACTGCTAAGGAGGGCATCCATTTTGGAAGAAGAAAAGGAGTCCCACCCTCCCTCCCTAGTATTTCCCTTTGTGCTAGTTGTCACAATTGTGGCCTGGGTAGTGGGGCACAGGATAAGTTGATGTGGGATGGTGAGTATGGAGCTGACTAACCAGGAGGTTATGAGAGGGAATAGCCCGTTGTCACAGCCGGGCGGCGGGTCCCTGGCAATGGGGAGAGTTAAGTAAGTGGAGTTTTACCAAGTTGGTTAATAGAACTTGGTTGGTGGTGTTCCTCTCTAAGAGCGGTGGTCTCTGGGAGGTTATGTTGTGTTGGGGGTAGCATGCAGTCCTGCGTACCCATCATGCTAGAAGGCACAAGCGGCTGGTGGCTTAACGATTGCATGTACCTAATTGGGTCCATTGCCAGGGGCCTTGCAGAGGATAAAATGTTAATGGTATTTCACTGTCATATTTGTATGTTTATAATGTTGTTAATATAACAGTTATTGATATATGTGTTATCTATTGTTAAATGATCTGTTGTGCAATAAAGCTGTGGACATAAAGACTCCAACAAATAAAATGTATGGTGAGCGAGTTGGTTATTCCTAGGCCAGTTTGGGTGGAAAAGGCAGGTATTTGTCCCTGCCCATGTCATGTACACTTAGCACCATGCACCATGTTCACAAATGAGCATTTATGCCTCAAACTTCTTTTTTTCTTCTTCGTTTTCACTTTCATCTAATTAAACGTTTATTATCCTGAATACATTATCCGAGCTCCTATTAAAGGGAGGAAACATTTTGAGAACGTTAATTCAATAGGAGAACATAAATGCTCAAATCAGTTTTTCAAACCAAGCATCCCATTTCATCTAAATAGAAAGCAGTGAGTAATTAATAAGAATAATGGCTACACCAGGAAAAAAAAGAAAAGGTTATTGTGGATTAGAAATGAGTAACATGATCTCTTTATACTGAAAACCGCTGCAAGTACTCGAAGGCTCAGGATGCCAAATTGATTTGATTGTGGGAAGAAATTGCATCCTGTATTCTGCAAAGGTTATATGTGACTTTATGATAAAGCTGATTAGTAACACAATGCTTTATATCAGAACACATTGCCTGGTTTAGGGCATTTACCTGATATTTCTATCTCTTTCTAAGAGTGAAACAGTAATGTTATCAGAAAGACAAATGACAGCAGGTTGGCTAATGATCTAGGACAAAAAAAAAAGGAAAAATAGGCTGTTAACTTAATTCAATCCTCTCCATTTGGAAGTGATAATATATCAGTATGATTTATCAAACATTGAGCTGGGAAATCCACAATGAGGTTTGAAATTTTCTTCATTTAGCAAAACTTTCCTGATAGTCAGGATATTTTGATCAAAGAAGATGCTTGCGTCAATTCGTCAGAAAGTATTCAATTGCTTTGGACAGTAGAACATCATTCATTTTTAATGAGGTGTTAGTGCTCAGTGCTGCTCAACAGCATCACTCACTCTATCACTTATCCACATTGTCAGGCCCAGTCCGACCCTGCACATTTTTACTCCCCAATGCACGGTGTGAATCAGATAATTTTGCTTTGGACAAATTATTCCAGCAATACAAAATATAAATAATAAATTCCCAATTTTTTTACTGAGCAGTAACTATAGCTACAGTTTGGTAAAAAAAAAAATCAGGACATAATAATCTGTCTCTGCGTTTTTTTTTTCTTACAAAACACTGACCCATGCGTGACCTAAAAAGTGTTTAAAGAAAGCAATAAAATAAACTACAGTCTAAAAGTGGTAGGAGAAAGAAAATCTGTGACACTAATCCAAACTTAACGTAATCAATCGGGTGGTAGTGAAGAGAGAAAAAAACTTTGTTGATGCACCCGCAACTTACAAAAAACTGTATTAAACAAAAAAGGAACAATTACGAATCCATGAGATGGAATGCAGGGTGACTCCCGAATCCACTCAATGGTTCACAAGGTAACCAGTTCAGGTGCTATAGAGTATTGGTCAATTAAAACTTAACTTTTATTAATGTTATAATTCAAAAACCACACTTGCAAAATACGAACAAACACACCTCTGAGACCAAAGTCTGGAGGCTGCAGAGATGCAGGGCTGTGCCCTTAAAAAACATATAGACTAATTAAAACCACATAGGTGGGACGGTGTAAAGAACGGGTAGTGCACTTTAGTCTGCATTGCCACCACACTGGCTTGCGTCCAAAGTAAAGGAGTATCTAATTAACTCTAGTGTTGGTCGGGTCATTCATAGTTTATCCATTTATAACAAAATAGGTATCAATATGACCATGCAAGTGTCCACACCAGACCGCTGCTACCCGCACCTCCCTTCCGTTCAATTGTTCCCCAAAGTTTCTACCTGGCTACGTAGGGAGCGAGTAGGAGCTGGTCTCCCACCGTCCACCTATGCACACCCGACGCGTTTCACCGGAGACACCGGCTTCTTCAGGGACATAAGTGACTTATGCCCCTGAAGAAGCCGGGCACATAGTTACATAGTTACATAGTTACATAGTTAAATTGGGTTGAAAAAAGACAAAGTCCATCAAGTTCAACCCCTCCAAATGAAAACCCAGCATCCATACACACACCCCTCCCTACTTTTAATTAAAATTCTATATACCCATACCTATATTAACTATAGAGTTTAGTATCACAATAGCCTTTAATATTATGTCTGTCCAAAAAATCATCCAAGCCATTCTTAAAGGCATTAACTGAATCAGCCATCACAACATCACCCGGCAGTGCATTCCACAACCTCACTGTCCTCACTGTGAAGAACCCCCTACGTTGCTTCAAATGAAAGTTCTTTTCTTCTAGTCTATAATTAGTCTATATGTTTTTTAAGGGCACAGCCCTGCATCTCTGCAGCGTCCAGACTTTGGTCTCAGAGGTGTGTTTGTTCGTATTTTGCAAGTGTGGTTTTTGAATTATAACATTAATAAAAGTTAAGTTTTAATTGACCCAATACTGAACTGGTTACCTTGTGAACCATTGAGTGGATTCGGGAGTCACCCTGCATTCCATCTCATGGATTCGTAACTAATCGAAACTTCCAAAAGAGCAGTTTTAACTATATATAATCCAGAGCACGTACGAAAACAAAACAGTATTCTCTGAAACATATTTTCAAAGAAGAAAATACATGCTAAATAAATATTATAAATGCCATACAGTATTATATTTATATTTATTGGTGTACCTTGAATGATCACAAACTTCGATAAGACATTCATAGATAAGAAATCTATACCAAAATAGAAGTTTTGGTTTTAAAACAGCCTCTTTGCAGTTATGCTGGGGATTCCCTATTCACTTCTTCACTATTTCACGTCACTAGAAAATTATGCAAATTATTTTGGTTTTGTGATCATGTGTTGCCATTGTAGGACCTGCACCTGACTCCTACCTGCTTCTGTACACTACTTCTGTGCACACCTTTGGTTCCAAAACACAGAATCTTTAAGGGCATGTGAGAAGTGTACTTACCCAGTCTGACCGGGACCCAACCCAAACCCGCAATGGTCACCCAAATTTAGACCCGAACCTGCCCAACTGGTGGTAAACCTGCAGGTCTCCGTGGGATTATTCTTTATTTATATGGCACAGACATATACATCAGTCACATAAACCCGTGACCTGGTGCAGTTTACAGTCTAAGGTCACTACTTTATCAAGAACCAAGTAACCTGCCTGTATGTTTTTGGAAAATGGAAGGAAACTAACGTACCTATAAGAAATCCATGCAAACACAGGGAGAACATACACATTCCTTGCTGATACTGTAGTACCCTGATACTGTGCAATAATCTCACTTATGTAAAAATAACCAGAAATGTATCTATAATCAAAACGTTAAAACATTAAATAAAACATGGTATACTTAGTCTACATAATGCTTCACAATAGCAATAGTTATGATGTGAAGATTATTCAATAAATTGCACTGTAGGATATAACCATACAATTATCTGGGAAGTCCACTTGGTGCAATGGCTAATGACTTAGAATATAAATACTGGATGTGGTGTTCTAGCTCATTACTTAGCAAATAGTGATTAGCAAACAGTTTTGCTAATTTGGAAGGCAAAAAAGCATTTGGCATTTACTGCATATCTTATCTGCAATGACTGGTATACAGGTAACCAGCATAGTTGATTCTAGTTATTGCTAAGTATGTATTTATGTTTCTGATTTGTCACATCAACTGCACTAATAATGCACAACATAAAGGACAGCCCTATTTCGTTAACCCCACTTCACCCTCAAGTTCTTTTGTTAAAGGAGAACCAAACCCTTTATGTTAAAATCCCCTACCCTACATAGACCCCCTCCCTGCTCCCCACCAGCCTAGGTGTTACCCTCCGTAAATGCCCCATACCTGTTACTTACCCCACGTTGCAGTGAAACGGAGCTCATCTGCGCCATCTTCTTCTCTTTGGAACTCCGATTCACTGAATCTGCAACGAGGGGTAAGTAAAGAGTTATGGGCATTTACAAAAGCATAGCACCTAGGCTGGAGGGGAGCAGGGAGAGGGGTCTATGTAAGTTAGGGGGGTAGGGGATTCGAATATAAAGGGTTTGATTGTCTTAAGAATAATTCCCCCTCAAATCAGGTCCCAAGAAAAAAAAGGCAAGACCCTATAATGTACTTTGCCTCGAGTATGGTGGATGTCACATAAACCACACAGATCTATTGGTGCTTCAAATCTTTATATCTGTATAAAGCTATTGCATTGTAAACAGAGAAAGGGAAGGGAAACACAAAAACGTGTAAAAGGCAGACGTGATAACGCAAGTCCAAAGATCAGCAAGGTAATGAATCACAAATCTCCCGGCAGTCATAAACAGTTATGGAGGAAGCATTTACTGGTCACCTGTTTAAAAGCAAACATCTTATTGGTTGTTATTGTTTAATGAACCTGGGCAAACTTATACTCCTAGGTAGTAAAATGTGTGTAATGCAAATAATTTTTCCTCTGCATGACAATTTCTTCCTTCGCGCACAATTAAAATATACTTTGCAACCAGCTTGCAACTCTAGAATAACTGAAAAGTTTGCATGATTTTATGTGAATGTAATAAAATGTCTTAATGATAAAGCAGTAACTATACGGGAACAAAAATGATGCCAACTTCAATTTGGTTTGAAAAATGCGCAGCATGGAAATAATGTTTGCAATGTAATAAACTGTACAACGGACATTATTGCGTAGTGCTCATTTCTATGCTTATATTGCGTTTTCTCATTCAGATAATGTGTTTTATTACATATCGCCCTTAGAACCTTTTATTACATATGGGGGAAAGTTTCATGGTTTTAATATTATTGCGGCCATATTCTATTTTCTCTTGAACAGCACAAAATTCTGCCATTGGGTCAGATATTGTTCATTTCATCTACAAATCAAGATCGGTTTGCTATTTTGTCATATTACTAGAGGGGAATAGATAAATCTTATTCATCCTTATGGGGATGATTAGCTACTGTCCCAGGTCCTAGTAGGGCAGGGGGTCGTGCTGGCTTGGATGTGTGATGGGGGTCAGTGTCCCATAGTTATGCCGCTGCTCAGTATAGCACTGCATTATCTAATGTGTCCATCATGTCCCCCTTCCTTTGTTCCCATACTCAAGGGCTTTGTATAACACACTTAAGCAGCCAATGAGGGTAAGAGAAGGGGCTTGAAAGGCTGTGGTGGTTGATGATGTGTTTGATACATGGCACCTTAGTAAAGAGCCAAGTATTTTGAAGGATAATGGGGGCAGTTTTGGCTTTCTGATATATTTGATATATATATTTGATATATTTTATTTAGCTATCTGGGTCACAACAAATGCAGCACTATGCTATTAACTAACTCAGCACCATTCTGAAGCAGAACAACAATGTTCACAATTGAATGTAAGTATCCCTTTAAATCTAGCTGTTATGTTTGCATAAGATGTCATATCCAGTTTCTATAAAGCTATCAGTAGGTGGCAATGGTCTGCTGTAAATAAACTCAGTGGCTCTGTCTTAAAAGTAATTAAGACAGAACAGGGAAATCATGCACTTTTTTCCGTTGCAGCCAACAATGCTCTGGTTTTAATGATTTCACAAAGTTGGATTCTTCTAATGCTAAAATGTTGTGGGCCATGTAAGGATCAGTACTGAGTCTGCTCAGTGAAATTACTAAAGCAAAAGAGATATCTGGTAACAGTGTTTCAACCCCATACACAGATCTGTATCAGCAGTCGCTGAAAGTTATAAAGAACAATGCTACTTGTAGGAGAAATTAGTTGGGAAGTTATGCAAGTTACCATGTTACTGATAACAGGGCCCAAAACTACTTTAGCAAAGATGAGGACTAGGTCTTGCCCATAAACATTTGCACGCTGAGAGAAATCCAAGTATATTAAAATATAAAATATAATGAATATCTACACTGCTGGTAATTGTTCACCCAGCTATACAAACTTGTAAGAGCCCTTATTTATCAAAATCCAATTTTTTCTGATTATTTTAATACCAAACAACAATCCATGATTGGACCTTATATATTATTAAAAAAACATGATTTAATTGGATAGGGGCAAATATTAAGAAAATTGAGCGAAAATTCGAATCATCTGATTTTTTTTTCTAAATTGTTCGATTTTTCAAGGCTTTTTCCCCAAAAAGCCCAGATTGTTCAGATTTTTGACCGATAAGTTCAAAATAGTTGGATTTTCGGACTAATTCCAGTGTAAACCACAGAAACTTTCAAATAGGATAGGGACCTCTCCCATTGACTTATATACAATCTTGATATGTCTAAAATGACAAATTTTTGAATTAGGACTTTTTTCCATCCTCAGGGAATAAAACAGTATATAATTATTTTTTTTCCATTAAAAATTCAGATTTTATAGTAAGAAAACTATATATATATATATATATATATATATATATATATATATATATATATATATATATATATTTCAAAAAGACCAGCAACACCAGGATTTTTGTGTATCAAAACAAAGTGTATTCAATTATTGCATGAATAGCCGACGTGACTTTTCGGTCGACGCAGGGACCTTCCTCATTTACCGTGCACCCAGGGAACACGACGTCAGCAGGGTGCTGCCCTAGTGAAGATATATATATATATATATATATATATGTATATATATAAATATATATATTAGTTATGGAAAAATACAAGATTCCTCTGCACTCAACCCATTATCAATATATTTAAGACAGAGACTTTTTGTGCATACTGCTACTGAAAAATGCCTTACCCTTTAAACAAAACAGGGATTGTTTGTCCATATATTGCAATATAACTGTATTTTTAAAAATAAACAATAGAAAAAAATGAAAATAATACTGGATTACTATAGCCCAAAATCAGAATAAAGCAGTGCAGATATCAGGAAGCATGACCCAAAAATATTTTTCCGAAAACCATCAACAGAGTGTTTGAGCAATCTCTGGACTTGATTCATTCATTCTTTTTGAGGCATAAATCTGAGACCCTGAGAGGTAGATAGTTTTTTTTATATATAAATTGATTATATAATGTATATAGCAATACAACATACCTATGTCACAGTTGAGAAGAACTAGACAAACCGGAACAGTACTTTGTCCAATCAAGTTTGCCAGTATTGTTATTCGTTTTTTTATTAATATGGGATGTTATGCAAAGCATGGGCCATTTTTAGCAAAAATGTTTTTTTTTACTCTATCGTAGGGTCACTGCAAGTGGATGAAATGTACTGTTTCTAAACGGTGACAGCACTCACTTTGATGCAGATACTGTATGAAAACAAAATTGTGAGGAGAAGTAAATATGAAAGCCTGTTAGATTGAATCTATAATCATGTATTTCTTAATATAACAGGGAATACAAAGTTACTTTGAAACCTGATCTGTAGTATATAATGAAGCTCCCTGGACAACAATGGATTAAAGGAAGGAGAGCCTTGACCTGGCTAGGAAGGTAGGGAATACATGGAATAAAACTGGACAGGGAAGGGGGAACAATAACACTAAACAATGAAAGTGTTTTAACCTAATGAAAATATCATGTACTGTTTCCCTGCACTAGTAAAACTGATGTGTTTGCTTCAGAAACACTACTATAGTTCATATAAACAAGCTGCTGTGTAGCAATGGCAGAAATAGAAGATATACTATATGGCACAGGTTAAATAGTGGATAACAGATAACACCATTCTGTTCTACAGAGTTTATCTGCTGTGTAACTTGAGCCTTTTCTCCTTTGAATGGCTGCCCCCATTGCTACACAGCAGCTTATTTATATAAACAATAGTAGTGTTTCTGAAGCAAACACACCAGTTTATACTAGTGCATGGCAACACTGCATTATATTTAATTTATATAATATTAATATATTAATTAATATTTAAGATAGGAATGGCTTGGGAGTGGTTAAAAAGGGTACAAGGAGTTCCTCTTCCTCTCATGTATTCAGTAGCACAAGGGGTAACATATTAGGGCTCATTTATCAACCCATAGCAACCAATCACAGGCTGGGTTTTTTTCATGAATAAGACTTGACGTAGATGCCACTTGTGGACAAAGTTTAATGTAGCAGTTTGCTGGACTAAAACCCAACGCGTTTCGGGATCAAATCTCCTAATCATAGGTAATCATTTGAACCTACAGTATGATTAAGGGATTTGATACTGAAACATGTTAGGTTTTTGTCCAGCAACCTGCTACATTAAACTTTGTCCAGAAGTGCCATCTATGTTGAGTATTGTTATTGGTTACAGTGGGGACACTGGAGACTGAGCACCTGGCAAAGGGAGGGTTGAGCAGTGAGCTTGAGCGGTCTCTCCTTTTTGTTTTTTACTTTTAGAATAATGAATACAACAATTGTATTAGTTGCCATGGGTTACTGCTGATAAATTGTTGACAAATGACCCCCACTATTGGTTGGGTTTTGGGGGGGTTTTCACCACAGCAGTGGGGTTAGAGTTGTAGGGAATGTCTGCCAGGTGGCAAGGGGATCATAGTCTTCGACTAGTGGAATGTGGTTCAGTACCTCTTTGGGTAATGGTCCCAGGAGGCAGTGGTGTCGAGTGAGACTTACCTGGTGGCTGACATGACATGAGTGTTTTTGTGGTTGCAGGCATTCCCATGTTATATATATAGCAGAGAAGAAGGACTTAAAAATCAGTAAATGGTGTTTTATTCATGATAAGGGAGACCTGACGTTTCGGTCAGCAATCTGATCTTTCTCACTTTGGAGAAAGGTCAGATTGCTGACCAACACCTCAGGTCTCCCTTCACTTGAATAAAACACCATTTACTGATTTTAAAGTCCTGTGTATGTGGACCCTTCTTCTCTGCTATGTATTGATTTTTTGGACACTGCACCCAGGCACAGAGAACTCTATGCTAGTGCTGGTAATCCCCTTGTGTATATACATATATATATATACTGTAGTTTATCATTGAAACTGTTGTTGTTTAACTAAAGCTTTGACCTTTACAATTCCAGCCTGGATTCTGTGTCAAGTTATTTAGGGTACCCTGAGCCAGAGAGGGTTAATATGCCATGGCATGACGAGCATTGATGCTGCCCCGGTCAAGTATTTAGACGTAAGCTTATGAACAGTGCAGCTTATAAAGTAAATTGTACATTGAATAAGAAGTTATTGCATGCAACACTGAATCTAAATAAGGCTAATGATCTCTGCCAAAGCATCAACAAAGTATTAGAATTGTGATGATTGATGAAGATTCTTATATGCTAATAAGTTCGATATCACAGAAAAAGTTTAGAAGTTTAGACAATGACTACTGAAAAGAACAGTTTCACAAAATACCTAGTATGTTATCCTTGTGCCAGAACAAATAAAACCAAGTTAAGTGTTTGCCAGTCTATTGCTTGTTTTACATGGATGAAAAATTAAATTAAAAAGACGTGAAAACGTCCTGTCTATTGGAATTAAAGTTACAGGCAAAGTTGTTGATGTATCATATGCCAATGGGGATTTTAAAGTCAGTTAAGACATCATATTGTGAGTAGAGATTAGTGGCTTTTGTGCAAAAAAAAGTACCCTCGGGGTAATAGCACTGACCCCTATACTTGCCATGATGCATTTAAGAACAAAGGTTAGATAAGCGCATGTCTTTAATAACAGGAATTGATTTAATTTGGGCTCTCAAATCATAATATAATTTTATAGATTCACTTTTTATCCAGCAAAATGTTCTACAGGTATAGGATCCATTATCTGGAAACCCATTATCCAGAAAGCTCAGAATTATGGAAAGGTGTCTCCCATAGACTCCATTATAAAGAATAATTACATTTTTTAAAATGGATTTTCTTTTTCCTTGTAGTAATGAAACAATATCTTGTACTTGATCCCAACTAAGATATAATTAATCCTTATTGGTTGCAAAAACAACCTATTGGGTTTATTTAATGTTTTGGCAACATTAAGGTAGGGAGATCCAAATTATATCCCTTATTCGAAAAACCCCAGGTCCCGAGCATTCTGAATAACAGGTCCCATACCTGTACTGGGGCATCACCCAACTAACTTTATTTCAGCTACAATAGTTCAGAAAACAACAAAAGGAGCAATGTGCTCACCACTTTATGAAATGAGTATTGGTACCAAACATTTGCTCACATGCAAGTAAAACCAAAAATGAACATGGAAGAACCCCACATTTGGCAGACCCAATCACCATTAATAAAGGGTAGTGCCATCATGGTGCTTCAGGTAAATGTCATTAAAACTTTGATCATTATTTGTTATTTATTATTTCAGCAGAACCTAGAGACGGCACTTTGTAACCTGATTAAACTGGTGAAGTAATAATAAATCAGAATAGGAAGCAGTTGCTGACTGGGAAAGGTTTTTTGATTACTGCACTTTTCCCCAAGAGGCCTAATCTAACTGAAACATCCAGCATGTCATTACTCTTAGTATATCTGGATGTCAGGCCCAATCATTGGTGATAGTGCTTTATTACTTACACTCAGGGTAGTAAACCATGCTGTTTATTTTTTGCAATTGATTATGCAACTCTACATAATATATACAGGTATGGGACCTGTTTCTGTAATTTCCAGGATCTTTCCGTAATTTAGATCTTCATATCTTAAGTCTACTAGAAAATCCATTAAACATTAAATAAACCCAAAAGGCTGGTTTTGCTTCCAATTAGGATTAATTATATTTTAGTTTGGATCAAGTACAAAGTACTGTTTTATTATCACAGAGAAAAAGGAAATCATTTAAAATTTTTGGATTATCTGAATAAAACGGAGTCTATGGCCATTCCGTAATTTGGAGCTTTCTGGATAACGGATTTCTGGATACCATCATACCTGTTTATATATATATATATATATATATATATATATATATATATATATATATATATATATATATATATATATATATATATATATATATATATACATACAGTATATATCCAAAAAATAAAGTTGCACTGACAGGACTTAATGAAAAAGAAATTGTGTTTTATTCAACGTTTCAGCCCGTTCCTGAGGACAGCCCGAGTTGGGGCTGAAACGTTGAATAAAACACTATGGGGCCCATTTACTTAGTTCGAGTGAAGGAATAGAGGAAAAATAGTTAATTAACCCTCGATATTCGACCCTAGGTAAACGTGCCCCTATTTATTTTTCATTAAGTCCTGTCAGTGCGGCTTTATTTTTTGGATATAATTATCATGTAAGTTTGACCAGCACACAGGCTTCTTTCACTTGTCGCTGTGCACCAGATTTGCGCCTTTTGTGTATATATATATATATATATATATATATATATATATATATATATATATATATATATATATATATATATATATAATACACAAAAGCCATGAATATCTTGTAAATTATATCCTTATAAACGGTGAGTTCTGATGTCATCAGTTATAAACGGTGAGTTCTGATGTCATTTCTGTCACATGACTCACTGAAACTTGTGTATTATGATAAATAAAGTACCCCCAGTTGTAAAATATGAGGATATTAGAAGTAACCTCGGAGTTCCATGACCTGTATAAAAACACTCGGCCTTCGGCCTCGTGTTTTTATATGGTCATGAAACTCCTCGGTAACTTATAATATCCTTATATTTTACAAGAGGGGGTACTTTATTCACTATATAATACACAAAAGCCATGAATATCCCGTAAAATATATCCTTATAAACGGTGAGTTCTGATGTCATCAGTTATAAGCGGTGAGTTCTGATGTCATTTCTGTCACATGACTCACTTAAATTTGTGTATTATAATAAATAAAGTACCCCCAGTTGCAAAATATGAGGATATTAGAAGTTACCTCGGAGTTCCATGACCTGTATAAAAACACTCGGCCTTTATTCACTATATATATATATATATATATATATATATATATATATATATATATATATATATATATATATATATATATATATATATATATATAATAGTGAAAATAGTGGAAAATTTATTTCAACGTTTCGGCACACTGACTCGGGCCGTCTTCACTATTTTCACTATTTCAAGACCTTGGAGTGCGGTTTTATATTTTTTGGATTATTATACTATGCTATAACCAGCACCCAGGCAGTTGCTTGTATTGCGAGTGCACCACTATAGACTCCCCTAGAACATTTAAAGGAATTAAAAAAATATGTAAAGCAACTAAAGTGAATAAAACAAAAGGCCCATTGAAATTACTGAAAGTCTTTAATGATAGTGTCTTGTTAAGGTTGGAGTAAATTGATCAGGAAAACCACTGGGATTAAGTGGGTTCCTAAAGCAATTAGTTTCAGAATTAATATTCACTGGCAACATTCTGGAAATGATGGATATATGGATATATTTAGCATTTTAAAGGCTTAATTTCCAGGATGATTTTAAAAGGATTATTTATGATCAGTAACTTGAATGGATACAAAATTTGAATGTGAATTAATGCCATTTATAAAAGGTATTTGTGTTCATACAGTATATGCTCCCTGCACTTATGACCTCCAAAGCACCCTTATGAATATTGCACAAGAGCAAGTATTGACGCTAAAGAACACCAGAATTACCACCAACCAGGATGTGGTAAGACCAAACTGATATTTTATATTACATTTTGAAATCTGACATGGGGCTAGGCATATTGTCAGTTTCCCAAGAGCCCCCAGTTATTGTACTCTAACTTCAGTCACTCCTTACTGCTTCACTGCAAGGTGGAGTGATATCATCACTTCCCTTTCTCTCCCAGCAGCCTAACAACAGACCAATGGGAAGGTAACCAGATAGCAGTATCCTAGTACATGATAACTGCTGCCTGGTAGATATAAGAACAAAACTCAATAGTAAAAATCCAGGTCCCTTTGCGATACCTTCAGTTACATTGAGCAGGAGAAACAATAGACTGCCAGAAAGCAGTTTCATCCTAAAGTGCTGGCTCTTTCTTAAAGTACATGATCAGGCAAAATAATTTGAGATGGCGCCTATAAACAATATTACAACTAAAAAAAATACCACTTGTTGGGTTAGGAATTTATATGGCAAATTGAATTCTTTGCAGTGTAAACAGTGTAATTTCTAAATAAAAACAACACCATAAAAATCATGACAGAATTCCTTTAAGGGGCCACATGGGACCCCCTAAGTAATAAAATATGCTGGGGGATTGTTGCAGACTCTGGCTTTATGCAAATAAGATTATTTCCCTTATAATATAGTAATAATCTTTATAAAAGTCTTACCTTAACAAAATCCATTAGCTAACATACTACCTTAGTACTGTATATACTCGCGTATAAGCCAACCCGAGTATAAGCCGAGGTATCTAATTTTACCTACGAAAACTGGGAAAACGTATTGATGTGAGTATAAGCCTAGTGTGAGAAATGCAGCAGCTACTGTTAAACTCTGTTTAAGTAAAACATGTATATTTCACCCCATGCAAAACAAACAAAAGCAGTTATAGAGTGCAGGACATTTTTACCTTTGAACTCCATTTACACCATGTCTTTCTGATCCTTGTTTTTTCTTCATTTACCCGCTCTATTTAATGTTTTTAATTTCTGTTATTCTTTCTTACTTTCACAATTTTCTTCCTCTTCGCTTGATCCTTTTTGATTATTCTTAACATTGTTCCTCTGCCTTTCTTTTCTATCCTATTTACTTCTCTGTCTTTCCATTCTATTTACGTTTATCTCTTTTATGTTACCCTGTACAAATCATCTTGTCGCACTCTGGCCCCAGCAGGACACTGTCAGTCACGGAGCTAAGCAGATAAGAAGCTTTACATTGAACTCTGACCCTGACAAGTTACTGCGCAGCAGCAACTCCATTAATGAACAGTGTCGGGGCGAGATGAAGCTAACGATCCGTTATGATTTGAACAGGGTTACATAACACCAGCATGCTCCTTGCCCACCCGATTCCAAACTCCTACTCCTGTGGAACTCCCCCCGTCTGCCTACACCTCCCCTCCACCGTCACATAAACCGAGTCCTCTTACTTGCAGCTTGGAACAGGGAAGCACTCAAAGTTCCTGGAGCATGGGCTTGGCAACGCTAAGTAGGCACAGTCTATCTACTGCATATTCAGTACCGTCGATCAGCTAGGTAACTTTTATACTCGAGTATAAGCCGAGGTAGACTGTTTCAGCACATTTTGGGTGCTGAAAAATTCGGCTTATACTCTAGTATATACGGTAAGCATCTCTCTAGGGATCTTTTGAATCTGACCTGCATGCTAAGGATCAAAAGCAAACTAACCAAACAGTTATGTTCCTTGTAGCCCCCCTTCAAGTCACTGATACCCAGTCCAACCGTGGGTAACAGATTAGAGAGCTGCAAAGGAGGATAGAGCGTTATGGCTATTACATTAGACAACCATTTACTGCCGCCTTTATACATTACATTTTTGGCTAACTAACTATATTGAAAAAAATATATATTTTGCACAGTCTATCTATTTAGCCAGTTTTTATTTTTACCCTGAACAGTTCCTTTAAGTAAATAAACTATTGTACTGGTTCTTCCAACCACTACACTACACTACACTACTTGCTCCGTTATTCAAAGAAGAAAGTTATCTCACATCTGGGCCTGGGATAGACCCTTTATTACTTCAGCAGAGCTAAATAAAATTTGTGATTTTATGGAGATGACGCTGCTGGCCATATCTTCTTGGTTTGCTATATGGGATCAGTGTTATGACTCATCTTGTAAATTATCTAGGTTTTAATCATTGTTAAGCAACTGTGACTCAGGTGCAATTCCTTCCATTTAATATGATCCTGTCTACTGGTGCAGGATTATTATTATTATTTCTGTCTGTGATGTTCCCAGGGGGCTGCTTACTAAGGTAGTAGGTTATTTAATCAATTTAGTTACTGTAAGATAAGATTTTTACGTAGATCATTACCATATCAGAGAAGAATATAAGAGAATTGCATGAAGCTGGAGCCTGCAACAATCCCCCCAACATAATAAATTAGTTAATACACCTCCTTTAGCAAAATTAAAGTACGTTGGGAGACGTTGCTCAGAAAATGACTAATTTGTTTACAGACTGGAAAATGATTCTACTTCATGTATGTGAAGGTATTACACATGATTTTTTATATGAATGATCATTGGAAACAAATGCAGAAAATAACAAAAAAGCAAAAACGTCCTTTAAAAAGATACCATTTAAGTAATACACTACTTTTTTTATTCTATGTCATAACACTTGTGTGTTTCTGAAGTATATCAAACATTCCATTATTTTATATATCGCTTTCTATCTAAAAGGATTAGTTTAAACACTTGATCCGGCTGATGTTTTTCACAATATAACCTCTCACAATGTTACTACTTGCTATTTAATTACATGCAAATCCAGGATATTTGTATGGGCATGGTCGATTTTGCAAGATAATATACGGAAATTTGGAAAACAGTAAGGCTTTTTTATAACCTGTCATATCTTGATTTAGCAGGGAGTTATTGTCCTTCATGTTTTGCCATTGAACTGTAATTAAAATGCAGCTCAGCAGACTTTTTATGCTAGTACTGAAATTGCAAAAGACTGTAAAACATATAGAAATATATTTTTTAAGTAGTATATTTTCAGTTTTAAAAAGTATGAAAATATCATTTTTCTTAGACTATAACTATTGTGGAATGAAAATGGAAATGTTATTGTGAGGACAAAAAAACGTTCATGTGCTGTATGGACTAACTTATCCTTTTACTGACCGGGTTAGCTCAATGCAAATCAGTTAGGTACGTCTTTAATGCAGCCAGTAGTGTATCGGTAACAAAAGGGCCACCTTGTAGCAATTAGATGCCAATGGCTAAAGCTTGCCACACAGATTAATATATTTATATTTATAATCAGATTTAGACCTGCTGCATGGTACAATGACCCATTATAGAGGGACCATGGGAGGCAGCTGGAACAAACTAACTGGCTTGTGATCAGGAGAGACCCCGCTGGCTTCGTTTTCACCAACACCCTTTTTCGGAACCCCTAAAATTTCTGCAGCAGTAGCCAACAGGGAATCAGGGTACAATATTATCAACAACACCACCAGAAGGTATCAGCAATCCCTTCCATCTAAAGAGCTTTGAAAAGTCTTATGGAGGCACAGTGGATATTTGTGAGTTTATATCTCCTAAATTTATATTTAGTAATGTGTGTATATTGATAGAAAGCTTATTTAGTGGATGGAAGGTGATCAAGGGGAGAGAAATCATTTGAATGTGATCTATCCCCCTAAAATTAACGAAAGTAAAATTATGCAGACTGGCGTAAATTCGCTAGCGTTACCGCCCAAAGGGACATTTACAATTTACTAACGGGTGCAGGCCCCAATTCGCTAGGGAAAGAGCCTGGCGCTAGTGGTCATTCGCACTCTATCACCAGGCGAATTTCCCTCTGGCGAATGGACGTAACTGCTTTTACTGAGCGTTGCCTCTTTCACCAGACTTGCCTTCGCCAGCTCAGACCAGGCGAAGTGCAATGGAGTAGCTAGATCTTCCTCAATCTTCTGTCACTTTCATTATATTCTGTGAGCTGAAAATGCATCAAAGTTCAAAAAATGCTGGCGACTTTTCCTTTTTTCAGAGTGATTGCCTGCACAAGTCCTAAAACATATGGAACATTAACTTTACAGTGGGCTCATGTGTAGAGCATTAAAATAACTCTATTGTCTTTAATATGGTTCCCTGCACATGTGGTTCAACAGTGGAAATGTTAAGTATTTGAACCGACATTGACAATAAAGACGACCATACAGCTTTAAATTTTCCGCCCTATACAAATTGACCTGAGCACAACATCACTTCGCTAGGCAGAAATGAACGCTAGCACATCTTTGCTTTGAAATGCTCTCATTACCGAAGTATCGCTAGTGAAAAGTCGCCAATGTTCGGTGCCCAGGACGAAACTCTGCATAATAGTGAATTAGCATCATCTGAGCGCATTTGCACCTGGTGAAGTATTGCACTGGGTGGGAAGCGGACCAGCGAATTTTCGCTGGTTAGCGAATCTGCCCCCTGGTGTCAAAGGCTCAAAAAGTCTATGCACTCTATACTTCTTGTAGCCAGTTAACCGAAGAGTTGCTGACCAAAAGCGTATTAGAAGTTAAAAATGAAAATACCTGTATCTCACAAACCTCTAAAGAGAGAAAATGAATGTAAATCGCAGAGATGCAAAGAGAAGCAGCCTGAGAAAGTTTATTTCAATTTACTTTCAATGGATTACTGTATGTCCACGTGAATGATATATAATAACATGAAACACTGCAGACAGGTATAAGCACAGGACTATTGATCATGGGAGCCTAGCTGTTTTTACACAAAAAAGTGTAGTTTCTTTGCTCCTGGATTAAAGAATATTAACTGCATTGGAAAAAAACAGGGGTGGTGAAACTTCTCCATGTAAAAGGTAAAATAAATCTCTCTTATTTGTATAATAGTGTTTCCAAGTTGTTGGCAGTCAAATAGAAATAGAAACAGTTTTCTGTTGTGCAGAAACATATTGGACTCATAAGCACAGCCAGTTCTGCTGACACTAAGGCGCTAATTAACCTCTTCCCCTTTTATGGTCACTTTAGTATAAAGACAAACAATGCTGGCTAATTTGTAATTTCTTTGCTAGAGGCAAAACACAGAACTCACAATAGCTGCAAAGTCTGCTCTTCTGGTTTCACTTAAGCATGGCTGCATTGCTGTACTATAACAGAACTCTGTAACCACAAGTAGACTAGTGAAAATGGATTGGATTACAATATGCTCACCTCTGACTTATCTGACATAAATTATTACCAGATTCTTTTCAGAACAGACCATATCATTTGAGTGAGACCACCAACATGCTCTGTACGTTAATCTCATTTAAGACTATTTTAGATATTATTTTCATTTAAATTTTGATCATGAATAGAGCTCTTATTTCAATGTTTCATTTGCAGTATTTAATGGATATAATAAATACAATTTAAATTGTATTACAGTATTCTCACTCTTTAAAGGGGGTTGTTCACTTCTGAGTTAACTTT
This sequence comes from Xenopus laevis, assembly GCF_017654675.1. Lineage (NCBI taxonomy): Eukaryota > Metazoa > Chordata > Amphibia > Anura > Pipidae > Xenopus > Xenopus laevis. Next base: position 185,667,746 of record NC_054371.1, read on the forward strand.
TAGTATGATGTAGAGCAGGGATACCCAACCTTTTTTTACCCGTGAGCAACATTCAAATGTAAAAAGAGTTGGAGAGCAACACAAGCATGAAAAATGTTCCTGGGGTGCCAAATAAGGGCTGTGATTGGCTATTTGGTAGCCCCTATGTGGACTGTCAGCCTAAGGGAGACTGTTTGGCAATACACCTGGTTTTTATGCAACCAAAACTTGCATAAATATAAGCACCTGCTTTTATGGCCACTGGGAGAAACATCCAGGGGGTTGGTGAGCAACATGTTGCTCACAAGCTACTGGTTGGGGACCACTAATGTAGAGAGTGATTTGCAATTGGTTTTAATTTTGTTATTATATGTGTTTTTCGAATTATTTAGCTTTATATTCATCAGCTCTCCAGTAATTTCAGCAATTTGGTTGCTAGGGTCCAAATAACCCTAGCAAACATGCATTGATTTGGATAAGAGACTGACCCCATTTGGCAGCTGGAGAGAGACAGAAGAAGGCAAATAATTAAAAAACGATACAAAATATAATTAAAAGTTGCTTAGAATTGGCCGTTTTATAACATACTTAAAGGTGAACCACCTCTTTAATTGTGAAGGTGGGATTAGTGGAATAGGGGGTTGAATTGTTATATCCACCTGCATTACCTGTTTGTGCTTATGGATACCTCTTTCAGCCTTGAAAAACAGCTCACTTTACCCTACAACATCTACCAACTGTGTTGTATGTGATTTATCTATGTAAATATGAGAAACCGCCCATAATCACAAACATTAATGTGCAGCTGGAATTATTAACACTGAAACTGTATTAGGTTTATGGCTTTTAATATTGCAACAAAACTTTTTAGTTATTTTCTCTTTTTTTTATTGAAACTGAAAATTTTTATTGATTTTCGAGAAAATGCATATAAAACTGCTAGTTACAATCACATACAGTAACAGATACAAAGAAAGCAATATGGAAACAAAATGAAAACTAGTAAATATATAACATACACGCAGCGACTGATTTTTCTCTATAAGATAGACAAGGGAGAGTGAAAGCTATCTGTACAATATATTTAATATGTTGCTGAAAACATCAGATCCTTATACATGCTGAGAATCTGAGAATAGTTAAGGTGGCCTTAGACGCAGAGACCCGCTTGTTTGGCGATGTCGCGAAAGAGAGGATCTTTCCCCGATATGCCCACATTGAAGTGGGCGATATTGGGCTGATCCGATCGTGGGCTCTAGGGCCCAACGATCGGATCAGAATGCATTTGAAACGGGCGGCCAGATCGCGGGACAGCATACACGCATAGATGCAGCCACAATCCGACGGGATTTATTACCCTGCCCGATCGAGATTGATCGTGGAAGCCCCTTGGCTTTTATCGGCCCGTGTATGGGGGCCTTTAGTGGTAATTTTCAACAGCCAGCTACAGTAGGTTAGTGAAAGCCCATTTTATCCAGTTACTGGCTATTATCAGCCTTGCTGCCATCAGGATATGTTGGCTCAGTCTGTGTGCTGAATTAGTAAACTGTAAAGTTTTTTTTCAATCTAGAATCTGGTGAATGTGGTGTGTAACACTCTACATATCAGATGGGTTAGAGAATCTCAAAAGGTATATACAATTTTGCATTCCCACCATATATGGAGCTTTGTTCCATTGACTGTACATCACCCAAAACATTGGGCGTTGCATGTGGGGTAAATTTTATGGAGCCATGCCGGGACTAGTTATGTTTTATGGAGAACTTTTATAGTTTCTCTGATGGCTACACTGGTGCTCCAAGAAAAAATCCGATGGCACACAGGGCTGCAGGAAATCTCCCAATTTTTATTTCAAAGCGGAATGCAAATGTTTCGGGGAATAAAACCCCTTTGTCAAGCACTGGTGCTCCCCTTATTTACTGTCAAGCTAAATTGTGACCATTGTTGTGTTGCAAGAATTATGTTTTGTGCTCTTTCTCCCATTTTAGCCTATAGTTATGTTTTTTGTTGTTTGGCATGGGTTGACTGAAGATTTTATAGGCTAGACTGAGAGTTCCCGGTGCTAGCACTCTGCTGGTATATAAATTCAAAACTTTATGATGTAAAGGTGTTATGTGTACTGCACCAGTTGTGAAGCTCATATTTTAATTGTTTCTTAAATTCACATTGTAATTTTCATTGTAATCACACTGTAACAAACACACATTGTGCTAAGTAGATTTCCTTATATGTCTTCGTTATCTACTGTATATTCTGGGAACAAAAGGTGAATTTCGGAAATATTCTTTTCGTTGTTCATAAACAATGAATTCAGGTCTATAAGACATGGACTAGTGATCGTGTACTGGGGTGTTTACCACACAACAAGGGCACATTGAGCAGCTAATTTTGTTTACTATCAATTTCCTACTACAATTAGTACCCAGTAGCACTAACTGACACTCTTTCAGCTCACTGCCATCTGTCTGTTCCTTTGACAAGCATTCAGCACATACATATGTTGGCTAGTAGTTAACAGGAGTCAAATTAACAACAGACCTGAGCCTCCAGGGTAAATAGTCCTTTGTGGGATCAGTGGTTCTACCATATACTTTTCAACACATACTTCTAAAGGTTGGTTCAGTTTACAAACCATATACACACAATCCATTGAAAATGATAATTTTCAGATGTGATTAATGACCTAGCTTCAAAACAAAGAAATTTAAATAATGTTCTGAATTATTTACAACTGTTACATGTTATATACTTACCTTGATGCAAATTGATTTTATAAAAAAAGGCAATTTTGTAGTGAGGAACTTGGATTGAACTGGTCTTATGTATTTACAACTATTTCCAACATTAGGGCTTTTTCCTGTCTAGGAAAACAAAAGTTCGGTGACAAATGTATTCTATTTCTTTGAGACAAAAGTAAAGCTAAAGAGTAAGTCTGAGAAAATTGTGAATAATGGCCAGGCTGAAACTGAGCCAAGCTTCTAAAGGCACTCGTTAAAAATAGGTTTGATTGTTTGCTACTGAGCATCAATCCTCTATCCTCCATAAGGAAAAGAAGAAAACTGTTTCTAGGATTCCTTAGTATACATGATTTGGCATTGGAGGTTTGCTGATCTCTAAACACCTGCACCTGCTACGTGCATTACTGGGTGTAAAATCTCACCAATTAAATGCAATTAAGGAGTGCTCTGGGACCTCATGTCTAATAAACGTAGAAAAGTGCATTAATGTGTATGATATTAGGTACTCCAGTTTGAGCCTAATAAATAGTGTGCAAAAAACTACAAAAAAAAAATTAAAAAACAGAATGCCTCTAAAAAATGTAGTTCTTAAGACAATTCCTAGCGAAAAATGAACCCGAAAACCTGGATTCGGTTCGGGATTCGGCCTTTTTCAGCAGGATTCGGATTCGGACGAATCCTTGTGCCAGGCCGAACCGAATCCAAATTTGTGATGTAATTAAGAGGCGGGTAGGGAAAGCATGTGTCTTTTCATCACAAAAGAAGAATTTGTTCCACTTTTTCCTTTCCTGCCTCTAATTTGCATATGCAAATTCGGATTCGGATTCGGTTCAGTATTCGGCTGAATCTTTCACCAAGGATTCAGGAATTTGGCCAAATCCCAAATAGTGGATTCGGTGCATCCCTATCTAAAAGTTGAGTTGATTTAAAGCAGTCTAAAAGGATCACCGCAGCTCCCATTGATTTCTATAGAACCTTGACAACTTTTACCTGGCAAAATTTTGTATTATTGTTTTTTGTGGTTTTAACACTTACTAACTTGCTAACCACTCTTTTTTCAAGATTCATGGAAAAAAAATCTAAATTTGATTGTTAGTAATGGGCCTTTTAATATAAGAAGTACTTTCTCAGCCATATTATTTGTAATGAGGACAAGGCATAAGCTAGTACATTTGCCTTCTCTATCCTCTGTAAAATAAAACAGATCAACAATAATATTGTTACTTTACTCAATCAACTCCTAGGGGTTGGCTTAAATTTGCTTTAAAGTTATTCATGTTTTATATCTGCTAACATTATCGGTACCCTACATCATTTACTGCATTCATTATAATTTATAAAGAATTCTGTTACACCCTCCGATTTATAACTAGTTTGTATCCAGTTACATTACATGCACTTTTTTTGCACTTTGACCACAGAGTAAGCCATTGTGTATGACCCCTTAGATATACTATAGCATAGTATAATGAACATTAGAAAGACTTGCTGCACTATATATTTTGTATAAAAGATCCCACAGTATGTGTGTCTGAGTGCTTGAATTCCCGTTTTAGAGCACCCGCATTTGGAAGTGTATTCGTAAATGTTCCCTAATATCTTGACTTGAAAGCTTGACCAGCATCTGTTTATCTGTTGAGCAGTAGTAAAAGGCATACATACTTTACTTAAGTTGTTGCACATTGCTGGCTATCTTAAGCACACCCGTCATCAGGGTCAGACTGGGCCAGCGGGACACCAGTCACACCATCAAATATCATAAATATATTTAGTGCACTAGATTAAATATATTTGAAATAAATTATATATATATTCATTGATAATTGCTAATGATTAAGGGCTGTAAGCATTATCAAGTCATCAACTAGAAAAAGCACTTGTGATGTTCTTTTTCCAAACAGCATAATACTAGTAAACTAGGATTTTTCTGCCATTAAGTTAGAAATGTAATTAGCTAGACGACACAAGAAATAAATCAAATATCTGTATTTATGTGTTAATTGCAAGAATTCACACGTTCTTCTTTCAGTGCAAGAAAAAGATATTGCGGCTGACAGATTTGCATTTAAAATCAACTAGGCACTGTGTATATCAAATTGGCATGCCGGAAATAATCCCTTGTTTATTTATAAAATGCAATTTACATTGTGCTGCTGCTTAAACACATATAGGACTATGTTGATTTAGTCTATTACCATGGCAGCAGAAGAGGTACATTTTGCAAAGCTATTAAAGTTTCCATTGTTGATTAAGTTATGGAGAACAGCATGTTTTCTTAAATTGTTTTCCAGAACAAAAACTAAAGTGGCTTTACACAAAGGAACTGCAGATTCAATACATTTTAAAACAAGTAATTGAAAAAGTAATTGCAATTATTTAAAAAAAAAAAAAAAAACTACATGCTTCTTAATTTAATTTTGACAAATTCTGAAATCATACTATTTTTAGTTAAATTCTCTGTGGCTGTTAGGGAAAAATACAGCGTCCTTCCGGTCTAGTAAAATGTCAGTTCATTTTGTTGGGGGCTTTTATGAACTGCCAAATTAGGTTAGCAAGATTTATTAGGTTTTCCTTCCAAAGAAAACAAGAAGCACTTGTATAGCAACAAATTAGCTATAGAATAAGTAGTTTAGAAAGTTTATTTAACCTCTTCTCAAATTCCTCCAAACAAGTCACAACTGCTTATAAAGATTGTAGAAAATGACTTGCCCAGCTGCTAATGTTGATTTGCGTGGAGAAATAGACTATCGCCTATAGGAGAAAATTAAAATACCTTCTGCGGTGGGGTGCTGGGGACACAAAGCATACTCACTCTCCTGAATTTTAGTGTATTTTTTTAATGCTAGAAACAGAATATACACGTGGAGTTTTACTTAGTTCAGGAGTGAAAATCCAGTTAATGAAGCAGATGTAGGAAACACTAGAAACGTATTGTCTAGAATTGATTTTTTCTAAATAATATATATACATAGCAAACATGGTCTGTTTACAGTATGCAATATAAAAATAGAGCAGAACCCCCATTTTACATCCCCTGATTTTAAGTTTTCCCTCGTTTTAAATTGTTGTTTTGTGGTCCCACCTATATATTATGCATAATACATTTCCCTGATTTTACATTTTCCTGGATTTAACACCATTTTTTCTGGTCCCCTGAAAAACGTAAAATGGAGGTTATACTGTATGCATTATGAGAATTACTGTAATGCTTTCCAAACCGTAATGGGGTAATAAAGCTGAACTGTGGGATAGTCACACACTAATTTGAAGAGGGTTTTGAATAAATACATCTGAAAAGTGCCTTCTAAGTGAACCTAGGGGAAGGGGATTGTCAGATCACATTATATGAAGGCATTATGGGATGTCTTGTTAAGGCAAGATGATGATAGATAGAATAGCAAAATGTATGACTATCTTTAAATGCAAAGTGCCTAAATAATTACAGTGCTGGATAAACATTAAAACAAATCAACTTGAGAGTAAGTGCTAAAATGCTTGAGTATAAGCTCCTAATGGTGGATTAAAATGACATGTGGGGTCCCTAGGCTACATCCACATAGCCTACCCAGCAGCTCAAATACAAATAAATATTATAAGAAGATTAAAAAAAAAGAAAACATAAATAGTAATCAAAAAAAAAGGCTGAACCCCTAGTCTAGCCTGTGCATGAATCTGCTCCGCATGCCTGTACCTTACCAGACCCTGTAGTTCTGGGTGCAGACACAACTGTTACGGCTCAGTAGTGTAAGGAAGCCCGTAACATACCCCTTATGTGTAGTAAGAGAGCATTACTAACTCCGGTGTTCACCAATGCCCTTTTGGGGCCCGGGCTTTCTGCTGCAGAACAGGCAGGGATCCTACCCACGGCCAAGGTGGTCGGAAGTGTGGTACAAGAGGTTCAGGCAAGGTCAGAGTCGAGTCCAGGCAAGGGTCAATGTCAAGCGGCCAGTGCCAGACTGGGCCCCGGTGGGCCCGACCTTCAAGGGTGTGGTCTGTGCATGCGCGCCTGCGTGGGACAACACCAAGGGGGCGCAGCACTGGCACCGCAGCAAGGGAGGCGGCCCCCCAGTCCGACCCTGCAAGTGGCAAGAATCAGAAGTCGATAACCAGACAGAATTCAAAAACCAAGGATTGCAGGAAAATAGCTTGAGCGGTGTCAGAATACTGAAAACTAGCTTGGGCAATGAAAACAAACAAAAAGCGCCTCCATGCTGCTGCAAGTAACAGCCAGTAATCTTTGAGAAATTAGTCTTATGAGGGAAATGATGAAAATGACTCACTGTTTCAGTGTATTTGTTAGTATAAGTGTAAATCTCTCACCTACAACAGAATATTGGAATTTACAAATTTACATTATAAATATGTTTCTGTGTTGCCCCCCAACTCTTTGATTTGCTACACGTCATCTGTATCTCACAGCTCACAAAGAAACTAATCATAGTGAATGCAAACTAAAAACCATTACAAAAGGTAAGACCCAACGTCTGTGATCATTATGTTTTTCTAGTGTAGAGATACAGGAATGGGACCAGTTATTGGTGTCAAAACAATCCAGATTTGTTTTGACACCAATAAAAATTAATGATCTCTTGGTTGGGATCAAGTACAATGTATTTATGTATATATAGGAATCTATATATATATATATATATATATATATATATATATATATACATCCACAGGGGCTACAGGCTGCAGAATTGCTGCTACAGAACAGCGGCTTATATAATAAGGAGGAAATTGCTTTTTTTATGGAGATACTCAAATTTATTTTACATAGGAACTATTTTAGATTCCGAGAAACGTACTATTTGCAGCTGCGGGGGACGGCCATGGGGTCCAGTGTCGCCCCGTCATATGCCAACTCATTCATGAGTTGGTTTGAGGAGGGACATGTCTATACTGATGTGCTGTTTGCCAGACATTGTCTGGCTTGGTGGCGGTACATCGATGATGTGTTCCTCTTATGGCGGGGTGACCTGGACTCCTTGTCCGCCTTCCGAGATGCTATTAATATTGCTAATGATGACATAAAGTTTACTATGACAGCCAATCTCCATACTGTAAATTTCCTGGATGTTCAGGTAATTCGTTCCCAAGAAGGTTTTTTGACCAGAATGTTCTCTAAGCCTACGGATAGGAATCAGCTGCTAAAATTTGATAGTTTTCATCCCCCGGCTGTCAAAAAGTCGATTCCTATCAGTCAATTTACAAGAGTGTGCAGAATCACTAATGATCCTACTTGGGTTGAACATGACCTCATGACAATGAGGAATAAATTGGTGCATAGGGGCTATCCACCTGATGCGCTGGATTCCACAAGTACTAAGGCTAGGCTGATCGCTGGGAGCACTAGACAGAAGGTTGACAATAGAGACAAGAGACTTACCTTTGTGGGACAATATCATTCCCGTAGTGAAAAATTTAGACAGATCCTATGTAAACATTGGCATCTGTTAAAAGATGCATATCCGACAGTAACTGAATTCAAACAACCACCTATGATGTCTTTCAAAAAAGGTTCCACTATAGGGAGGAGGTTGGTACGCGCTGATATGCGACCTCCTCCTAGACAATTTACATTTCTGGGCCCCCCCAAAGAGGGCATGTTTCGTTGCAAAGGTTGTGCTCAATGCCGGTTTGTCCTTACAGGTAACTCATTTTGCAGTCCAGTTACGAACAGAAGCTATGACATTAGGGGACATTATTCGTGCGACACGAATTATGTCGTTTATATGTTGGTTTGCCCCTGCAATTTAATCTATATAGGGGAAACCATTCAGAAAATTAGGGATAGATTTTCCCAACATAGATCCACTGTGAATACCAAAAATTCCATTCTCCCTGTCTCCAAACATTGCTTGGAGAAGGGATGATCTGAGGTTTAGGGTGATACAACATGTACCACAACCCAGGAGAGGGGGCGACAGAATCATGTTACTCAAAAGGATAGAGGTACAATGGATTCACCGACTAAAATCACTAAGCCCTAATGGGTTAAATAGGGATTTTGACTTACATCTTTTTATTTAATGTTTATAACCTATAACTTTGACTTGTCGAGTTAATATGTGATATACACTGGAACATTCATTGGCCAATTGTAAGGGCAAATATACGTACACTGTGAGGAGAACTGTATTTGACTATCTTGTATATTTTTAACGGATGTAACCATGCTTTTGTATCCCCGACTGCCAAAGATGGATTGCTGCCAATTTCAAATATGGCGTGGCTGAATTCAATGGACGGATTGGCGTGTGTTCGCTCTTGTGACGCACCCACGCTCTGGCGTGGCTGCGTCAGAACGATCGGACACGCAGCCTCCGCTATTTCAATGGTAGCAACGGACTTCCGGGTCCTTTCACTGATTCAATGTGATACACATTGGGGACACGCTTGAGAAAGGGGGCAGGGGACCCCCGAAACGTTGCGTGATGTCTCCACATAGATGAGTATTTCTCTTTGTATCATGCTTTTATGATGGGACAATAAACGTTATGTTTTAATCTATTGGAGTGCGACTCTGCTGGAACATATACATATATATATATATATATATATATATATATATATATATACATACATACATATATATATATATATATATATATATATATATATATATATATATATATATATATATATATATATATATATATATATTGTCTATTGGCAGTCAATTGTTTTTAGGACAAAAATAAAAAAGCAAATCCAATGTGAATGGCTTTCAAACAGGGTTTTCAGGTTTATCTAGGAGATCAACATGACATTTTTCCCAAATTCCACTCTATGTAGATTTCAGTATGAGCTTGCCTTGCAAATGTTTCAGGACCTCTACAGGGGCCAACCCCAAAGGAAGAGGTGAAGGTGATCAGTGGTGCCAACCAGTACCCCTTGTTGACTGTGAATTTGTTGAAAAGGGCAGAGTTCCCCAGTAGCACATTGTGTGAGCTGTATTTTATTTTGTGTGATTAATGCCGTGGGAATAAAACACAAGCACATTTCTACTTGCATATGATTCCCCATATATATATATATATATATATATAAATATGTTATTGCTGAGTATCATGTTGCTTGTGTTGCTGGAGAAGAATATGCTGTAAACCAGTAACCATGACTACAGATTCTTTCTTTGAAGATGCACCTCTTTCACTGCTGAAGACTAAATATTCATCAGTTCCAGTTAGGTTCACAGTTCAAGAGCACCAGGAAATAACACAGACACATGAAGAATCTATACCCATATAATCTGGAGCTATAATAAAGGAAAAGGCACAGGGGTTTGCTCTGTAAATGGAACTGACATTCTGCTCTGTCGTGGCACTGAAATGGGCAGACAGAAGGGTTATCTTAAACTGCTTTTTGGATTGCAAATTTATCTGTAAAAGTCTGAGCTTAAGGCTCCAGATTCTGATAATAAAGATGCAGAGGCAAACGCACACTTTTAATGAAATGTACTGTATATCCAGTGACAACCGAAAATGGCTTTACATGCTCCAAACTGCACATAAAAGGCACAACTCAGCTTCTACACCTCTAAAAAATAATATTCATTACAGAAGCTCAACAGCTCTCATCACATGCTAAGAACAGTGGCTTCTAAATGATAAAATCCTCTTGCATAAGGAACTGCTGCTATTTTAGACTGTCAACAACACACTATTTCAGATAAAAGATCGTAATAGACTTTTTAGTCTGAGAGCTTTGGTCAATTGCAGGAAGTTGCATATTGTTTTCTTTGAAGCTCATTCATCTCTCACTGAAACTATCACTTACTCCCCTCCTTTCCTTACTTTTAATATCTCATGAACATTTGACTACAAACTTAGTACTCAAAAATGTTGTTTTCTGTCACAAAAGAGGTCCTTTCACCATTCAATTCAATTTAAATATTGCTGGTTCCTCCTTGTGCTTCACTTAATGTTTTTTAACCTGCCACTCTCCTATGTAATGAATTCCGCTTCAGCAATCAGTGCTGTGAGTGTAAACTATTTCAGATAAAGGACAAGTAATTTTGCCGTATGTTTGGTGGAGCTAGGGCTCTTATATGGTATGATCAGTATTTTTTACTCAGGGCAAAATATAGATACCTATAGTATACTGTCTATAAATTTTCAGATGTAACCAAATCATTGTTGCTGAAACAAATCCCACTTCCTAGTAATGTCGGAAGAGATCATTATGTGTAAACACATATAGAACATTGATATGCCCTTTAAATTTGCAGTCTCCTGAAAACAAGGGAACCCTGGAGCTACCGCTGGTACATCACTGCCTGGTCACAAGAGGTGACAGTGACCATGATTTCTGCAAAACAGCCCTAACAAACTACTTTTCTCCACATACAAATCCAGTTTTTGAGACTTTCAAGTTTAGACAGACAAAACAGTCACTGTCAGGAGTCCTCGATGGCGATCCGCTCCTCTTCAGCACCACGTCCAAGATGGCGGCGCCCACAGATGCGTGAAGTCGTCACGTCGCATGTGGTGCCAAAATTCTAACTAAAAGGACACCGAGGTCACAGGGTGTTCTATAATTCATCTTGTATTGATTCCTGGACTTTGACCTTGCCTGAACCTTGACTTTGCTATTTATCTGCCTGCCTATTGAACTATTGCCTGAATATCGACTACGACTACTCCTGATCCCCAGTTGTACTGCAAACTTGGACTTTTGCCTGAAGCTTCCTCCTTGGTCCACACTCCTCACACTGGGAGCTGATAGGCCCCCTGACAGTCACCAAGTAAAAGAATTGATGAGCATCTTGCTGCCTCATGTGAATTTGCAGATGTGGACAAGGACATTTTCATGCAGCTCATACAGGGGTACAGATTAGCTAAACTGAGACGACCAGCACACAGAGACCCAAATATGACTTTAGCTAAATTACTAGAAACTGTCTACTTTAATGATGCAGCAGAGAATCAAGCTAAAATGATTGGGCAAACTGACAATATTCCACATCAATCATTCTATTTAGCTAATATCACACCAAAACCACATCAAGCCCATAAATCTGCTGCAACCTGCTATAATTGTGGTGGCCCTTATTCCCGCCAGGAAAACTGTCCAGCAAATTGGTTAATCTGAAATATCTGTGGAAAACACAATCATTTTGCAGATTAGCTCCAAAAAAACTTTTACCTGTACCTGTTAAAGCATATCCAGGGAAGAGAGTTAGCACAGTGACACACGTAGTAGCTGAAGATACAGGCAGCACATACTTATTTTTAGTTACTGAAAATGATTCTTGTCATGTACATGCAATTGCTAATCCACAATATAATTCCAATGAGTGGCAACCCTGTAGAAGCTCTTATTGGTACAGGGTCATCAGTTAATGTTATAAGCCAAATCACTTATCAGAATTTTACAAGCAAACCTCCATTACAAAATACTGAGCTGAAAATATTTTCTTATGGATCATCACATGTCTTGCCTATATGTGGAAAATTTCAATCAGATCTGACCAGGGCCGGAACTAGGGTTAGGCAGAGTAGGCACGTGCCTAGGGTGCAAAGCTGGGGGGCGCCAGGCAGGGACCTTATCTGCCTTCTACCTCTAGGCCAGTCCCCTCTATCCTAGCCGATTTGCACTTCTGTGTGTGTGAGCATCAATTTGCGAATACACTCGATAATTCACGCGTTCTAGTGGCAATTCATGCATGCATGCTCCTAGTGACACATGCATGCATGCTCCACAGTGACCGGCCATGGGAGAGGGGAAAGAGGTGGACACAGGTGGGACAGAAACATAAAAGAGAGAAAGAACAACACCAGGATTTGATGAGAATAAATGGATGGATATTAAAACATTAAGAAACACATAAAAAAAAACGTTCATGGAGACAAGGGAAACAGAAAAAAGGAGAAAAGAAAAAATTTAGCAAAACAAGAAAAAGGAAAATATAATGGTATCTTTAATTTGGGCACCTATGAATTGACTAAAGATCAAGAAAAGGTTCTTCAGAAAGGTCTCAATTTTGCCCCAACAAATCAACCCAATAGTGTTAATCTTTTTATCGATGCACAGAAATTTATACGAAAATTAACCCTAAAAAAATGTTTTTTAAACACTAATGCTGAAGTAAAAAATTATGAAAATAGGGACTTAAAAACAAAGAAAGTAAAAAGAAAATTCACATTCATACCCTCACAAGAAAAAGGAAAGCGATTGAGACATACGAAAAATTGGTGTTAAAAGATTTAGAGGAATTGGGAAAACATAATAAGATCAGTAGAAATAGAAATAAAAATAATCTAACAAAGGGGGAAAGACAAGTCCTCAAAGAATTAATGGAAAATAAAAATATAAAAATAAAGCCAGCAGACAAGGGCGGGGGTACAGTTATAATGGATATGGATAAGTATAAAGTTGAATGTGAGAAATTAATAAAGGATGAGAACACCTTAGCAACCCAATGGAAACATTTCTAAAGAAATTAGAAAAATTGGCACAAAAAGCGGAACTTGAAAATGTGACACAAATGAAAAAAATTATATAATAACGAAACATCCATAAACCCCTCTGTTTTATATTTTGCCCAAAGTACATAAAAATCCACTGATACCCCCCAGGAAGACCAATAATTTCAGGAATAAATTCACAAACAAGTAATCTCTCCCATTATATAGATAAAGTTACCACCTTATGTGAATACCTTGCCCTCATACTTGAAAGACTCTACACAAGTTTTAAACACCCTGAAGGATTTGAACTGGAACCCCGAATGGATTTTTGCCACCTTAGATGTTAAATCCCTTTATACCTGCAGAAAACATGAACAAGGGCTAAAAGCTATACAACATTATTTAACTCTAGATGAGTCCAGAGTGTAAGGAGTTTATTGTGAACGGAATAGAATTCATCTTAAACCATAACTTCTTCTGGTATGATGGGGAATATTATCTCCAGGTCTGTGGGACTGAGATGGGAACACGTTTCGCACCCAGTTATGCAAACTTATTGATGGGGTACTGGGAGGAGCACATACTAGAACCAATGACCAGGTGGGAGTCTGTCACTATGGAAATGATATATGAATGATGTATTAATCATCTGGAATAAAGGGGAAGTAGAACTTAAAAAATTTTGTGAAACTTTTGAAACAAAATTATTTCAATCTAGAATTTTCCTTAAACTATAGTTCGGAGAGAATTGATTTTTTAGATCTACAGATCTCTATATAGAGGAAGGCTTAATACACACACACATTTTTTAAAACTGTAGATACAAATAATTATGTGCTGGCAAGCAGCAACCATAACCCACAGTGGATTAAGAATATCCCACAGGGGCAGTTCAGGAGAATAAGAAAGAACTGCAGTAATTTGAGTGACTATGATGAACAATCTCAGACCCTTACAGAAAGATTTATAGAAAGGGGATACAAGGAAAAAGCTGTAGAAGGAGCATATGACAGAGTGAGAAAATAAAACAGAGATGAGATACTAGAGTATAGAAAAGAAAAACAAACACAGAATACCATAAAACAAGAAAAAGACAATTTTGATATGTGTTTTATAACACAGTAGAATTCTAAAGCAGTAGAAATAAGAAGAATAGTGGAGAAACATTGGAATGTTCAGTTACGTAGTTACATAGTTAAATTGGGTTGAAAAAAGACAAAGTCCATCAAGTTCAACCCCTCCAAATGAAAACCCAGCATCCATACACACACCCCTCCCTACTTTTAATTAAAATTCTATATACCCATATCTATTCTAACTATAGAGCTTAGTATCACAATAGCCTTTGATATTATGTCTGTCCAAAAAATCATCCAAGCCATTCTTAAAGGCATTAACTGAATCAGCCATCACAACATCACCCGGCAGTGCATTCCACAACCTCACTGTCCTGACTGTGAAGAACCCTCTACGTTGCTTCAAATGAAAGTTCTTTTCTTCTAGTCTAAAGGGGTGGCCTCTGGTACGGTGAACCACTTTATGGGTAAAAAGGTCCCCTGCCATTTGTCTATAATGTCCTCTAATGTACTTGTAAAGTGTAATCATGTCCCCTCGCAAGCGCCTTTTTTCCAGAGAAAACAACCCCAACCTTGACAGTCTACCCTCATAATTTAAGTCTTCCGTCCCTCTAACCAATTTAGTTGCACGTCTCTGCACTCTCTCTAGCTCATTTATATCCCTCTTAAGGACTGGAGTCCAAAACTGAACTGCATACTCCAGATGAGGCCTTACCAGGGACCTATAAAGAGGCATAATTATGTTTTCATCCCTTGAGTTAATGCCCTTTTTTATGCAAGACAGAACTTTATTTGCTTTAGTAGCCACAGAATGACACTGCCCAGAATTAGACAATGTGTTATCTACAAAGACCCCTAGATCCTTTTCATTTAAGGAAACTCCCAACACATTGCCATTTAGTGTATAACTTGCATTTATATTATTTTTGCCAAAGTGCATAACCTTGCATTTATCAACATTGAACCTCATTTTCCAGTTTGCTGCCCAGTTTTCCAGTTTAGAAAGATCACTTTGCAAAGTGGCAGCATCCTGCATAGAACCTATAGTTCTGCACAATTTAGTATCATCTGCAAAAATAGAAACAGTACTTTCAATGCCCACCTCCAGGTCATTAATAAACAAGTTGAAAAGCAAGGGACCTAGTACAGAGCCCTGTGGTACTCCACTAACAACACTGGTCCAATTAGAAAATGTTCCATTTACCACCACTCTTTGTAGTCTATCTTTTAGCCAGTTCTCTATCCAGGTACAAATACTATGTTCCAGGCCAACATTCCTTAATTTAACCAGTAACCTTTTGTGTGGCACTGTATCAAATGCTTTAGCAAAGTCTAAGTAAATCACATCCACTGCCATCCCAGAATCGAGGTCTCTACTTACATTCTCGTAAAAAGAAATTAAGTTAGTCTGGCAAGATCTATTACGCATAAAACCATGCTGGCACAAACTCATAGTATTATGATTTGCTATGAAGTCCAGTATCTTATCCTTTATTAACCCTTCGAAAAGCTTTCCTAATACTGACGTCAGACTAACTGGCCTATAGTTTTGAGGCTGAGAACGGGATCCTTTTTTGAATAGAGGCACCACATTAGCAATTCGCCAGTCTCTTGGCACAATGCCAGATCTCAATGAATCCTGAAAAATTAAGTAAAGAGGTTTGGCAATCACAGAGCTAAGCTCGCTAATTACCCTGGGATGAATACCATCTGGCCCTGGACCTTTGTTAATCTTAACATGTTCAAGTCTCTTTTGAATTTCTTCATGTGTGAACCATGCATCATTAGTTGTATTACTAGAATTGGGAGTGTTAAGAAGGAAACCTTCACTTACTGGTTCTTCATTTGTGTAAACAGATGAAAAATACGAGTTCAGAATCTGCGCTTTTATTTTGTTTTCATCAACCAGCTGACCCCCCTCTGATAGTAAGGGTCCCACCCCTTCCTGCTTCATTTTTTTACTATTGACATATTTAAAAATAATTTTGGATTTTTTTTACTGCTTGCTGCAATATCCTTTTCTATAGCAATTTTAGCTTGCCTTATAGCTTCTTTGCATGATTTATTGGCCTCCTTGTACCTTATAAATGTTTCGGCTGTACCAGCTAACTTGAAAGCCTTAAAAGCACGTCTTTTCTTACCCACCTCAACACCAATGCTTCTATTGAACCAAAAAGGTTTTGCTTTGCAACGACGTTCCTTGCTTACAAGTGGAATATACTGACAAGTATATTTATTAAGCAGCATTTTAAAGACTTCCCATTTTTGTTCTGTGTTTAACCCTGTGAAAAGCATTTCCCACTTAATATGTTGCAGAGATGCCCTTATACTGTCAAAGTTTGGACGTCTGAAATTTAGTGTTTTAGTTACTCCCTTATAGAATTGCTTCTGCAACAGAATCTCAAAGGAGACCATGTTATGATCACTATTCCCTAAATGCTCACCCACACAAATGTTAGAGATGTTAAAGAATTAGAAGCAGTTCTTCCGAAGATACCTAAAATAATTTTCCAGAAAACACCTAATTTAAAACAAAAACCGGTACACACTTGCAACAACCGAGAGCATAAAAAAAGAAAGGAGATATGTCAATGTTTCTTTCCATGTTGTCTGTGCAAAGCGAGCAGGTTTGGTGTGAAATCCAAAACTTTCAAAGGTAACATAACCGGGGGAACAATTCCAAATCTAGGAAGTTATCAAATGTGATACCAAAAAACGTGATTCATATGTTGGAGTGTCCCTGTGGCCTCCAATATATAGGTAAAATGAACAGAAAACTAAAAGAAAGAATATGAGAGCATGTAAATAATATTTGTAAAGGTTTCCTAAAGCACTCTGAAATCAAGACACTTTTCAGAAAATCATAACAAATATCCGAAAGGTTTAAAATGGTTAGGGATTGAAAGAGTTCAAATTAACTGGAGGGGAGGAGACATGGTGAATGACAAACTGCAAAAGGAAAGTTGATGGATTCACAGGTTCAAATCCTTATCCCTCCTTGGTCTTAATGTTGATTTTAATCTTAGAGGCTTTCTAACATAAGGATTTCCAGGTTACAAAGTATTTTTATTGTACACTTTGTATTATACAATAAAGTTTTTAGATTTGGAACTTTTATGGGTAAAAGGAGCAACTATCCGGAAAGAAGATACATCGCTCTTTGGAAGAAGCCAGACGGTGAAACATGTCAGCGTTGAAATAGGAGTGTGGAAGCAGCAGCCGGATACTCGAGACACGCATGCAGGAACAAGAGAGACGTTAACAGACTCGGATCACCAGACGGATGCGCTGCATTGTTTTTAAAGTGATTTTAATGTGTAATTTTTACTATTGATTAAAACTGTTTAAACGCTTCCACACATGTTGCTTCATTTTACCCACTAAGGATGCATGAAAATTAAGCAAACCAGGACACCTACTAATTTTAGGGCCTTTCTTTAACTTACTTCTTATAAGTATGATCAACCACTAAACTCACTAGGAAATCGGATTGTGGGCTCTTGTGGAACTACAACTAGACACCACGGGTGCAATTTTTTCTTTTCAATACCGATTGTATTCCGCAGAATGCATATGTATTAAGGTGTCAGGCAGCACAAAAAAATGTGGGTGTGATCTTAGCACTTAGAAAAACTTTTAGAGTATATGTGGACATTTTACTCATAAGTACTACACTATATTATTTGTCTGTTTTTCCCCTTTTAGGTATACAGCAATCCTATCTTGAAATGTGGCATAGGGCATCTGGCCGGTCTGGCCCGACTCTGGATCTGACATTTCCAGATAATTCAATATCTGACTCTTTCTATGTAGTGGAATGAGCTGCCAATAGACTTCTTAGTTCCAGCAATGCAGTGACTTTGGGTCTTGTTACATTGGTGAGCAGCATAAACCATTTAACATTCCCATTGGCCAGTAAGGAGTAATTTTCCTGTGTATAAAGCCTAGGTAAAGTCTGTACTACTGAAAGGAGGGCCATGTATAAGACAACTATGTGCTTGCCCAAAATTCTGCTGAAATTGTGGAGAAAGGGCTGCATTATGGGTAAAAACATGATTTGTGTCCAAAATAGCAATTGGCACATTGTGGCTGTGTTCATAAATGAGCCCTTAAGTGTCTGGCTTTGAAGCTCTTCCACAAAAGCAAAGTTTGACCTTCTAAACCCCAATAATGCCTACCCACACCTACATGCTCAAAGTAGTAAAAGTAAGTCATCTGCTCTTTTTAATCCACTCTGCCTTTCTTCATGAAGCACAGATTCACAAACTGGCTCATCAGCACAATATCTAGCAGTGCACTTGTACCTGGCTGGTGTCAAAGCAAACACTTCCCCTGTAAATCACTCAGTTTATTGCAACACTTCCAGATTGTCTTTAATAGCGTTTTCCAGCTAGAAAGCCATCTAGGGCCCTGAAATATGAGCATTTTGTTCTTTGGCACCTGCAGTGCACAGTAACATTTTACTGGAGTTTGGATGCTGTTGCCAATTAAACGTGATCTTCAGTGCTGCAAATCATTATTTTGTCCTTTCTATGGAAACTACTGTATTTTTAGACATGCTAAAACACATGTACTATACTTTATCAGAAAAAACATTCAATTCTAAACATATTTTACTTTATGTAACACTTTATTTTGGGAGAAAGTAGAAGTGTCCCGGTGTTTTGCAGCAGGAATTTGTAAAACACAATTGATTCCTATATTTAGGTAACACAGTTACCTAAAAAGGCAGAAGGAATATTTTCTCCAGAGTTTAATAATAATATAGTTATATTGCTAAAGGCCACTAACACAAAAAAAGAAAGGGTTTTGTATGTGTTTAAAATATAATGCACTTTTATAAAGAGAAAGCATCACTGGTTTTTGTTCTTAGTCAGTTAGGATAAGACGAAATCAAGTGCCTTTCATGGCTCTACAGAATTAAAACCTTTCTCAGTTCAAGTAATAGTGTATCTGTTACTGCTGAATGAACAGTTAGAAGCTTCAGTTATAAAAATAAAAGATTCTCACTTTATAGTGTCACTTGTTCTTTGAGCATAATATTTCTGCTAATTTCCTTACTGGTTAAAGGCCACATATGGCAGTAAAACCTCTATTCTCCTAGTCTCTTTTCTTTACATACTATAATCTATTATTGCATCTATTTAGCCTCTTTGTTAAGGAAATAAGGAATGGGCATGAAATAGGCCAAATGTTTAGAAACCTGGGCCCACCAGGAGTTTTCCTTTTATCCTGGTGGGCCAGTCCAACACTGAGGGGCAGATTTACTAAACTCGAGTGATGAATTCAAATGAAAAAAAAATTGAATTTCGAAGTATTTTTTTGGGTACTTCGACCATCGAATTAGTCAAATTCGATTCAATCAATGATTCGAACGATTCGAAGTAAAAATCGTTCGACTATTCGACCATTCGATAGTCGCAGTACTGTCTCTTTAAAAAATACTTCGACTTCATACTTCGCCACTTTAAACCTACCGAGGTTCAATGTTAGCCTATGGGGACCTTCCCCAGTTTTTTGTGGTCGAATAAAAATTCTCCAATCGATCGCTTAAAATCGTTCGAATCGTTCGATTCGAATGATTTTATCGCTCGATCAAACGATTTTTATTCGATCGTTCGATCAAAGTATTTGCGGTAAATCCTTTGAATTCGAAGGATTGTACTTCAAGGATTTTTTAACCCTCGAAATTCGACCCTTGATAAATCTGCCCCTGAGTGTGACTATGGAATGAAAGGGGAGCTGTCACCCTAAGAAATATTTCTAAAGCCTATTTTATCATATTGGTCAAGTAAAATAAACTTCAATTACACAATATAAATGATTTCAATCTTGTTTCTTTTAGTCTGTGATTCGTAATCATAAAAAGCAGGCAGGCGCCATTTTGTGGACACTGTTATTAAGTTGAGCTTTGCATCATGCCAAAATCTTGTTTGTGTGCCTGAATGGGGCACCTGATACCCATGGCCATGTACTGGCTACATAAATAGATGGTGAGGAGGGAGGGGCCGTGACATCTAGGAAGTGCAGAATGGAAAGTGACAGTAATTGCGTGCCCCGCCTTTATGCCTAAGGCATAGAGTCAGGGCAAGCAATATATGATTGACAGCTGCAATTTTTTAAAGAGTTTATAACAGTTAAAACAGTTGTTTTAATAAAAAAAAAAATTTGGGTATCATGTTTAATATGAAACAGTTTTTTATGTCTAAGTGACAGGTCCCCTTTAAATGATGTGGAACATAGACTTATTTTCAACAGACGGTTGTGTCACCCTGTTGCCAGCCATTACAGCTAGGGTTATTGCCCACGTTGATTTTCCAGTTTTAGTAACAACTACATTACATTTGCTCAAAAAATAAATTATAATCCTGGACCTCACATGCCTAATATTGGGTATACATTTGTGTCCAACTCTGCTCCTAAGCTTGGGTAGAAGCCAGGGATACTTGATATTCTATACTTAATATCCTATATATATATATATAAAATAAGGTCTTTCCAAAGTATTAAATCATTTCAAAATCTTTACATTAATTAGTAGCCATTATCCTAGTTCATGTGCTCTATACTGGTTGTAGTTCTGATAATTCACTTTTAAGGAAGCAGCATTATGTGCAGAATAAAAGATTAATGCTAGTATCAGTCTGTGTTATTACTATCTGGTTCCTATATAAAACCACTGCACAGCCCAATAATAGCGTAATTCAACGAGGAATAACAAACAGTACTTGAATGTAAATGAAAATATAAATAAACTCCTATTTAGTGAATGTAATAATCGGCTTTTACCTTTATTGACCCTTAATCACTGCTGATTTGTGAGAGTAGTTGGGCCACTGAGCAACATTGCAATACTTGTTAAGGTGAGCTGCATTCTATTACTAATGAATTCTTACCATTATTATACAGAGCGGCATCCTAAATAATGGTGTATAGCAATTCCACGCTATTATTGGCTGTATTTCCTGTATACATATAATCTTTATTTGCAGAAATAATTGTGATATAAATAGTAATGAGGCCATAGTTTGGTTAATGCTGGTTTTATGCATAAATGATTTCTATTTCTATGTTATTCTATATGAAGTTAGGCTATATGTATACAGTATACATGCAGTATTTATATACAGTATTTTTATTATAGGCATGTAATGCAATACTGACATGTAAATAATAAATTATATTATTAGCATTATTATTACAATGTGGCTGTCATTAGGGGAGTAAATATAATGCATACTGGCTTCATATCCACACTAATTATGCATGTGAACTCAATAAGCAATATAGCATGTGAATTCCATTTGTTTGGATAGCAAGGGACTAGGTGGCACATAATATTCAGGCTATTGACACAATCATTAAAGGAGACATATGGCATAATTGAAAATCGCCCTAACCTTGTAGGAAGTAATGAATAATATATGGTGTCTGTTTAACTCTGGGCTAAAAATTATCAGTATCTTTAAGAATAATGCATTGGTACATTCTTGTTTTTTTTATATTATATGTCTCCTTTAACACAGTGTTTGGCCACTTTTTTTCAAGTGCAACGCTGTATTTATTGCATATATATAGTAATAATAATTATAGATATCTTGTATAGATATCTCAGCAAGATAGCACCGGTATTTGGGGTTTCTATAGAGGTTTCTATAGAGCTTACTAAAAAGTCTCACTTTTACTTCATGGATGTATGTTATGTGAAACCATGTAGAATGTTTTAAAGGAGCATATTAAGAATTACTGATTATTTTAATTATGTGCTAATATCATATTTTAATAGAATTTCCAAAATCCAAATCTGTAACAGTTTAGTCTACCAAGTCTACCAAGTCTACCATTAGTTTTGTTGAGAACTGGATATGTTTAGTATGCTCTTATGACATCTGAAGCAAGAATACATTACGATTACAAAATTGGGGTCCAATGTAATGAAATACGTTGTGGGTCATATAAAAATCACAGGTCTCAGGATACCTCATTTCTCTACATGTAGTGCAAACATATACAAGCAGACATAACACATTTGCACAGAGTTCTGGAATAAAAGTTGTCTTTAAAAAAACGAATATATTGAATTATTTCACTTAAAACCATGAGGTCACAGGCAGTGTATTCAGCCCCTTAAGTGTTAGCAATATGATTTACTCTGTGCTATAAAGTAATATTTCTGTGATGATGGAAATTACATCAGTCTTTAAATGAGGTTGTTCCCAATTGTTCATTCCAATTTTTTTCGATGCTGTATATTTGTCCTCCTTATGTGCTCATTAAATACTTTACTGTAAAGTTCTTTGCCAGCAATGTTTAATGGAGGTCCCTTGCTTGTGTTTAAAAGTGCTATATGCTTAACCTTAAATATATTCCTAATTCTATTTAATTTTGCATTTGGCAGAAACACCCATACCTACACCCTACTGGCTTCAGGCTAGTAATACTTAAAACTTGGCATTATTATTAAATGCATTATGAATACTCTGGAGCTGCTTCCGTTTGTAAGATTAATTATGTAAGTATATCAGAGCTCAGTTCTCATGATATGAGCTTCCTCAGTTCCTTTCTACAAAGTGTGGATCATCCCTTCCTTGCTCTTATTTGCAATGTACATACAGGTATTGGATCTGTAATATGAGAATCCATTTCCAAATCTACGAATTACGGGGAGGCCAGCTCTCACAGACTCAGTTTTAAGCAAATAATTAACATTTATATTTCTCTGTAATAGAAAAACAGTATCTTGTACTTGAGCTAAATAATTAATACTTATTGGAGGCAAACCAATCATATTGGGTGAATTCATGTTTACATTTTGTTATTAGACTTAAAACCCAGACACAAAAATCTGTATAATAAAAGTCCTTTTCAAATGAAACATGAAATCCAATTTCTATTTTTCATAGATTGTAAGACGCGCCGGGAGATTCCAGCGTTCCCTTATCTCCCGGTGCGTCTCTCTTAGATCTTCTGTGCGCAGATGAGCACTTCCGCCTGCTCAATTCCATTGACGCTAGCTTTCGCGCCCATCATCCTGACGTAATCAGTAGGCACAGGTTTTGAATTTTGGCGCCAATCAACTCCTTTAAGGCCCAGTATCCTTTTTGAAACTTGCCCAAGCTGGTTCCAGTTTACGGTTCCTGCCTAAGCTTTATCACTCTTTCTAAATTCCTGGTTTTTGACTCTCCGCAGCAGAAAGCCCGGGCCCCAAAAGGGCATCGGGGAACAACGTGCGTCCGCAAGGTACAACCACCAGATAAGGTTCCTGACAATGTGGTCGTTACATAGATTTTGTAAATTAATTTAAAAATCTCAGCTGTCAATCAAATATTGTCTGCTCCTCCTCGATGCAGTGTCGGACTAGCCCGACGGAGCCAGACCCCCTCTCCCAACAGTTTTTCCAAAAAAAATATAAGTTTTTTCTTCGGTGCATCGCAGCGCCATTTGCACATGTGAGCCTAGCGCCGTTTGTGCATGTGTGCCTAGCAATGTTTGCGCATTTGCGATGCGCCGCCTGGGCAAGTATGCCGAGCAGCGCCTTTGCGTCACAGTATGGGGCAGGCATAATGTTGGGGCAGACAATTACTTTCACTTTTGCTGTGTAGCCAGGGCATGGGGATGGACATCGGGTCCCCCATTCTGGTGCACAAACAAGATTCTGAGATGATGCAAGACTTGCCTTAATAACAGTGTCCACAAAATGGCTCCTGCCTGCTTGCTTTAATTATGAATTCCCAGACTGAAGGAAACAAGATTCAAATAATTTATAGCATGTAATTAAAGTTCATTTTGCTTGACTAATGTTATAAAATAGGATTTTGAATAATTTTTTTGGATGACGGGTCCCCTTTAAGGTATGGAGATTCCAATGCTTATAGGCATATTATATTCCCATTATTGGAATGCCCTTTCTCTATAAATCCTGGGGTATGTACAGCAGCTTTATCTTTTACTTTGGTGCCTTCATTGTGCATGTGCTTTATGCTGGAATAATAGGATAAAGATGGAATTTCAGATGCCAAGATCCCATGATTAAAATCTGTATCTGTCAGTTTGAAAGGACTTGGGCTTGCCTTGGAAACCATGGGCTCTCTGTTAATTTAGGTAGATGGAGGTGTGGTGGTGGTGTCATATATAATATAATATAATAGTATGTGATAAATTGTGGAGTATGAGGAGTCATAGGACAGGGAGCCAAATGACCCTTGGGATGATATTACACTGGGATCGTGGGGAAAATTCTTCATGAGTGTAAAAACACAGTGACTTGCAATTGAAAATCCACTTTGCACACTGCACTTGTGCTTGTAGATGAGCCCTATTATTTACATGACTTCTAATGGTCATCAAACTTTATTAAAACCTTTTTTAGTGTTGAGTATTAGCTTTCAGTTTCAAATAAACTGCATACATTTGAAAAGGGTTTTTTTGTTGATCTCTTTGAAAGTATAATCACATTTTCATGTTCAAGCATAATTGGAATGGTTTGCAATTATAATATTTTATCATTTTAATGAATTTAATGATAACCCATTTATCTTTTCTACTAGGTAATTAATGATTATTCATATGTACCATTAAGTAACTAATAGTATTAATTTCATGAAACACTAATGATTCTTTATGCCCTTCTGTATGTGGTTTATGGATTAACCAGTATCTAGAGAGAGATATTTGAACAAAAGTTTAACCCTATTTATACAAAAAGACAAATACAAGAGTCCTCTGCACTCAAGCCATTATCAATATATTTAAGACAGAGACATTTTGTGCATACTGCTACTGAAAAATGCCTTACCCTTTAAACAAAACAGGGATTGTTTGTCCATATATTGCAATATATTTAAGCTGGCCAACTACGTCAAAGTCATCCCATATCTGGCCAGTCCTACGCTCAATTTTATCTGATTCATTAAGAATTCTATTGCTTCATTATACATTTTACAAAGGGACTAGGTTTTACCTGCAACTTACTTTGTAAAACTCCCAAACTTGGCTGCCCTTTTATTAGACACCAGTGGGATCACCTGACTATAGCTGGGAAGGGTGGGAGCTACAACATTATTTTATTATTTATAGTGTGTGTGTGTGTGTGTGTGTGTGTGTATATATATATATATATATATATATATAGAATATATAATGTGTGTGTGCATATGTATGTGTGTATATATGAGTGCTGTACATCTGAATGATGCTCAAGTGAGTGGATGCATAAGGGCACAAGTGCCAAGCGTGCGTCCCCCTCCTGTTTTTCATAAATACAATGCTGCCGAGGGACACTGCAGGTGCAGATCTGCGTGCACTTAAACAGATCACAGAGACCTGCATCAGAGAGATAGAAGAGGGCAGTGTGCAAAGTGCACATAAATTGAGCACTGTGCCTGCTATTTTGTAAATTTTTTCCCATTGCCTTCCCTTTTTTCCCTATCATAAATGAGTTGTCTTAGTTTTCTATCCCTAATCATTAATCAGGACTTACCTGTTCTCGAATGCTGGTCTGCTTGTTAAACTATGTCTGCATTAACTTACGCAGTCACTGGGGGCTTTCAGAATGGATGCTGGTCAACTATCCTAATGGTCATGGCTCGCTCTCTTCCTGCTGGTCTCTTCCTCCGCCCAACTCATTTACATCAAGTGGTGCCAAATGTTCAATCAAAGTCTATTAGCGCAGTTATTGGAATGCAGAAGAAAGCATTACCAGGGTACTACCAATCTCTTCGATTATTTGTCTTCTGTTTTAAAATGAAAAAATTTGTACATAAGTTTAAATCCTAGGTGCAGTATGCAGTGAAAACTAAATAGAGAAAAGTCTTTGGTAAATTACTTTCCTGCTTATATTCCAGACAGTCATTAAATCAATACCTTCAGCATTCTTGTCACTCCCTCATAGATAAATGTTAATGCCTTGTGGTACAATGCCTCAATAGACAATTAAAGGTCACAATCAGACCTAAGGGAGTCTATGCCAGGGAAGCATAACAGATAAGTATAACACTTGCACTGTTTACACAGTGAGCAAGGCTACTGCATAGACAAATCAAGTTTAATTGACATTTGTTACAAAATTATTTGTTATTTGCTAACACAGGTATAAATAAGCACACAACTATATAACCAGTTACAAAAATTAGCCATGAGATGGATTGTACTGAAGATAGTTACATAGTTACATAGTTAAATTGGGTTGAAAAAAGACAAAGTCCATCAAGTTCAACCTTTCCAAATGAAAACCCAGCATCCATACATACACCCATCCCTACTTTTAATTAAATTCTATATACCTATACCTATACTAACTATAGAGTTTAGTATCACAATAGCCTTTGATATTATGTCTGTCCAAAAAATCATCCAAGCCATTCTTAAAGGCATTAATTGAATCAGCCATCACAACATCACCCGGCAGTGCATTCCACAACCTCACTGTCCTGACTGTGAAGAACAGTTGCTTCAAATGAAAGTTATTTTCTTCTAGTCTAAAGGGGTGGCCTCTGGTACGGTGATCCTCTTTATGGGTAAAAAGGTCCCCTGCCATTTGTCTATAATGTCCTCTAATGTACTTGTAAAGTGTAATCATGTCCCCTCGCAAGCGCCTTTTTTCCAGAGAAAACAACCCCAACCTTGACAGTCTACCCTCATAATTTAACTCTTCCATCCCTCTAACCAATTTAGTTGCATGTCTCTGCACTCTCTCCAGCTCATTTATATCCCTCTTAAGGACTGGAGTCCAAAACTGAACTGCATACTCCAGATGAGGCCTCACCAGGGACCTATAAAGAGGCATAATTATGTTTTCATCCCTTGAGTTAATGCCCTTTTTTATGCAAGACAGAACTTTATTTGCTTTAGTAGCCACAGAATGACACTGCCCAGAATTAGACAACGTGTTATCTACAAAGACCCCTAGATCACATCCACTGCCATCCCAAAATCGAGGTCTCTACTTACATTCTCATAAAAAGAAATTAAGTTAGTCTGGCAAGATCTATTATGCATAAAACCATGCTGGCACAAACTCATAGTGTTATGATTTGCTATGAAGTCCAGTATCTTATCCTTTATTAACCCTTCGAAAAGCTTTCCTACCACTGACGTCAGACTAACTGGCCTATAGTTTTGAGGCTGAGAACGGGATCCTTTTTTGAATAGAGGCACCACATTAGCAATCTGCCAGTCTCTCGGCACTATGCTAGATCTCAATGACAATCACAGAGCTAAGCTCGCTAATTACCCTGGGATGAATACCATCTGCCCCTGGACCTTTGTTAATCTTAACATGTTCTAGTCTCTTTTGAATTTCTTCATGTGTGAACCATGCATCATTAGTTGTATTACTAGAATTGGGACTGTTAAGAAGGAAACCTTCACTTACTGGTTCCTCATTTGTGTAGACAGATGAAAAATATGAGTTGAAAATCTGCGCTTTTATTTTGTTTTCATCAACCAGCTGACCCCCCTCTGATAGTAAGGGTCCCACCCCTTCCTGCTTCATTTTTTTCCTATTAACATATTTAAAAAATAATTTTGGATTTTTTTTACTGCTAGCTGCAATATCCTTTTCTATAGCAATTTTAGCTTGCCTTATAGCTTTCTTGCATGATTTATTGGCCTCCTTGTACCTTATAAATGTTTTGGCTGTACCAGCTAACTTGAAAGCCTTAAAAGCACGTCTTTTCTTACCCACCTCAACACCAACGCTTCTATTGAACCAAAAAGGTTTTGCTTTGCAACGACGTTCCTTGCTTACAAGTGGAATATACTGACAAGTATATTTATTAAGCAACATTTTAAAGACTTCCCATTTTTGTTTTGTGTTTAACCCTGTGAAAAGCATTTCAGTGACTTTTGCTTGGTATCATCATAAGATGCTCCTTTGGCAACAAGTATGTCAAATTCCTGCCCAGCTCGGGCTTCCCCCTGTTAACTGTAGTTGAAGTGAGCAGATATTAATGTCTAGGAGTAGACAGTTCAACCATAACATGTGCAGTGGAATGTGTTCATTCATGAAGTGGTAGGTCACACAAATTTAGTCCCATTAGGGATGAGCAAATTTTTATGCCTGGTACAGTTTTCCAATGAAATTACATTACATGGTGCAAATTGTTTTGTGACTCTATAATTTCACCATGGGGTCTGTTTCTCTGAAAAAAAATGACAGTCTGTGCCAAAAACAAAAAACCCACACAGACAGTATTATACACTAGTGATGATGCAAAATTTTACTGCAAAAATTACTCTAATGGGTGAAAACATTTGAGGTGCATCAAATATTTGACGCCCATTTTTTCGTGCGTCAAAAAATAAAATTGTCGCCCATAGACTTCAATGCATTTCACAAATCTTTTCCATTTTGGGAATTTCCGGCGAAACAGGTCAGATTCGCCCATCACTATTTTACACCACTTGCCTTACACATCATTGGATGGAGCTCACCCTTCCCCCTCTAGCTAAGGAGCTATCTTGGTGCCATGTTTGGATGAAATTGTCAACATGGCAATCATCTTTTTAATGAAAAACTGTTCTACTGGGAAGAAACTTCCCTATAAAATGTAGGGCAATGTATATGCTAAGGCTGCACTAAAAATGTTTTAGCCACAATGTAATTGTACCTTTTCCAGTTACTCCAATGCATTTTTGGAAAATTTTTGCCATGTCATGAAATTTTCATTAAAGTGACATGCCACAGGTTCACTCACCACTAATTAACATTAGTGGCCTCTCTAATGCACTTATCATTTACCAACAATGGACCAGATTCAATTCAGTGAGAAAAAAGTAAGTTATCTCATGGTTTTTCACGTGACAAACTGTGAGATAATTTTTTCTGAATTCAATTGCATCTCAAATTGAATCTCGTCTATGAGTTTTTACATGATAACCGTTTTTCTCACTGAATTGAATTTGGCCCTATGTTTCTACATTCCAATGAGATTTTGGACAGGCAGGGGTGGGCGAATTTGGGGCATTTCGATTCGCCCAAAAGTATGCGAATTTCACGCAAAATGGTGAAAAATTCGAGAAATGGTGCCGGCGTCTCGTTTTTGATGCCAGCTTCCATTTTTTTATTTGACGCCAGCAAATTTTTGCTGGCGAATTTTTGCAGCGGTTTTATTTGCTGGTGGCAAATCGTTCGAATTCGCTGCAAATCCGGTCCTGGCGAATAAATTCGCCCATCACTAATAGAAACTAACAGAAATATAAAATAGGTTTATGCTTACTAGTGCAGGTAAAAATCTGTTTTATTACATTATTGTCATAATAGGATAAATTAGAATCATAACATTTTATCCACACATTTTGTTATTAAATGGCAATAATAGAAGCATGTTCTCTGGAGCATTTCCTTAAAAAATAAGAAATTAGATTAATAAAATGGAATATCCTCTAGAGGACTAACTTCTTATCGGAGATCTTCAATTCTTATTAAATGAGCAAGCACAGGTATATACTGCAATATCTAGTAACATCTTTAATACATTTAACTCATTATTAACCAGCCGATGACAAAGCATTTGTATTTTTTGGACTCACATACTAAGGCCAAACACTAGGGAGCTTATTTATTAAAGCTAGAATTTTTCCTTTTAAGTTTTTAAAGGTGAAAATTCAAATTTTTACAGGGAAAAAAAACCCCACATTTTTTTTTTAGAGATTTACAGCATTACACCCCTAAGCTGCTAGAAATATTGATAGATGAGTTAACTTTATGGATGTAAGCTAGGTTGACTTTATTTTAATAAAAAAATTTGATAAATCTGAGTTTTAGTAAATACCCCCAAGATGGTGATGACTAAATTATTATTGTGCAGATGAAAATAATTATTTGCATAATAATGTTTTTTATTTTATGGAAAAATGCAAAGTATACAGAACCCTCATCTATTCAGAAGCTGTACTATTCATAAATGCATGCATAGAAAGAATTGAAATAATTTCAATCCTTTCCAAGGTCCATCTAAACTATAAGCTGTGAATACAGTAGAGTCAGTATTCAAGGTGTATGAAATACATGGCGCTCATTGAGGGATGATTGTGTGAAATAATGGGGAAGCATCCTAATATTGAAAGAGGTGAAAAAACATAAGTAAAGAGTAAAGAAGTCTTGCAGTTGAGAATGAGGTGAAGAGAGGAGAAGAGTGGCAAAAGGTATTTAAATATCTGAGTGTTAGTAATCTGTGTTTGATTCTAGAGGATATTGGGAGTTAGTGATGGGATATGCATGGGTGGGAGTTACTGATGTGGAGCAATGAGATCAATGATTCTATCAGCACCATTAAGAACAGATTGGAGTTGGGAAAGGCAATGTGCTGAAATGCTTGCAAGGAGTAAGTTGCAGTAGTCAAGGCGGGAATTTATAAGAAGTGGTGTTTTAGTTGTATGGAAGCTGAGGTAAGATTGTGTTTGGGTAATGTTGCACAGATTAATATGACAAGATTTGGCAAGCATTTGGATGTGCAGTGTAAAAAAACAGATGGAAGTCTAGGCAGCGTGCCTATAAGGATGATTTAGAGGTAATGTTATTGACTGTTTGTGAAACCTGAGGGTGAGGGAAAGATGTTGGAGGAAATATAATGAATTCTCTTTTATAGATTATAGGTTTAAGGAGGCACTGTGACATCCAGGAGGAGATAGCAGGTCTGTGACTTGGAAAAGGACAGAAGGAGAAATGTCAGGCATAGACAGGTAGAGTTGAGTGTCATCAGCATAAAGGTGATACTGATATCCAATGACTGAATAATTATTTCTAGAGAAGTAGTATAGAATGAAGACAGCAGAGGGCCTAAGAGTCTTGAGGAACTTCATTAGAGAAAGAGTGGGAATGAGGTGCAGGTAAAAAATGCAACTATAAGATAAGATTTAGATAAGAAGATAAGATTTAAACAATAAAGAGCAATCCGAATATTAATATAATTTAAAGAGTTTCTATCTATTATTCTGTTTTATTATAATGCAATTAAATGGTTTACCCATGTTTTAATATGTTGCTGACTGTTCTGTCAATAAAAGCAGGCATGTCAAACTCCAAAACACATCAGAACCATTCTATACAAGAATAAAGGAGAGGGTAGAAAGAAAAAATCTCAGAACAAAGAGGAATTAAAATGAACTATGATGATGATGATGAGGAATGAAGAGTCAAGCAATTTGAAGTATGGTTCTCCAAACTACACTGCAATAACATAGTCTAATTGGGCAGACAAGACCTAGTGTTCATAATACAATTGGCAAATACAGCCCCATGCGATCAAAACACAGCACAATTTATTTACCATATACAGCCATGTCACCACCCATACAGGAGAGAATTTTGGGAAGAGGGGCACATGGAATGCAGACCTGGAATGTTAAAAACGAGCTAGAAACATCTAGATCCTGGAAACTAGCTGATTTTTTACTTTTACCACTTTTACCATTTAGGGATGAAAAGAGATGAAGGAGGACACATAAAGCTACCACTGGGCTGTATTACATACTGTAAATAGATATGATTTAAAATAAAAAAGCTCCCATATCCATTAAGGTCAACCTCAAAGTAGTGATGGGCGAATCTGTCCCATTTCGCTTCACCGAAAATGTGCAAAACAGCAAAAATTTGCAAAAGCATGCAAGTCAATGCATATTTTTTCCAAGCCACTCAACTTTTCACCCACCATTACCTCCAAGTACAACATGATCAACTTCAATAGGATCCATAACAAGGCAAAAAAATAATAGTGCTAGGATCACTCTTGTACTATGAATTAATATTAGCAACCTTTTTGTCATTTGCTAATATGGTATCCAAACCTTTTTTTAAACTTGTATATTCCAGTACAACCTGAAAACTACTATCACTTTAAAAACCCTTATAATGGAACCTTCTTTCTTTCAGTTTCAAGGACCTATCACTGAATGAAAAAATCAGTTTGTTACATGATTCTCTTATATATTATACATAATGTTGCTTTTCTCCAGTGCAAACAAGCATAGCTCTTTATCAGTGTAAGACATTAAGAAAAACACTACTTTACACAATATTTCATTGACAAATTTCAATACTTTCTATTCTAATGACATTTTCACCATGGTAAAAGTTTGAGCTTGTAAAAAATGTCAGCATGGGGGGAAAATTCAGCATGACTTATATACATACAGGATCTACTGAGCCTAATAATCTTTCCTTGGTTATGTTACTACTGGTAGCCATAATGCTGCTCACAAGTCACATTTAAATAGTCACGTTTAAATAGGGAGACAAAAATGATAAATCACACAGAAGTTTGCAGCTATACATTGTGCTTCCTTTTATTTCACTTATAGTTTGCATTCTCAGCAACGCAATTCCACAGCTCCTTTTTGAGTTTTTTGCAAGTTCTCTAGATATTTTTATTATCGGTAATTGTTTCCACATATAGTTTTAAACAGCAGAAGAGAGACTTGAAGAATCATAATGAAGCTATAATTTCTAGTCCAGTGCACTTATCACCTAGGCTAGCATCCTCAGCACTCATAATTTCTTTGTAAGCTGAAATGTGTATCTGCAGTACTGCAGAAATGGCAGAGACCCAGTTACTGATTCTTTGCACCACTGCCTTTAATACAAGTCATCTAACAAGGTAATGAGGGGGATGACAGGATGCTTAATATTAATTTTGTGTTGTCTGTTTAAACGCTTTTTCCCAACATTGTTTTAGTTTACATTTTATAACATTTCTACCTGTGTGGGCCATACATGCAGTGTGTTTTCTTACAGGAGGTTATGTTTCCATTCACACACTTTACAAAAGACTTTAGGCTGCTATCCATATTGCATTAATGAAACATGCAAATGTTTATTGCATTTAAGAGGTTCTTTTCAGTATCTAATACTTTGCAGAAATAGAATCTAATACTTTGCAGTATTAGAATCACATTCACAACTATTTTGTACAACAATTTGCTTGAGTTTTTTATGTTGGTGTAATATTCATAAAAAAGCCTCAGCAGACACAAAATGTGAAAAAATTTTAGGCTGGGATTATATATGTTTTAATAAAAATGTCTGCATTTATTTACTCCAGTCTAGTTTGTGCCTGCCTGCTAGCTGTCTTACTTTTTTGTATTTTCCAAAAACAGGGGTAGGGTGCAGAAGGAAAAAAAGGCAGGAGGGAAAGGGGGTCTGTCAATATCCAATCAGCACATCAGATTTTCAAGGTCAGTTGCACAACAAAATGTTTCACAATATCAAGGTAATGGTAACAAATGCACATTTAGACAGGGGTTCCATATGTTACCAAATTTGTCGTGGCAACCACGATCTTCCTTTAACTTTATCAATGGGGGGGAATCGGATTGACATATTCTACCCATGCACCTTTCTTTGAAAGGAAGAGGGACCATCCATTTCATGATTATTATTTTATTGGCATAATAAAGGAGAGCTCTAACTAATGACCAAGCTTTTTTGTGGGAAGGAGGTTATCCACTAGGCCCAAGCATATTTTGGGGGACAAGATCAGAGGAAGAGCTAAGATTTCCACCATTTATTAAGTAAAAGCTGTCCAGTATCGATAAATGATAGGGCATGTCCATATCATGTCCCAATAGAACCCGTCATTGTCGCTTTACCTTTTACATGTCGGTATAGCCAATTGGGGGTGAGGTAGCTTCTCAGTATGAATTTGTGTTGGGTCAGTTTATCTCTAGCACAAATAAAACATTTGTAAAGATTTTCCGTCACCTCCTCCCATTGCTTCTTGCTAAGGCCAGGGATGTCTCTTCATCATGCTGTGAAGACTAAGTGAAAAGAGGTTTGGACTGGGGCTGTTAAGGTCTTGGGTCAGCCACCAATTGACACATGCAAGTTGGGGTGCTAAGTAGTAGGAGGTAAGGTTGGGAAGCCCCAGTCCTCCTCTGTCATACAGTACAGTCAGGGTGTTAAAGGAGACTCATGGTAATTTATTATTCCACAAAAAGGGCCTGATTAATGCATCAACGTGAGTCAAAAACACTTTTGGCAATGACTACCCCTTTAATTCTTTTAATTCACAATCAATATTACAGCACTTTTATCTGAATATTCTTAAATCAAGGCTACCAATTCTAAAACATTTTTTTAGTAGATTCTAAAAAATTCTCGCTTACACCCATTTGTCAAGGTGTTACTGGACAATTAACCTCTAGTGTACATTGAGGTTCTGGAAGACTCACCCTTCTTTCCCTCTGCTTTGCTGGTAAAGCAATTACAAATATTTTTCTTTTTCATTTAGTGCTGCCAACTGTAATATTACAGGGGTGATCTGCAAAGTATTTATAGGCAACGTAGTACTCTACATTACTCTTATGTGTAGGCCCCAACCATTAGATAGTACCACATTGTCCTTTACCTGGGCTAGTTAGATTTAACTTCTGCCCATGTGCTGGCATGGAACAAGGTTCTTTGATTTATTAATTGTGCGGCTAAATGACTTTCTTTATTGTGTTTTTGTGTTTATATATGTATTGATCATCAATCAATACATCCAAAATTAATCCAAATTTCCAGCGTCAGTAAACCCAGCAGCAAGGTAGACATTTAAATATAAATGTGGAAAATTGCAGGACAAAACATTTAACTAGGGAAGGGCGAATTTCTCCCGTTTCCCTTTGCCGAAAAATTTGTGAATTTCCAGAGAAATTCATGAAATGGCAAAACATTCACGAAACGCAAATTTTGACGCCGGCAACAATTCTGATGCTGGTAACAATTCTGACGTCAGCGACAATTCCGACGCCCATTATTGAATGGATGTCTATTAACTGTCGGCAGCGTCGGAATTGTCACCAGTGGAAAAAAAATTACGCTGGTGAATTTTTGCAGAGATTTTGCAAATTTATTTGCCGGTGCCTACATAAGGAAATTCTATGCGAATCTGTGCCTGGTGAATAAATCCACCCATCACTACATTTAACTACTTCGCAGGGATGTACTGAATCCATTTGAACGAGACTTATTTCTTCCAGTGTTAATCGCTAGCTAAGTGGTGGGAAGACGAATTGTATAAAATTATCAACAAGTGACAGGTTCAGGCCATATAAACCTCAGAACACTTTTGATACTAGCTCAGGTTATTCAGATCAAGAGAATCATGTAACTTGTACTATATATATATATATATATATATATATAGATATAGATATAGATATAGATATAGATATAGATATAGATATAGATATATATATATATATATATGTAGCGCTATAGTAAATTGAGTGCACCTTACTCTACTATAAGCTTCACTCCCCGAACATATGCTCCGGATGAGACCTTAAAACCTTAGGGAGTGAGCCTTCGCAGCGATGTGGAAGCAGGGTGTCGTGCAACTGTAACTGTAATCAGGGTGCAAAGAATTGGGCGCCAGTGGTTCTTATAACTTAACCATAGAACAGATTTATTGAGCACAATGTACAATCCTCAGTGGAGTGTATATACAGTAAATCAGAATATTGCAGGTTCATACAGTACATTGAATAGGCAGTACTCACAACACCTTTGGTCAGTATGATTCTCCTCAGAAATAAGAACAATACATGCAGCTTTGAGGAGGTACACCCAGCTTTCAGCCTTTTCCCTAAATGGAACCTGAGGGGAATCTATCTACCCTAGGTCTGTACACTTAGTCTCTACTTCTGGGCAATGAGTACCCTGGGATCTTAATCCCACTACAATCCTCGTAGGAGCCTCAAGCTGCTCAGATAAATAATCTGACTGTCACTCCTAGAGTGATCTATAAGGGTGAGTAGCCTATTCTTACTAGACCTGACCTGTCTAGGTTCCACTCAAGCTCTGCCTCCTGCATAGGCTCGAGCCAGCACAAGATGGACCCTGAAAGTATGGCTCGAGAGCCTTTTATACTCTAGCACAGTGCCATCTGCTGGTCACTGTGAGAAATAGCAAGAGTCAACAGTACCCCTCCCAACTGTATTTTAGGACCCAATTAGGTGTCCATAACATGGAGGGACTGCCTGCACAAAATACTAGGGGTGGATATTTTACACATCCCTACATATATATACTTGCCACTATACTTTCACAAATTGATGAAAATAGTAGTGTTCAACACTCTAGACAATTTCGCCCATCCCTGATCACATTTTTTAACAGAGCTGAGCTTTCACTAATACAATAATTTGCACATTTGTTTCTACTGTGTTCTTTGTTTCAATTTAAAACTGAATCTTTCTCTTTATTTCTCTTTCTCTTAGGGTTGAGTATTTAAGGGGTTTGCATTGTTCATTCAGGAATGTAACTGCAGGTGACAGAAATGTTGTGCAATAAACAACTTTTCACTTGACCTGAATACAGAATATATATATATATATATATACAGTATATATATATAACTTTTTCAGCAGTTTCACTTGGGCTATATACAGATGTTTTATTAATATTCTGTATCTTTGTCGCATAAGCATTATATTTTTTACTGTCTTTGTTATGATAAGCTGTTTTAAAATGGTAAGATAATGTTCCCATTCCATACCGACAAATCATAAAAAGTGTTGAGTTATTATTTATTCCCTTTCATGACTATAAAACACAGAACTGCTGACAACAACATAAAAACTATTTTACCTTTCAATATATCTTTAATAAGTGATGTGGCCTTCTGCTCCTCATTTCAGACGTTTCTGTTCCTTTTTACTAGAAACGGCTAGGTTCCGTAGTTAGTATCTTTTTCAACAGCAAGATAAAAAAAACTTGCCATATTGTGACTTGGAAATATTCACCTTTTTAAACGTGAATGGTAAGGGCAAAGTCATGGCAACATTTTTCATTTTTCCCCTTAATGGAAAATGTATTCAAGCATATTTTTCATTTATCACACAAGGCATGTTATAATGAAATGACTTCATTTGCATATACTTTGCAGGAAAGCCATTTTTAATTCTAAAGGTGCTTTATAATTGATCTCCTCAGTCATGAATCCTCAACTTTATTATTAATAATGCCTTTCTTTTGTTGGGATATTATAAGGCATTGCATGTGTATGGAAGTTTGGAAACTCCACTTTCATATTTCGATTACCTCTTATTCTCCACTAATGCTGATTTTTCAGAGGCTATATTAGAAAGTATAAAACACATAAAGAGCCTATATAGAATGATGTGCAAAAATCAGCATATCAATATTAATAAGCATGTTAATATGCCACACAGCACTATGGGACAGATTTATCAAGGGTCGAAGTGAATTCGAGGGAATTTTCGAAGTAAAAAAATTCAAAATTCGAAGTAATTTTTTGGATACTTTGACCATCGAATAGGATACTATGACTTCGAATTTACTTTAACTTTGATTCGAAGTAAAAATCGTTCGCCTGTTCGATAATCGAAGTACTGTCTCTTTAAAAAAACTTCGACTTCAATACTTGGCCAACTTAAATCTGCCGAAGTGCTATGTTAGCCTATGGGGACCTGCCAGAGCATATTTCTAAGTTTTTGGGTTTCGAAGGAACATCGTAGGTTGGTACGATAAAATCGTTCGAAATGTACGTTTCGAAGTACATGAAGATGAATAAAATCCATTCTAAATCAATGTCGGAGGTTTCTATTCGATGGTGGAATTTCAAAGTATTTTCCACTTCGAAATTCGACCCTTGATAAATCTGCCCCTATGAGACCTATCGCAAAAAAATGCTATAAGACGTTATATCTCCGTCTCTCATACACCTTACACACAGGTTAGACTAATATGAGACCAACATCCACAAAACTCTACTTTGTTAAATGACATAACAGTAGTTGGTGCTTTTTATATGCTACATTTCTAATTTAACATTTTGAATACATACAGTATCATGTAGGTGAAGATAGACTGTTCAATTGAGATGGTATCGACACACACACACACACACATAAATACATACAGCAGCACTAATGCATTCTACACATTTTAATATATGCTCTTGTGATATAAGTTGATGCATCAGGATACCACTTTTTCTAAATAGCATTAAGGAGCTTTACTGTAGGCAAAGGCAATGGATTTGTAACTACTGCATCATGTGCAGCTCACATTTTATGAAACAAAATCATTTTTAGAAAGACACCCAAAGCCTCAGATCGCTCTGAATGATATCAGCAGTGCCATTAAAGAACAAATTTCTTGTGGGAATAAAGCAATCTGCAAAGATGTGGCAATCAATATATGTAGTTCTGAAATACACGTTGTAAGATGAGTTCCCCTCTACATTTAAACACCTTTAATCAGCAAGAGAAATATGCTATGCCAGAAAATAAATAAATAAAATCAAATATATAGATGTATTTACAGGTGGTATATTGCTGTGAAAGTAGAGGAAATCAAACAAGGCCCATATATACTAAGCGGTGGTTTTCCAATATGCTGCAGTGCTTATCATATGAGAAAGTTAAAAACCATTTAGTGGAAAAATAAAAACAATGTAATCAAAAAGAAAAAAGTTAGCAATACATTTAGGGGGTTATTTATCAAAGTCCGAATTTATCTCAATATTTTCTGCTACAAGCTCTGATCAAATCCACTCAGGTTTTTTGCATTTATTTATTATTATATTTTCCAGAAAATTTGCTTTGAGGGAAAAGATAAAATTTTCATGTTCTTTTTGGATATATCATCCGATTTTCGAGATTTTTTCAGATTTTTCACCCGAAAACTCAGATTTTTGCCTGGAAACTCCAAAAACTCCCCTAAGATTCTGTGTGGTTTTAAGGTGGTGGGGCTGCTCAATAGAACCATGACTGGAGAGGAGATACACTGCTGGAGAATAATATGTCTTAAGGGAAAAGGTTAAACTAGGAGACAGAGGACAAGACCACTTTAAAATTGGATGGTAGATTGTTTATGTGGGGCGAGAAATGAATAAGAATAGAATTAGCTGCACAGCTACTAACAAAAAATTGCAGCAAATACAGAGACAATCCTTTGTCTGCTAAGGAATGTCAATCCTTCTGATTGGAACTACATGTTAGTTTAACTGTAGAGGTTATATCTAGTAGAAGTAAATCTAGAGCAACTGTATTTGCTGATTAATCATTAAAGACATTTCACATCCGAGCAGCTTCTTCAGTTCAACTGACTAGTTAAGGAAATCCTCGGCTTATAAACTCTTCCAATAATTCAATCACAATTGAGCACTGCAACTAATCAAAAAGGGTGACAAGAGTAACTCACAGAGGTTGTGAATACTGTGTAGTTACTGTGATAGAATTACCATTGTGTCATGCAACTCAAAGATACAGGTGTACCAGTCAGAACTTAAGAAGCTGCTCGGACGAGTAGTGAAATGTCTTCAATGTTTAATTAGAAAGTCCAGTTGCTCTGGATTTACTTCTACTAGATATACCATGAGCTGGATAATTGAAAACCTTCATAGACATGTAGTGGTTATATTATTGGTTTGAGAATCAAGAATCACCCAAAAAATGGTGTCATGGGGCTGTGTTACTTTTTCTCTGGTGCAGTTTGTTTTAAAAAAAGAAGCATCTTCCTGGGGAAAAACAACAATTTAATTTACTGGGGGGGTGACTAATATTTTGGCACCATACAGTGAATTAGCCTGTCTTTATTCTTGTACAACACGAAATATTTTTTCCACAGATTTTATCTGGATCATTTTGTTCTGTGTTCTTGTGTATATATCTATGAGGAAATGGTAAGTAATAGAATAATGAAACAAAAATTTAAAACTGGACTAAAATCACATTTTGTAATGTTGTTTTACCCAAACAAGAACCATCAACAAAACAAGTTCTCACGTTTTTAATGTAATAAATGTTTTTTGTTACGGTAATTCTGCATAAAAATAAAAGGAAATCTTATATTTCAATGTATTCACCTCAATTTACTGACCCATATCACATGGCAAACAATGATGGGTTTACAAGTATACTGCTTTAAATTTGCAGCCAAATTACTTGACTTGATGAATTTGTGCTAGTATTTTACTCTAATTATACCATCAGTATCATAGAGATCTGGTCACAGTTGTTCAGGGTTATAGCAATGTTGAGATAGTAAGATTTTTAGAAAAAGAAAAATACTATTCTCAGTAAATTATTCCTAATATTTGGATATTAAATCCCTAATTTGCCTTCTACCACTTGTTTATATCATACAGCGAATGTAGCACAAATGAAAAGAGATATATTCATTTGAAGCAGAGTCCCTACAGTGTTTAGCTGAGTTGGCCTGCTGAGTGTAATTGTTTATTCCAACTCTCTTTTTGATGGGCTACAATTCTTCAAATCCAAAATAAAATACAATCTGAATATATTTTAACACTGTCATCTCTTTTGAACGCTGTGCTTATAAAGCTTGAAAATGCAAAAAAAAGTTTAATTTTAAAGTTATTTTCTCATCGTACTGGTTTTTAGCCTACGGATGTACAAGGGAATAAGATTTGTATACTGAAAAATTAATACATCTCTGACCTACTTTCTTCCATACTTTAGTTTTGCTTTATACATTTTTTATGCATTGCTATTTGCAAGCAACAATCTGGGTTATATTACATGTTGATTGTGAGATACATATTACATTGTCTATGAGATTAAATCAATTTAAATGTCATAGGAACATTTAACATACATAAGAGAGAGCTGATATCATTTACATTCTAATGCTAACTCAAGAATAAACATGGTTGGGATATATTAAGTACAGGAATGCTTTAGAGAGTGAAAATAACAATAACTGTAGCTGAAAAGAAATGTTTTAAGATAAATGTTCAATGAAACGTGAGCAAATACAAGCATGCTATTATTGAAAGTACTTTTATGTATCATTATTAAAAGTAACTTAGATAAAAATCAAAAGTGGTTCTGTTTAAAAAAAAATATATATATATATAAATCACATGTAAAATAATTGTTTGGAAACATGTGGACTCCCAATAACCATTCGTAGTAGCTTGGGAGCAAGAGTGAAGTTAAATGGTAGCATAATCATCAATTCTGAAAGTCTGGAAAATTGTAGAGGGTGAAAGATGTTGCCTATTGCTTCCGCTGTAGCTTCTGAAGTTTACTTGTAGTAATAAATTATAGTTAGAGCATTCTGTCTTGATTTTTTGGTGTAGTTTTCATTTCTAAATTTCACTGTTTACATTACAAATAATCACTGTACTATATAACATTTTTTATTTCTGAACTAACAAGTGTATTTTTTTTTAGTTCTAATATTGTAGGTAGCCATCTCAGGTCATTGTGCCTAATCCTGTAATTTCAGAAAGAGCCAGCACTTCATGATGGAACTGCTTTCAGATAGGCTATTGTTTCTCCTACTCAATGTAAATGAAGGAGTCCCAGTGGCACTTGGATTTTTACTATTGAGTGCCTGGGAGCTGTTATCTTGCATCAGGGAGCTGGTTGCCTTCCCATTGTTCTGATACTAGGCTGCTGTGGGTCAAAGGGAGGGGGTGACATCACTCTGCAGTGCAGCAGGAAGGAGTGACTGAAGTTCAGCAGAGCACAAGTCACATGACTAGGGGCACCTGTAAAACTGACATGTCTAGCCCCATGTCAGAATTCAAAATTAAATATATAAAAATCTGCTTGCTTTTTTGAAAAAGGGATTTTAGTGCAGAGTTCTGCTGGAGCAGCACTATTAACCGATGCATTTTGAAAAAAAAAACATGTTTTGTTGCCTGCGGAAGGAGAGAGCGATGGAGGGGAACGCGAAGGAGGGGAACGCAATGGAGGGGAACGCGACGGAAGGGAATGAGACGGAGAGTGATGGAGGGGTGGGTGACAGAGGGAAGGAAGGGTAGTAAGGGGTGCAAACCTGGCTAGGGGTAGGCAGAAGACAAATACTAGCACCATAGGCAACCTGGTCAGCCACTCCGGAACCCTGGAGCTTCAAGATTTCAACAAGTTGCATCAACAGATTCCATCATGAAGTGCTGGCTCCTTTATTGAAGCTTTTTTTCAGTCTTGTTTTTTTCTGTTTTGTAGAAGAGTAGAATGTCATTTCAATGCATTTAAATATTTTTCATTTTTATAAGCAATAAAGTTTTTTAATAAACAAGCGCACATTCAATTTTTATACGTTTTTGAGTTTTTCAAATAAAAAAAGACATGTTTGGGGTTTAACCGATTTATTTTGCCAGCAAAACCAGAAAAATCAACACTCCCCCAACCTAATGGTTTAAAATTACATGCACAACTTTCCCTTTTTCGCCTCACTTGTATCTACAATTTTCCAATTAAAAACACTTTTTTACTTTTAATAGTATTATAATATTATAATGTACTTGTTAATGTAATATGATTTATTAATTGTAATACTATATACTGAAATCATATTATAATTACTATTTTTGCAGTTTTAGTTCTTTACTTGTCACCACCTACCATAGACTCTACAGATTCAGCATAAAAATATCACTGTGCCAATGCTGTAAATTATGTTTCTAACTTCTGTGTCATCTATGCCATGTTAGGTGTTGCCAGATGACATGCAACATGGCACACTTCAAAGAGGAACTGGATTCATAGAATATTCAAGGCTGCCACAATGGTACGTTATTTCGATCAGAAACCCCAAGCTTGGAAAGGGTTAAATGCACACATCACAGCTTTGAAGTATACAATTATCCACCTGCCCCCTAAAATAGCTAAACGATCTGAAACATCAAGGGCATGCCATTTGTAAAAATAACATAAAAAATGGTGGGTGGGGGTTAGTAAGAACACAAGTGTCAGTATAACTTAAATACATACATATATCATTAAGTAGTCCCTTACTTTCCTAACAAATATTTTTTTCAAGGGACCAAGTCTCTTGCAGTGTATTTATATTTGTCCCAATGGCTGGTAAATGTTCTATATCAAGTATCCTAGACAAGCTGGTGAAACGTATTTCCTTTTTTGTCTGGAGATAACCACTGGAGATAAGCATTTTCCTGCCTCAAGCACATGTGTTGCACATTTGTTTCCTTTTTCCCAATTTCCCGGATGGAAAGATTCAGCAAAAACTCTTAAGGATGATTGTAAAGGTCAGAGAAAAGTAGCATTATGTTATTTCTAAATGTACTGAAATTGCAGCTTTGGGTTGAGAGAGAAACTTGAGGAACATTTAGCATTCAAAATATCTATAGTCATTGTTTCTTGTTTGAAAATGAAGCACCTAGGCATACAAGAATAATAATGTCGTATTTGTTAATCAACAGACATAAGAAACTGAAAATATAGTGCAAACATCTGTCTATATGGATCAACTTTCCTGCAAGGTGTCCTGTCCTGGCACATACATTTTGGCAAAAGTCAAAAATTGGAGGATTATAGCTATAATAATAATAAAAATCGCTAACATGAAGATCCTCCCAACTGCCTACTGTTGGCAAAGTCTGTAAAGTCTGTAGAACACAGGGTGTTTTGTTGCCCATTCATAATCTACTCCTGCATGGACTGTATAGCATCCAAAGTTCCCCTACCACTGACAGTAATGTAAATCAGAGGTGAAAAAACACATTCATTGGGGTCAGTTTACTAAAGTGCGGTAAATCTGACATTAAGTTTCCGCATGTTATCGCTGGGAATATTTTTACGCCAGAATATTCGCAGCAACTAAGTTTACTAAACAGCGATACGCTCAGAAGTCATTGCGATCACTTGCAGTAACTACGTTAAGGAACCAGTTTACGTTAGCGGTAATTTTAGCGAGTTGCGAATTTTCTCGCGAAAAATTAAGTATTTTCGAATATTTATGATATATGTTTTATGGCGGTAATTATGGCAATTTTTACTGTGACATTTATGGCCAGAAATGCATCTTCAAAACTCATAAACTTTATTGACTGATGATTATACCATCCAACAACATTACCAGAGTAACACCAATCAAACATGTATGCATCATATAAACCCTTCTGCCAATAGAATCATAGGAACAAGAAATGATACCAGTCAATCTCTTTGCTTCATAGAAATGCACAGTTTAATGTAGCCAATCACAATGAAACCAAAAAAGCGTAGAGGCTGACGAATCCTTGGACTGTGATTGTGATGCCCGCTGCCAATAATACACCTCTGAGCTGAAACTGCTGCTATTGCAACAGATAGAAGCAGAAGCCAAAACATCCTGTCAGCAATAGCTACACATCTCTCTCTCCTGTCAGCAAAGAATGATGGGTAAAAAAAAACAGTATTATGGGATATTTCCTGCCCCTTGAGAATTTTCTGGCGAAAAAAATACTTTTACGCCACTACATAGATGGCGGTAAAAGTTTGCGAATATTCTGGCGTTAATTTTGTCTTTAGCACATTTCGCTGTTTAGTAAACCAGGCGTTAATGTGTACGTAGCATTATTTTCAGCGAATGCGATAACTGGCGGACAATTATTCTTGCGCAAGAAAATTCGAAAATGTATTTATTTATTTACCGCAGTTTAGTAAACTGGCGATAACATATTTGGTGAAAATTCTGTCTATATATTGTGCGAATATTTTTAACGCACTTTAGTAAACGGACTCCATTGTTTAAATTAAC
This sequence comes from Xenopus laevis, assembly GCF_017654675.1. NCBI lineage: Eukaryota > Metazoa > Chordata > Amphibia > Anura > Pipidae > Xenopus > Xenopus laevis. The sequence goes on from NC_054371.1 coordinate 185,712,420, forward strand.
TTCCTTTGTACTCTGCCTGTGTGTCTAACTTAAGCTGCTGATTTCTGTCCTGACTCTTTACTTGATTATTGCTTATTGCTATAGGTATAGGATCTGTTATTCAGAATGCTGGGGACCTGGGGATTTCAGCATAAGGGATCTTTCCACCATTTTGTTCACCATACTTGCAGGGGCAGATTTAGGGGCACATTATTAGCTGAGCAACATCTGCTGGTCTGAAGCATTTTACATAATTTTTTGGGAATTTTCATTGAAGACAGCATATTAAATAGGCCCCCTAAGTATACCAAAATAATTTAGGGGGTTATTTATCAAAGGTGAAGTTGATTTTTAACCGAAAATGTTGAGAGTATTTTTCAGTTCAAATTTTTAGAGTTTTTATTATTTAGAGATTTATTATACAGGCATAGGATCCCTTATCCGGAAACCCAATATCAAGAAAGCTCCGAATTACGGAATGGCTGTCTGCCATAGACTCCATTTTATCCAAATAATCCAAATTTATAAAAATGATTTCCTTTTTCTCTGTAATAATAAAACAGTAGCTTGTACTTGATCCCAACTAATATATAATTAATTCTTATTGGAAGCAAAACCAGCCTATTGGGTTTATTTAATGTCTAAATATATTTCTAGTAGACTTAAGTCATGAAGACCCAAATTACGGAAAGATCCATTATCCGGTAAACCCCAGTTCCCGAGCATTCTGGATAACAGGTCCCATACCTGTACTACAAAGCTGTAAATAGCTCGAATCTGAAAATACACAAGCTAAAAATCTGTCTAGGTTATGTTGAAGTCAATAGCAGAGGTGTTTGTAGCCTTCATGATGCTCCAGTTTTTTTTGGTGTTTTTTTTAATGAATTTTTCGAACTCGCAGAATCAAGATTTTTCTTAAATATGAAACCATGCAAGTTGTGAGTTCATTTGAGTTCATTCAAGGTATTAAAAAAACTCTAACATTTGACCTTTGATGAATAACCCCCTAAATAAGCCCAATAGGATTGTTTTACCTCCAATAAAGATTAATTATATCTTAGTTGATAAAGTACAAGGTACTGCCTTATTGTTACAGAGAAAAAGGACATATGTTTTACAATTTTGAATTATTTGATTATATTAGAGTCTATGGGAAATGACCAAATGTAATGGAACTTTCTGAATAATGGTTTTCCAGATAATGGATCCCATACCTGTACTCACTTTGCTTATGCTTTATTTCTACTGATTTGCTCTCTGTTGCTAACCTTAGCCTGTCTCATTTACCCTCGTCTGCTGCCCTGATATAAGCCTATTTCCTGTTGCCTACACTACTTCCTTGGAGAGTCACCCTGTGAACCTACTCTTTTCTGGATTGTGAACTTGGGCTCTTATAACTCTCCTTCACAACTACCTCTTGTTTCCAATTAGTGGGGCTCTAAGAGGTTTCCTCCTCTACAATACAGTTCCAGTACTCAGTAAGCTTGATAGCACATAATAATCAAACAACCACACTACACTAAGTATAATTATATACTTGTTACAACCATTTTCATAATACATTGTACTTAATTATTTAAATTTAAAAAAAAAAAAAATTGCCTAAACCAATATGTTTCTCAACAATAAAACATGGTGTGTTTAGAATGTCCCTGTTGTCTATGCATCAGAGAGATTCCATTACCTACAGTGAGCTAATGAGAGGTCTACCTGCACTTCTCTGTACAATATTATACTTGGAGTAAGGAAGAGATTCTCATTTCTAGAGATGACCCAGAGGGAACTATGTGTGTTTTCAGAAAACTGAAGACGAAGAGAATTTTTTTGGATTAATTTTTTGGTATTGAAATGTCATTAGCTCAATTTTTATTTAGTAAATGAATGCCTTTCTTTTTTTTTAACATTGTATACTAGTGATGGGCGAATTTATTCGGCAGGCGCGAATTTGCTGCGAATTTGCGCGATTCGGCACCAACGAATAAATTCACCGGCGTCAAAAAAAATTGTCGTCGGTGTTGAAAAAAATGTACACCGGCGTCAAAACGAGACGCGGGCGTAGTTTTGTGTTTTTATCGCCGTTTCGGGAATTTCCCGAATTTCCGGCGAATCGAAACGGCGCAAATTTGCCCATCACTACTGTATACGTTTTGTCATGCGTTATGACTGAGATGAGCAGCTGCTCTTTGTGGGTGAGAATTAATAATGCACCTTTGCGTAATTATTATTGACTACTGTAAAAGGACATTTCATGTTACTAAAGAAAGGTCACAATGACACCCCCATAAACAGCAGTAAGACCAATTTTTTGGAACCTGACGTTAATATTAACGCATACGTTAATAAGTAAAGATCATCTGACATCATCTACAGATTTCCATGCATAGGAAATCATAGGAAGCAAAGGAAGTCATTGTAATGTGCATCTTGACTCTCAATACAACTGGTAGTTAGCTAGTGCCAGTGTCGGACTGGGCCGGCTACTTAGTGGGGCGGCGCGACCCCACTTTGTTTGGGGTCGCGGTAGAATAGAATGGCTGCGCATGCGCACAAAGGTAGCGCCGCGCGCATGCGCACAAACGCGGCACCGCGCGCATGCGCAGTAACCCCCTGCAGCACTCCGGAGCGGCAGCGGCGGCTGGAGGGGGGCCCTGGGGCAGTAGCCCCGGTGGGCCCCATGCCTCCCAGTCCGACCCTGGCTAGTGCTGCCAGGCAGGTTAACAAGAAGGAAGCTATACACCAATATAAAGATTTCTATATGACAGTAGTAAGGAAGTAAAGAAGTTAGAGGAGCAATATGCAAATATGATATGGGGAAATGGGGATTTTCTTTAAAAATTTTAAAACAACTCAGAGGGGCAGATTTATCAAAGGTCGAGGTGAATTCAAATTCGAATTAAAAAAAATTTGAATTTCAGGCTATTTTTGTGTACCTTGACTCGGGAATAGTCCAAGTTCGATTCAAATTTGAAAAAAAAAAAAATTGAAAATTTGAATATCGAAATTTATCATGTACTGTCTCTTTAAAAATCCGACTTCAACCATTTGCCATCTAAAACCTGCCGAATTGCTGTTTTGGCTATGGGGGACCTCCAAGTACCTCTTTGTAGTCAATTGGTGGACTTTGAAAAAGCTAATTTTTTGGGGGGGAAAAACTTTGATTCGAATTCGATCTAATGTGATATTACTTCGATTCATATGATTCGAATTTGCTGAATACAGACCTATTCGAATGAAAACTGACCTATTCGGCCAAAAAAAACTTTTGACTTAATTTCGGTTGGTCTTTTTGAACTGGAATTTCGAAGTTTTTCAAATTCGAAATTTGACCCTTGATAAATATGCCCCATAATATTTTTATCTTTGATGTGATCCACTTTTTTAATGTTTCACAGCATTTTTATACTCAGGCCATGAGTCAATTAATAAGAGGTAATTGAGTATATTTAGAAATTTATACTATTCTGCTTGGGATACTTTCTTGTGAATTTTTCCATCTGGAAGCCATCATGTTTTGAATTTTCTGATTAAACAGCTGCCATATGGTGTCTTTGATATTCTTCGTATTCTGAGTAATCATTGCCTCTGTTCAAACAAAAACAATATTGCTAATTTAAAAAAAATATCAAAGGTTTGGACTGGAAAATGTCAAGCAATATTATGTTCTAGAAGCATACCAATTAGAAGACGACACAATGGAGCAAAAGGAACAACTTATTTTTAAAAATGATTTAATTAAAAGGAACAACAATTTTTTCCCCATAAATACATGGGATTTAATTATCTGGAGTTTGTGGGCACAGGAGTTTTCCATTGCTTTCCATAGTGGTTCTAAGGCTACTTAAAGTATTTTTTTGGCTGAGTTAACATCAAATATAAGGTGCTGTCAGCTGTCTTATCATTAAATAAAAAAGTTAAATTTGTCAAATATGTACAGGTATAGGATTCATTATCATGAAACCCGTTATCCAAAAAGCTCTGATTTACAGAAACACCGGCTCCCATAGACTGAATTTTTTTCAAACAATCCAAATTTTTAAAAATGATTACCCTTTTTCTCTGTAATAATAAAACAGAACCTTGTACTTGATCCAAACTGAGGTATAATTAATCCTTATAGTAAGTAAAGCCATTCTTTTGGGTTTATTTAATGTTAATGGATTTTTAGTAGACGTAAGTTATGAATATCCAAATTACGGAAAGATCCATTATCCGGAAAACCCCAGGTTCCGCGCATTCTGGATTACAGGTCCCATACCTGTAGGATTATTTCTTGAAACAGATTACTGTGGGAAATAGAACTGAAGTATTATGGAACTTTCTAATAAGAAGATCTCATACCTGTGATTAAACCACAAAACATTGTTGCAGTCTGTTATTGCAACACAACACTTGTGGGCAGAGCAAGAAATGGCCACAAAGACCATTGCGAACATTAGTGACCAAGTTTTTCATTGTTTGAGTCCTTTTTTCACTGATTTCAGACTTCAAAAATGTTTGCGAACAAATGACTATTGCGAACATGTCTAGTGTATGTAATAAAATGTTGCAATCGCAAAGGATATTTCCCAACAAAATATTTGACGAAATTCAAGAGCAGGTGTTAATCATTACCATTGCTTAGTGATAATGAGTGATGTAATATTCGCCAGTGAATGATTTTACATTGTGAGCAGCGCTAAGCAGTCGCAAAAATGCAATTAAAAAATGCAACTAGGGATGCACCAAATCCACTATTTTGGATTCAGCCGAACCCCCGAATCCTTCGCGAAAGATTCACCCAAATACCGAACTGAATCCTAATTTGCATATGCAAATTTGGGGTGGGAAGGGGAAAACATTTTTTACTTCCTCGTTTTGTGACAAAAAGTCCTGCAATTTCCCTCCCCGCAGGGTTGGACTGGGCCGACGGGACACCGGGGAAAAACCCAGTCCCGCTCCTGCACTCCCTCCTGCAAGCGTGCATGCGGTGGGGGTACGCGAGGTATTGTGGCACTTGATCGTTTGCAGCTGGGGCCCCCGGACCTGTTGCTGCACTTCCTTTTCTGGAGAAAGAAACTCACCAGCATGCATGCGCGAGTGTGCGTACGTGTGCATGCAAAGGGATTTAGGAGGTATCGGCTGGGGGCCCCGGACCCGCTCCTGCACTTTCTCCGTCTTCTGCTTACCAGCGTGTGCGCGCGCATGCAGAGGGGGTGAAGGAGGTATCGGTGGCATAGACTAGTTTGTGGCTGTGGGGCCCGACACTGCGTCCCCGTCCCTAATTTGCATATTCAAATTAAGATTTGGATTCGGTTTGGCCGGGCCTGGATTCGGTGCATCCCTAATTTAAATATCACAATTTTAATTACATTCCCTCCTTGGAGGGTTATTTATTATTGTTTGTTTTTTTTCAGCAATTCAAATTTTTTGCATGATCTTGAAAAATGGTTTAAAAAACTTCAGCATCTGAACACTTGCAAGGTCATGTTGAAGTGAATGGGAGCTGTCCTAGCCTATAAACTATTTATTCAATGTGAGTTTTTTAAATTTATTTTTCAGCTGGTTGACCCATTACAAATGATGAATAAAGTACAAATTTAAGTTTCAAATATTGTTTTTCACAGTTGTATTCAATCTTCTTTTTTATTTGAATTTTTTAATAAATAAGGTAACATTCACTTTTTTAAATTTCAAAGTTATTTAAAGTAAAAAAATGCAAAAATTGCAAAAATATGAATTTTGATAAATAGGCCTCTTGCTGTCTTTTACGAAGTTATAATATGTGCGCGAGAGATGTTTGAGAGGTCAAATCATGTTAAAGCATTGTACATTTATCTGAATTACTAATCATGTTACCTAACAACATTCCACTGTTTTGCCATCAAACGTAAGACTGCCTCATTCTTCCATTTCCAAAAGATGAAACATGCGTGCTAGCCCTAGCCTAGCTATATGCAGGGCATATAATGATAATGTGTTAAGGCATATATGGCAACAAGAACAGTAGTGATAGAAATAAAGTATGGGATGCACACTGCACACTTAGGGGCAGATTTATCAAAGGTCGAGGTGAATTTTTGAATAAAAAACATTCGAATTTCAAGTTATTTTTTTTTTACTTCGACTAGGCAATAGTCCAAATTCGATTATAATTGAGAAAAATTCGAAAAATTGAATATCTAAATTTATCATGTACTGTCTCCTTAAAAATTAGACTTCAACCATTCGCCATCTAAACCTGCCGAATTCCTGTTTTAGCCTATGGGGGACCTCCTAGAACCTATTTGGAGTCAATTGGTGGACTTTTTTTTTTAAAAACATTGAATCGAATTTGAACTAATTCGATTCGATGCGCTGTTACTTTGATTCATACAATTCGAATTCGGCCAAATACGGACCTATTTGATCGAAAATTGACCTATTAGACTAAAAAAAAAAAACTTAATTTCGGTTGGTCTTTTTGAATTTGAAATTCGACCCTTGATAGATATGCCCCTCGGGGGCAGATTTATAAAGGGTTGAAGTGAAAATTCAAATTTGAATTCAAAATTTTGAATTCTTTTTTTTTTGCTCAAAACTCAAATTCGAATTGTGAGTCATCCAAACTCGATTCGAGTTTTAATTTGCATTTGAATTTCGAGATTTAGCATACTCTGGCCCTTTAAAAACTCGAATTCGACTATTCGCCACCTTAAACCTGCCGAATTGCTAGTCAATGGAAGAGGTTTGAATCAAATCGAATTAGATTTGAATTTTTGGCTCAATTAAATTTGTCTGAGCTGAGAAAATTCGATTTTATTATTACATTTTGATTTGATTTTTGATTTCGAGTTTAAGGGAGTTTTAAATAATGCATGCATGCACATGAATTCAAAATTTGACCCTTGACAAATGTGCCCCTTACAGGGGGTTATTTATCAAAGGTCGAGTAGTGTTAAAAATCTAATAAATTCAATTTTATTCACAACTCGAATGGTATGTTATTTATGAAAAAATGAGAAAGTGTAAAATTAGATCAAATAGTCTTGACCCCAAACCAGAATCCAATTGAAATCAAGTTTTACCCCAGAAAAAAAAACTCAACGTTTGCCCGTCCATTTTTTTTTGCCAACGTGCATCAATTTTTTTTCTCCCATTGGAGTCTATGGGGCATCATTTTTGCAGAAAAACTTGGAAAAAATTTGGCTCATCACTACTATTGACATCTTCAAAAAGTTTAAGGGAACTCTGCCATTGACTTCTAAATGAACTTGGCAAGTTTTAGGTGGAGAATAGTCAAAGTCGAATTTTTGAAGAGTCTGACTATAATAAATCTGGGGAATTTATAACTCGAAATTGTGAGTTTTTACCAAAAATCCCAACTCAAACATTTTAATTCGAAATCTTAGTAAATCTGCCCTTTAGGGTTTTTTTTTTTTTTACTAAAATCTGAATTTATATATGACCAAACTCCCATGCCCGATTGTAGCTTTTTTATTATTTAAAAAAACTTGATTTAATCTGAAAAAAAAAAAAAGATAAAATCGAGCAAAAATTCCTATCGTAAGATTTTTTTCTAGCTTTTTCCAGAATTGCTAAATGTTTTTGAGTTTTTGTCCAAAAGCCGTGAAAAAGGTGTTTTGTCGGGTTAAACCCAATGAAAACCATCTTCAAATTGAGATTGGTGCCTCTCCCATTGACTTTTACAGGACTTTAACAGGGCTGAGATGGCGGATTTTTGAATTCAGGCTTTTTGCAGCATAAGGGTATAATAAAGGTTTTTTTCCCACGAAAATTTGGAGTTTTTTGGCAAAAAAAGCAATGTCATAAAAATTTGGGTTTAAGTAAATAACCCCCCTAGCTGTAGTTTGGATTTATGGGAGCTGCAACAAGAAGCTGGCTACTGCTCCTGTTTAAGATATACCAAAAAAGGGAAATTTGTACTCACCACTAATCAAATACTCTGGGGCACATTTACTACGGGTCGAATTTCGAAGTGTTAAAACTTCGAAATTCGACCATTGAATTGTAGAAAGTCAAAGTTTTTTTTAATTAAATTCAGCCATTTTTGATTGAATTCAAGTTTTTTAAAGAGACAGTAATTTGATTTTCAAATGGTCAAATATTCAAAGTTTTTGAATTCGAAAATTCACTTCGAATTCACTTCCACCCTTAGTAAATGGGCCCCTTAATCTCAATGTTTTAATAATCTCTTGTCTTTGTCTGTATGAATTTTGTGGTCACACTTGCATTGCACCCCTGCTTAGTGGTTTGAATTTAGTTGTAAAGTATAAAAAATACATTTATAATATACTGGTGAAACTTCAGAAGTATGCACCTTTTTTTACATATATCCAATTGAATTAGCTCATGTTCAAAAGAGGGGTATATTTTCAGTTTGACATTGAATTAGTAGCTGGCCTTACAACACAACATAACAAATGTTTTCCCTGTAAAGGCTGTTAAATAATAACAGGGAACTAGTTCACTAGATCTGCATATTTTGCAAATACATATTATCTGCTACGACTTCAGCCAAAAATATAATGAGTATTGACAGGAAAAAGGAATGAACAAATAAAATAGTGGCTCATTAAATGATTTTTCAGTTATTTCAATTTTCTGGCCTTAATAAATGAAAATAGAAAGCAATTGATTTGTTTACTTTACAAGGTGCCATCTTGTGATTGTGCAGATGGTGCTACCCTGGCCATCTGTTATAACGTTTAAATGGGAATATAAATTGAAGTATGAACAGTTATGCATTTAATATGTGTAAGATATATACAATTTATAAAATATAATAATATACCTGTTTTAGTAGTATGTGCTATTGGGTAATCCTAAATAGGAAATTGCTAAGTACTAAGGGCACACTAACAAACCAAGGGCAGACATACATGTTAGGTCACATGAGCCAATTAATTGACAAAATTCTGTCTTTTACGCCCACACTTCCTGTTACAGTTAGACCTTCAGTATTTCTGGTCAGGTGATCTATGAGGGAGCATAGAGATCATCACAAAATGGTGCCTCAAGGTAAGCAATGTAAAAGGTTAATATTTACTGATATATATTCCAGTTTGGTAAGATTCTTTATTAGGCTATTTAATATGATATCAACTATATGTTGGTCATATATTCAGTCTGTGGATATAGTTTTCCTTTAAGGCATACTGCTCCAAATTAAGGAAAGAGTTCTTAACCAGAAACCTCATATCCCAAGCATTTTACACAATAGATCCTATACCTGTATCTAATTAATTGCCCATGAGGCACAGAATATGTGTTAAATACCACACAGATGGTAAATGAGTGCATTAAAGATTATACAAAAGGTGTTAGGAATGTTTTAAGTCTGGAACACATCACTTTATATGATCTGATGCCATTGGTATGGTTTCAATTCACAAATGGAATTAAGAAGGGTATAGCAGTATAAACTCAAAAGAGAAGGTCATTTTATAAGCAAACTGGGACATTAATCCTGAAAAGGATGAACAGGTAAATCTATTGAGTGAGTCTCTTATGATGAAGTTCACTTTGAAGGGATTATACACAAAATACTCTGACATGATTAGTCTTTGTTTCTTTCTTTTGCCTCTGCTATTTTATCTATTTTCAATAAAGACAAGCATAATGTGGGTACTTATTTTTAACACAAGTTCTTTTTGTATGCTGGCATACAGTATTTTATTTAGATTTCTTTTTTGACATATGCAATACATACAATTATGAACTTTCTTTTCATCAATGTACACTTGTTATTTAAGAGCTTAAAGTAATTGTTCAGTGTAAGAATAAATAACTGGGTAAATAGATAAAAATAAAAAATGTTTCTATATAGTTAGTTAGGCAAAGGCTGGAATGATTGGATGTCTAACATAATAGCCAGAACACTACTTCTTACTTTTCAGCTCTCTTGCTTTCAGAAACGGAACTAGAGGGGACGGGCCCTGGCGCAGGACGCGCAGCCGGGCCCCCCGCCCCCCCTCCGTAAACCTGGAACTGGCCGGGATATGCGCGGCGCGCGGACTGCCGAGGGGCCCTGAGGGGGTGCGGGCCCTGGCCTGCTCACACCCCCTGTTCCCCCGTTAGTTCCGCCCCTGCTTGCTTTCCACTGATTGGTTACCCTGGTTACCAGGCAGTAACCAATCAGTGACTTCAGGGAGGGCCGTATGGGCTAACTAACTATATCACAATTTTTTTTTCTATTTACACTGAATTGTTCCTTTAATATTGTTTCCTTCATTGTTGTTTCTGTACACAGTGACTGCACCATCTGTAAAATATGTTTTTTAGCCTTTGAACACTATGGCACAGGTCCTCTTGCAATGCTGCTGTCTGTTGTATTCAGGCCAGTGTAATAAATTGACAATCAAGAATACACAGAGAGGCAGCTGCTCTCACCTTCCTTTCACTATACAAACCCACTAGCCTTGGTATTTCAATTATCAGCAGATTTATTAAACAGTAGCTCAAAACCTTGACAATATAATAGATATAATTACTTTCCCTGAGAAATTGCATCCACTTCAAATATTTATCTATTTGGATAAATATATTCAACAAGAAAATGTAGACTGTCAGCTGCCTCAAGGTATTAAATTACCTAGGAATGGGAAGAAATAGACTTTCTATGTATGATTTCCCCTCAAACTAGCATTTATTTCAGCTCATTGTAAAATCTAAATTAAAAATCTCTCTTGCAAGTAAATGAAACCAAAGCATGTTGTTTTATGATAAAGCATTTACAATGTTATGTGAAATCATAAAATACATTTGCTTGTGCCCCTTTAGGCTGTTGTTTTCATAAAGGTCTATTTCAGGTTGTAATGTGTGAGATATTGTAACTGGTAGGTTAAAGAAGAACGTTTGCTTAGTAATGTTTCAAAATGTAGTAGGTTTTATCTGGATCCTAAAACAGGAGGTACAACTAATGATGTTGGAGGCCCATTTATGAAAGGTTGAATTTTAGTGGTAATAGAGCTTTTTGAAACCATGATTAAACTTTCTTTAAAACCACGAATGCCATGAAAGCTATTAAAGGATCAGTAACATCAAAAAAATTAAAAACATCCTTTTGTATACCACGAAAAAAAAAAACCCCAGCAAATATTAAACTTTAAAATCACAAAGTCTTTATTTAGAAATAACTTACAGAATCTCCTCTTCAGAAAAGGCGATCGGGTGACCCGTGGTGCTGCGCTCCATTTTTCAGATGTAGCAACTGCTATCAACCAATTCGATATTTTCTTTTCAAACAACAAAGTTCTAGTTCTGACTGTTGCTATAAGTAGAACCCCATAGAAAATTACACCATATACAGTATCTTACCGTCCAACTGTATCAAGAATTAGGTTAAAGCAAGGACAGGCATTTGTTCATGCCCCCCAGCATTGCAGAACCTGGTTGGGGGAATTTTTTTTTTCAAAAAAGCAGATTATAATGTTTAACAATTTTGAATATAAACTTCAGGCATGTCCAACCCCCAGCCCTCCAACTACAATACCCTGCAGCCACTTTGACTGTACCATGTAACATATACCATGTAGTGTATATCATTTAGGGGTATATTTCTCGAAAGTATGTATCGTGTGTATAGAGGTAAAAAACAAGGTGCCCTCATTATCTTTTTTTTGAGAAAAAAAGATGATAAAAAACACAGCTGTGTTTTTTAACATCAATATAACTGATCAAGATCCTCAAGTAATAGCAAATCACTCCCTTGTATACATGAAAATTAAATATTGTGGTAGAGTGACCAAAGAACTTTGTAAAAAGCTGTGTTTTTCCTTTAATTTCTCCCCAGTAGGAAATGTAAGCTCCAGGAAAGGTGTTAATAAACAGAGAAAGAGTTATCTGTTTAAAGACTTTAGTAGCCAGATCTTGGAATCTGGAGTATTCTGGAAGTAACAGGCAAGTCAAGTACTCCAACCCAGGAATCCAGCTCCCATGTTGGAGCTCACTTTCCACAGGAAGACTTGTCAATCCCCCAAAAAAGAAGGATCGTGAGTACAGGGGTGACCCAAACGTATGTGTTTTTGCTGGTAGTCCACAAGGGGCCCATAGTGAGGGAACTCATCAAATGTGTGAAGGTAGTGCCCAGTGGGCAGAATTTATTTTTATGATTTGTATTTGGTCATCCCTGTATGTAAATAAACAGCCTAAACGTGAAGAAAGTATCTGTTGTGGATCCAGCAAGTTTACAATAAAAAATTTTTTTTTTGATGATTGATTTAAATTTAATTTAATGTAATACCCTATTAATTACACTGTGATTTTGAATCCCTCATTAAGAAACATGTTCTAATATTATACTTTTTTGATTATTAGTTTTTGTACTTACTGCATACTTGCTGCATATAGTAATTTAAAGTAAAATCTAACTCATAGTATGGGTTAAGTATTAATATAACATTAAATCATGAATCTCTGGGTTACATACATACAAGACTAACTGTGTTTAATACTGACAATCTTGAAAGAAACAAGAACACTTTGTGGTTGCTTTCATGCATATTTATTTCACACATCAAACTGCATGTATGATGTGTACATTTGCTTTTCAGTACTAGTTTCTTGGCTCTTTTTTAATTTCCTATAAGCAAATGATCTGTTTAACATGGATTTTACTTTTATTTCTCTATGTAATTATTCTTTAAAGCAACACCATTCATTCCTTGAGATCTGAAGCAGCTTGAGGAGAGCTAAAGAAGAAAATGGAGACTGTGAGTGAAATGTTTGAATTTGCCAGATAGAGTTGCTCTAATTGTGGCTGAGACACTTATAAACAGAGATATTCAGAATGTCAGTGGACCAGTCTGCTCTGGTTTCAAAAGAATGTTGTTTGTTGCATATGCTATGTAAAAAGTAAAAGTGCCTTATTTTGTGAAAAACCCTGTGGGATAAAACACAGGCAACTATAAGTTATTCTGGGTGCTGTTGCCTCTTCTGGACATGAACTCCCTGGTTCAGAATAAGGGACCTGGTGTATACTGAATGCTGCCCCTCCAAGTTTATCTACATGGGGCAATATGGTTTGGGCCTAGCATGTTATGTTTTTGACTGTTTCTCCTATCTGTATTCCCCCACACCCACACCAATCCTGCTGCAGACAATTTTCAAATGAAAGGGCTATTGGATCATCAGCTAATTGCATTGTCCAAGCCTCCTGTTTTGTGTTCACTCTCCTGCCCCTTTTCCTAATTCTATGCTCCTGCCTGTACTCGCTCCCCATATTTTGACTCCCCAGTTTTGACCCTTGGTCTGATATTTGACTCTGTTCATTGTCTTCCTTCCCTGACCTTCGGCCTGTTTAAAAGACTAAGTTTTTGACTTCTTCATGCACAGACTTCTGCCTGAACATGAAGTTTTTATTGTCTGCTAGATATATTGAGGTTTCTGAACCTCATTTATTTGCAAATGGTTATTCAGCAATGGGCTGGTTACAAGCCAATCAAACTATTTATCATCATCTATCTATAATATATATATAAATATATATAATCAGTTTATTAACTGACATGTTCATTAGAGTTCTCGTATATATATAGCAGGGTATAAATTAAAATAGTTTTGTAGACTTCCCCATTCTTTTTAAGGCCATTCAGGATAGATTTATATGAGAGAGTAGTGTATTTTAGTGAGCTGAAGTATTGGATTTTTCAAAGACACAAGCTTTGTGTTATTAACCAAGAGAGCAAATGAGGAAGAAGAGTTAGAAACAAAGACATTGAAAGGGGCATATTTATGGAAAGGGAAAAGACAATATATTGCTTAATTTCATAAATTTGAGGTTCTTCCCCTATCAGCACTGTGCAATGTTGGCGCTCAAAAATACATGTTAATAATAATTATACTGCTTGGCAGGGCCAAAGTTTGCCATTAAACAGCCCTCACTCTCTTGCCAAGACTGACACATAGGATATAACCCTAATCCTCGTCATTGGGGCCCCATTTGACTAACTTGGGCTTTCACTTATCCCTCCTGCTTTAGGACCCACATTTTCAATGGGTCCTACTAAATCCAATAGAAAAACCTGGCTACTTTCCTCACAAAAAGAGCCCGGAATTGTAGCATACTGATCCAATCTAATAAAGGATTTTACTTTCTATGGGCACTATGCCATAACGCTGACTACCCACTAACCCTCTATACTCTGTACTAACTAAAGTGGCAATAATCCTCCTATAGATTTATTCATGTACAATATACTGTACACATAAATAACATTTTAAAGAATGAAATGATACACAAAGCTTCAGTAGCCTCAACTGCTTGTCTACTGGGAACAATGATGTCCTGTGAATAGAATAAGTCAATCCATTTGCTTTGCCTATCAATGAAAAACTTCTTTAGGATATCTTCCAACTCACTCTAAGGCATAATGGCTTAGCGAAAGTCCACTTTTGACATGTCCATGTTGAGTTCACCTTTGACACATGCCTCACCACCTCAGGGCCAACATTTCACCCTCTATGCATAAACAGACATATATATACAGTATATTGTCCTTTGCACAGAACACTGCTGAGTAGTTTGATGATATTATGGAAGTCTAAACTTAATCAGGAATCATAAAAATGTTTTATTGCACTGAAAAATAGTACTATCTTACTTTCAGTGAATAATTGTAAATGTAATCATGTCTGGATGGTAGTTGCACATTATATTTTGAGTATATGCTTTGACTTCTTAATTATTTTGCTCCCTTGTACTTGTATAGTTTAATCAGTTAACTGGGTAGTCAACAATCAAAATCCAATTATTCTGAAGGCCCTAAATTTTTTCTGTATAAAAGTATTAAATTATGCTAGGGTAGTAATGTATAGTAGTTTGTTGCAAATCTTTTCCATACATAATCATGGTCTGTAATTAAATCAGTTTAACAACAAATGAACACTGATTACATATTGTCTGTGTATTTTGAACTACAAAAGCCCAAATACATTTATGATACATTAAGGCTTGTGTTTTCTGTTTATTTTAATCCTTAAAAATATAAACTTGTGGATTTCACCTTGTCACATCTAGCATCCAAGAACCTTAAGAAAATGACAATGGTTTTCTGGTTATAACCATTTTCAGTGCCTTTGGCAGATGATCTTAGATTCTGAAATCCCATTAGGTGCCTTCAGTACAAGATTCCCTTGCAATGAAACTGACATCAAGGGAACTTGAGGTCTAGAATCAGCAAAAAGAATTAGAAAATACAGAAACTAGGCAAGGAGATGGACATATTAAATTATAACGTACTTAATACCATATTGAAACCTTGAAGTTATGGAAACAGAAAGTTTGGGCAGAACAAAATCCTTATGATTTATTTACTATTGTATTATTAAGCTAAAACTAAGCATTGCACCATTGCACCCCGTTGCAGGGCCCATGCACAGAGCACTTGTACCTGCGACAATAGTTTGTTCAGGCTGCACTCCTGACTACATGTGGCCCCTGGCACATCTAACCAGCACATCTGACAGACACACAAACTAGTGGATAAATCCACATGCTGCCCCCACTCACTTTGGGTGCAACCAGGGTGGCAATAGCCAAGTGACAAAAGCAGGGCAAATACCTGAAACCAGGCTCTAGGGAGATATAATAAAAAGGATAACTTTATGACTCTAGGCAAAGCCAGTCTGTTAATAAACTTTATGGGATTTTTTATAACATCAAAAAAAGTATGCTATCATCAAGGGCCCAGGTCCAGTTAAAGGCAGCCTATTTCCTAATTTCAGAATTGCACGTGCTTCCATCTTTATTTATAAAGACAAATGCATGTTCTGGAGCACTTAGAGGTGCATTATTTGCATCTAGGGCCTTGCTGCACCATACATCAGATTACTGAGCATATTGCTTGCAGGTAGCCCTGTCCTTATAGCTTGCAACAGGTAGGTGATAAGAAAGGGTTTCTGTCTACACTGCTGGCCCTCCCTACCTTATATGTCTCAATTGTGGGCAAGTTAAGGAACGGGAAGGGGCGAGGGGAGGAATACTTACAGTATGTACCTCCTCAAGCTCACCCCTCATGAATACAGCATGGGCTAACACAGACAGTAGTGTCTTCAAATGTAAAGCTCAGGTCCTTTCTCAACCTTTTTAAGCACAAAGGCCTGTGCCTGTGGATGCTAACAGTGGGATCTGATTTTGAAGGATTCCAGAATGTTTTTAAAGCTGCCTTTAATTCACATCTGGTAAGCTCACAGCAGTAATTTGCTTGAAAATTTATTTCTATAAATGTTTGTGCTGAAGAACATACCATATTGTGTAACCCTTGAAGCTTTAACAAATATACTGATGCTGGAGTTTTGTGTTGAATGTTAAAGGTGGCGTGCACCAATTTTTTGCACTGTGCACCCTGCCCCCTAATTCATATGACCCCTATGGTTAATCTGTGCTTACCTACTGTATATCTTAAGGAAAATGTTACCACCAAGATGAATACTTAAGTAACATATATGTTATATCATATTAAGTGGCATATTAAAGAATCTTACCCAACTGGAATATAGATTTCAGTAAATATTGCCTTTTTACATCTCTTACCTTGAGCCCCAATTCGTGATGGTCTGTGTTCTCCCTCAGAGATCACCTTACCAGAAATAATGTAGCTCTAACTGCAACACAAAGAAGTGTGGAAGCAAAATGCAAAACATTGTCCGTAAATTCGCTCATGTGACCTAACATTTGTTTGGTTTGTTTGTGTGCACCTTAAATTGTAGAATCCCAGGGGATGGCTCTTAGTTCTTGAAATGTAAATTTTCTTTTTGGGATTACCCAATGGCACACACTACTAAAAAAGTATATTGTTATGAAAATGGTTTAAATATTTTTACAAAAGCATACTGATGCACTCTGGGTTCAATATCAAAAACATGTTTGTCCTGAGGAAGACTTCCCTCTGTGACGTCAAAAAGTTGACCACAAAATATATATGTTTTTGATATTGAACCCAGAGTGCATCAGTATGCTTTTGTAAAATGTTTGAAATGGAATATTATGGGAAATGGCGTGTACATTACCTATCTGACATGCACCTGGTGAGTGAAGCCAATTTGGTTATTTTTGTATGAAAATGGTTTATTTACATGAAGCAGGGTTTTACATATGAACTGGTTTTTGCAATATATATTTATAGAGACCTACAGGTCAGTTTTGACTGGCATGCTTTTAAAATCAAAATTCTCTTAGATAATTTACAATAACTTATATGCAATTAAGTCTTGCAGGAATGGACTATGATGGTAACCAAGTAAATAACAGTATCTGGCTTTAGGTTTGACTTCTGGATCTAACTAACATCCAAATGGACAGATCTTTCTGATTTATGATTGATTTCAGACTTACAGTTTACAGTTTACTAGACTAAATTCATTCCTCATTCTGATCCAACAGCAAGAGGCTATTAATATTGCAAAAATACAGCATAAGTAAGGATTTATATCAAATGCACAGGCTCCCGCTGTCTTCTAATAAGTTTATACGTGTAACTTGCAATGGCTTATTTTCCTTTTATTTGGTTGTTGTGCGCTAAGTTTCCATCTCATTACAACATTGTTTTGTTCTTTAAAGCTGATTTATCATTATATTCCTTATAAACAGACATTACACTCGGAACACACTGAGCAGGAATCTTGAGAGCCTATGAGAAAATCAGTACTAATGTCGGCCTCCTGCTGTTTAAAATATCACTACGCAGCTTCCCTTGTTACGTTTCTGGTTAGTGAAATTGCTTTGCTATTATAATGCTATAAGATACACTTTAAAAATGTAAATCTCAGTGCCCAGGTACAAAGTCATTATTTTGGCTCTCCCAGTGTTATGCACTAGTGATTTCATTTGCCTTAGCCAAGAGCTTGCTTCTGCAATATTAAAATAATAAAACAAGGTATAAAACAAATGTAGCATTCTCTGCTGGCAACAAAATACGCTTCTGACTTTGCCATAAGTTTATGCAACAATGAACTTGAAGGTTGTATTTAATTTCTACATAAAGTGTGCATATAGATGGATTTTCAACATTGTTATATGTTATTATTATTATTGATAACATAACCTAGTGTAAATACTGCCAACCAGATATAGTTCTCAATGATTTTATATAGCTGTTGTTTAAAATATTGGGGATGCTAAAACAACTCTTTTATGAGGAATCGTGCTCTGTTGCAAAGGGAAAAAATAGAATAATGCAACATTGCATGGGAACTATAATGAAAATGAAATATAATCAGTCACTTTCTATACCATTTATGCAATGCTTAAGTAAATCTTGGGGACAGTAACCCCCTCCCTTTTCAACATTAATTCAATCAATAGAGCTTGTGCTGAATATATTTTTTGCCCATTGTTTTAATTCAGAGCAAAATCTGAAATTTAAACTAAAGTCACATTCTACATCCTGTCCTGTTGAAGTAGGGTAAAAAATTAGCAGTAAGCAATCCTCTCCCTTCCCCAACTATAGCCTGTTAGATAAGAAGTAGCCCATCATACAGAGGCTTCATACCGGACTTCAGATTTTTTATTGACCTTGCTTGCCAGGACAGGAAGTAGCATGTTACTTTAATTTAATTTCCAGATTCTGCCTTGTTTAGTGCAAGAGACCACACAAACCAACCAGATTTCCTAATTTCCAAAATATGTTCAGTACCAGCACTATTGATTGCACTCAAAATTGAAGTCTTTACTGCCCCTTTTATTGTCCCTACTCAGCAAACTGTCCCTCTGCGTTTCAAGCTGTAATAACAAATGCAGACTTGGCTCCGTGTCTAGTAGCCCAGCCAATCAGATATTTGCAGATCAGTAAGCTACCTGCCAAATGATTTCTATGAATTATCAGGCAGAAGGGATTCTGGGAAGGAAATCCAGTATTGCTCATAAGCTTTAGCTTGTAGGGTATTCTGTGAAGATTAAAAATGTTAGGAACCATACTGTATTTCCGTATCAAAATTCCTTTTTGCTTTGTATAAAATTAGTCTCCACCCTACCCTCTTATGAATTACTAGAGAAGGAACAAACTTTGCCATAATATAAGCCCCGTTCCCTTACTATATTCTGTATATTGCCTATATTCTGTATATTGCAGTTTATATAACACTTGTCAGAAACATTAAGGAAATTTCTAAGTTATATGGGTAAGGCTGGGCAAGCCCAATATTGGTACAACAGTGTCTCGCCTGTGGGTATGGATGTATTTATTGGATAGGCTTTTCTAGGATTAGTCCAGTACCCATGAATACAGGAGTTTACGGGTTGTATTATAGACCTGAGAGTGTGTTTATCTGTCATTTTATGTTTTAATCATTTGAAAATATCTCTGACTTTCAGCTAATCATTAATCAAACATACAGTAACTTTAATTAATAATGTAAAACCTTTATATTTAAAAAAAAAAGTAGTCCCTTTACACTAATCTGATAAAGTATAGCTTGTTTACACATCAAGGCATTTACAGTAGCATCTAAATGCAAATCATTTTAATTATTCATATAGTTATGTGTACAAAATTAATCATTTAATTACTTGTTAACCTGAGGGAGCAATCTAAACCATTAGGCACACATGTAATTCAAAATGCTTTGCCATAAACAAAGGAAACATACTGTATGATTAGTAAATATTGAGGTAAGAATACAAACAAAGGAAATTGATAACAAGATTTTCATTCCACTAGAAATCTTCTGCCCTGTCTTCAAATTTTTACTGAAGTCTGGGGGCTGGGAATTCAACTCTAAACTTCTCATTAGACATTATTTCAGATAGCAACATGAGATTTATAAAATGTATAAAAACAGACTTTATAGATGGTCAGCATTGGAATCTGCTATTCTATATTAAAAAACATTTTAACTTGACTTATACTGTAAAAACATAATACCAAGCTTCTCCAACCCTTTATTACAATAACTTGTTCTACTGGACTACATGACTTCCTTTGGGTGAAAAAGGCCACAAATTGTTTAGTAACAAAGTTACTAGAATAAACAGTATATGAACAGTAACATCCATAAAGTGTAGGGTCAATGTAAAACACTACATCCAACATTTAACAATACCTTCCCCTAACTTCTGACCCCTGCTACACCCTACACATCATACCCCTACCACCGGCTCCCCCCCCCCCGGGGACCCCCTCCCACTGCAACTTTACTATACCATTCCTTAATTCACTATCCCATGCTTAAAGAAGGGTGGGCAGGAGCAGAAATGAGACTGTCCCTTTACTTCTTTTCTCATTTAATCCTTCATGTCTCCACCCTTCCTTAAAGGCTGCACAAACTACACCCCCATAATTCCTATTTTAAACTAATCCAGCTCCCTACTTCCTAATTCTGTATCTTTTTTTTTGGAAAAGATGGGAGTTATGTTCTATCTACTGTATACTGGGGCTTGATGTCTAGCAGAGTTTATAATGTCAACTGAAAATGATTAAGTAGTATATGGTTAAGCTCTTATGTGCCAGGCAATATACAGTAGAACAGGAATTTATGGAGGTGACGTTAAAGCACCAAAATACGAATGGCTTAGATTTCTGGTTTTGGATTGACCTGAGCTGAACCACGTGTTGTCTTGTAAGACACGACACAGAGACTAGCCTGACACAGAAAAGATTACATGATTAATATATGCAATTTAAAGAAAATGTTTATGTTGCAAAACAAGAACATTGCTCATATTTCTGTGTCCATGCAGGAGGAATACTTAACAAGAGCCACTTAATAGTTGACATTGCCGTTAATGATTTAAGACTTTTGTTTTGGCATCAGCATGTAACAAAGGGGCAAATTTACTTAGTTGCGCCAGCGTTGACTTCGCCGCACTTCGTCAGGGAGCCGCTAATTCACTAAAATCCGAAATTGCGCTTAGGGAGGCGAAAGGTAGCGAAGTTGCGCTACCGTTAATTCGCCAAGCAAAGTGAAGTTACGCTAGCGATGCCTAATTTGCATACGGCGCCAAGTTAAAGTACAATGGACTTATATGTAGCAGCAAATACATTACACTACACAAGCCTGGGAAAGCTTCATAAAATAAAAGTTGTTATTTTGCCCTATACATGTGCCCACTGTATAGTTTAGGTGCCATATGTTAGGAAATGTAGGGGGGAAGGGGGTTACCCCCAAAAAAAATTACGATCTTTTTCAGCCTATTACCCTTAAAAAAGTAAAAGAAGCCAGCGTTTTTTGTCACTTTCAACTTTTTTTGAAGCAAGCCCTATCTACTGCATTGCACTTCGCCTGGTCTGAGGTGGCAAAGGCAAGTCTGGTTCAAGAGGTAACGTCCAGTAAAATCCACAAGTTAGTGAATTAGCGTGGTTACGTCCCTTCACCATAGCGCCACTTCGCCTGGCGTAAGGGTGCGAAGTAGCACTAGAGTAGGTCCACTTCACTAGCGAATTTACGTCAGCACCCATTAGTAAATCGGCAAAGTAACGAAATGACGTCACGCTGGCGAATTTTCGCTAGCATTAGCCACTTCGCCCTTTAGTAAATTTGCGCCAAAGAGCTAAATGTTTGTTGCAAACAAACATTTCACACACCAGTCTTATGACATCAGTGGCCTAATTCCCCTATGAGTTACAACATGTAGAAATGGCTACAATATATATATATATATATATTTTTTTTTTTTTCATCGATAAATGTAGTCTACAAAATGTAGGAGAACATAAATAGGGATGTAGCGAACTGTCGTTTATGTGTTCGCGAACTCCGTTCGCGAACACCGGCAAAAAATGCGAACAGTTCGCGAACAGTACGCGAACTTCGAACATCCGAAAATCGTTCGATTCGAACGATCGAAGGATTTTAATCGTTCGATCGAAGGATTTTCGTTCGAATCGAACGATCGAAGCCATTCGATCGAATGATTTCATTCAATCCAATGGCTTCGATCGTTCGATTCGAACGAAAATCCTTCGATTTTAGCGGTCGAAGGAATCGAATGGTCGAATGGTCGAACGATTTTTGACGCGAACGCCTATTGGCGAACGTCGCGCGACGTTCGCGAACATTCGGCGGACGCGAACAGTCGAAGTTCGCGCGAACTAGTTCGCCGGCGAACAGTTCGCTACATCCCTAAACATAAACTATAAAATGCCTTGTTATGTTAGAAGTCACTAGCACGCTGTCCTTAGTCTAGCATTTAAAATACTAGTGCCAATGTTTGAGTAAAATGTAATTTAATTAAGTGGAGGCTTCACCTAAAGCTTTAATGCCTCTATGATTTCTATAGCCCATAGCAAGATGCATAAACCACAAAACATGCAATGGGTTTAAAGTAGCAACTTCTTACAGCTCACAGTGCAAGTATATTTTTGCTGTTTAGTTTCTAACAATTCTTTCAGTTTCACTCCGAAGCAAATTTCCTTGATGGATAGGAGAAAAGACACAGTGGGTTTCTCGTGTTATGGCTGCTCCCGCTGAGGATTCCTGTAGACTTCACAATCTTGGTGTTTCACCTATTCCTTAAATAAATTGTCTTGTCCCCCAAATGGAATCTTCTGTACCTTTTTTTCTCTGCATACCCAGCAATTTCTTTAAAAGGAAAGTTTCTGCACATGTTCTTGTTCTGTAACAATGCTAAGTTAAAACTTTATTACAGTCAAGATGTATTATTATACATTTTATACTTGTAAGTTTAAAAAGTATTAAGAAGTCCCTGACAAATATATTTTATAACTGAGATTTTAAAAGTATACAAAAAATAACAAATCGTAAATCTAAAAAAATATGTGTCCATTGTTTGCATATCTTTTAGAAAGGCCTTAAAGGTGAAGTAGGTACAGAAAATGTAAAGTGTTCTTCTGAGCACTTTTGCAATTTACATTTAATTTTAAGCCTCTTTAGTTTTAATATAATCCACAGTTTTACACTGCTTCTAAAAAATTTCTAAAAGCAGATCTACATATACTATGAAAACTAAATAGAATGCAATCAATGTAAATGATAGAAGTGCACAGAAGACTATTCCTTGCAATTTTCATTTTTTGAATTACTTTGTTGCTTTTCTTTCCCTCCCTTCATAACTATTTATATCTATTTATGAAGGTATGACAATTGGTTTATGAAGAAAGAGGTATATTATGATGCTATAATATCCCATTAAGTTCAGACTAAAAAGTTGATGTAAGGCAACATGTTCAACATAATATCATAACAACAAAGAAATAAATATTGCAGTAAGTTTAGTAATACAGGTAGTCTGGTTACAAACAGTAGTTCTACCAATGAGAACAGTCTGAATAATGTAACTGTTTATATAAAAGGAAAAATAAACTCCAGAACAATGTAGGTCTCTATTTAAAATATATTGCATCGTATATCCTATGTAAAAACCTGCTTAATGGAAATAAACTATTTGTATAAAAATGTTTCACTTTTTAATAGTATATGCGATTGGGAAATTCTAAATAGAAAATTGCCATTTTAAGTACTAAAAGCCGCCCCCTGAGATCATATGATTCACAGTACATGCAAACAAACCAAGGGCCATATACATGTTGGGTCACATGAGCCAGTTAATGGACAAAATTCTGTCTTTTACTTCCACATTTCTTCCTGTTAAGGTTAGAAATGCAGTATTTCTGGTCAGGAGATCTCTGTGGGAGCACACAGACCATCATAAAATGGTGGTACAAGGTACAATACAATAGTAATAGGTCTTTGACCATGGCCCTCAGCTCACGGGTCTGCTGGCCTTTTACCATGGCCCTCAGCTCATAGGTCTGATGGCCTTTTACCAAGGTCCTCGGCTCATGGGTCTGTTGACCTTTTACCATGGCCCTCGGCTCATGGGTCTGATCAGGGCCGGAACTAGGGGTAGGCAGAAGAGGCACTTGCCTAGGGCGCAAAGGCACAGGGGCGCCAGGCACGTACCTCTTCTGACGCCTTTCCCTAGCTCTGACCGCTATGTTCAGAAGCTGTGGCTGAAGTTCTACGTAGAGTATGGTTTTCTGCGCACGCTCGCATTTTCTGTGTAGGTGCACTCGCGTGGATTCTGCACATGCGCACTCGCGCTTCCTTGCCACTCGCACACTTCTGCGCATGCGCGAGCGGCGGGAGCGAAGTACTTGGCCGGGTTGCCTAGGGCGCCCGACCGAGTAGGCCCGGCACTGGGTCTGATGGCCTTTTACCATGGCCCTTGGCTCATGGGTCTGCCGGCCTTTTACCATGGCCCTCGGCCAAAACTAAAAGTTATTTAGTTCACCAAAGATATTAAGTTTACGAACGTCTGTGTGTGTATTATTAATGTTTCCTAGTCGGGCTACCCATAGGTGCATTCCCAGATCCAACTAGGAGGAGTCACTGCGCTAATAACTGCCAGGTACCCAGTCTCTACCACTCTTACCACTGTGGAGTGGCTCAAGTTTGTCCTATGCAATCAAGTAAGAACCACAGATGGAGGAAAATTCACTAAAGGGCAAAGTTTGAAAATTCGCCAGCGTCACGTCATTTCGGAATGGGCGCAGGCATAACTTCAATAGCGCTACTTCACAAATTCGCTAAGATGCACCTTTTACTGAACATTACCTGTTCCGCCAGACTTGCCTTCGCCAACTCAGACCAGGTGAAGTGCAATGGAATGTATAGGGCTTCTTCAATTTTTAATTGAAAATTGAAAAGTCCCAAAAAGCGCTGGCGTCTTTTACTTTGTCAGGGTGATAGGCTGCAAAAGTCAATAAAATTGTTTTTGGGTACCCAGGCTCGCCCATACATTTCCAAACATATGGCACATAAACTATACACTGGGCACATGTGTAGGGCAATATAACAACTCTATTTTATTTTATTAAGGTTTCTTGGGCTTGTGTAGTGAAATGTATTTGCTGCAACATATACGTCCATTGAAATTTAACTTCCCGCTGTATGCAAATTAGCCAATTCTAGCGCAACTTTGCTTCGCTTGGCGCAGCAACGCTATCACAACTTCGCCATCGACGCCCTGGACGCAACTTTGGATTTTAGTGAATTAGTGTTGTCCTGGTGGATCTATGCCTGGTGAAGTGTTGCGATATGAGCGAAGCCGGTGATGGCGAATTTTCGGAGGTTATTGAATTTGCCCCATGGAGTGTAACATCGACAGAAGAAGTGTCCATAGGATTACAAAAGGTTTTATTGATAATTTATATTTAAAAATGTAAATATCTATATTGTTCTTCCTTGGGCACAGATTCCTGCTTTATATTACTTTTAAGCGTTCATTACATTTAGTATGTTAAGCTTGCCAACAAAGAATAGTACATGATTTACATTGTGTACTGGTAGATAGTACAGCAGCTCTGTCTGCTTATCTTCTGTTTAGTTGGATGAAATGACAAATCTCAATGGATTCTTTTTAATGTGCTGTTTGGTTTAGGGCACTGATATAGTAAGTAATCCAGGATCACCTTGAGGATAAACCAGACCCCTTGATTGAATTCTATTTATATACAGTAGCTGAAAGTAGTAAGTTGCCAGTACTGCAAAACACAATCCATGTTTGCAGTGATAGTTTATTGAACATTGTAACCTTGGGTATGCCATGCATGGAATACTCTGGATAATCTGCAGAATAGTAGAAGTGCCAGATAAAAATTTAAGAAATACTTCTACCAGAGAACCTGGATATATCATAGTCAAGCCGTAAGGTAATTTAAAGAAACAGGATACAAGGTCCAATATGGTCCCAATGCATTTATACAATGACGTGCATTCGTCGGTGCAAGAAGTCATGTGGTGTATAATAAAGTTGTTGGATGGATGTTTTTCAGAAACTGCCCCAAGGACCCTGAACAGTATCACATACAAAAATATTGCTCTTGAAAAGTTGATCCTAACAACAATATATTTAAATAACAAAATTGCTCAGAATTAGCATAATGAAAATCAACTCCTGCTTTATCTTCTTGAAATGGATATTAAAAATTACCTGATGTACACCATCACTTCAGTGACTTTTTTGCCTTTTGTCCTTTTCTGTGATACCAGCAAAATTAATGAATAGCCTTAAATTACCCCAGCACCACAAATGACTGTACACAAAACATCTGAGGGGGTCAAGCTATATCAATTCTAAGATCACACTAATTATGTTCAAGCTCACACAAGATCTGAACAGATTTTCAATAACCTAAGCTTGATTAAAGCCGGTACAAAGTTTATTTTGCCATTTTTCTTACTTGCAGTTTAATGTGATATGAATTTGAAAGGACGCACTGTACCTTAGCATTAATCTCAAGATATATTGAATAACTAATGCTTTTTGCATGTCAATTAGATACAAGGAAAATTTGCTGCTATAGTGAGTTAAGGCTTTATTTTTGTATCTTTTATAAGATGTAAATAAAAAACTTTATATACTGGAATTTACAAGCAGTTCAAGAAGTGACTGAAATATTGATTTTCACTTAAGGTACTGGCATTAAAATACATTATCACCTAGACAATATGTCCAATGTTTTTGTTCATGCCCTCGTTATACTCCTGCAAAAACGTGGTTTTTACATGTGGCTTTAGTATTAGCTTGGGCTGAAACTTGCAGGTAATATTTTATAAGGAGTTTGTGGGATTTAGGAGGATTTAGTTGAATTTAAGCCATATTTATAGGTTGGTATTACTATTAATAAACGTAGGTTTTACTTCTGTTTCTAAGGTGTTTGAAATTCTGATTATATATTTAAACTCATATCCAATTAGAATCAGTGACGAGCAAATCTGTGCCATTTCGCTTTGCTAAAAAGTTGGACTTTTTCCGTGGGGATTTTTTATGGTAACTTTTTCCATAAAGAATACATTGGAATATATGTTTTTTTTTAATTGCAGCAGCGTTTTTTCATTAAAATTAACATTGGTGTCTTGTCAGCATAAGTTTTAGTGGAGAAATCTTGCGCCGCTTTTGCAAAATTTGTTTCAATGTATACCTGCCAAAAAATTTCACTAATTGCTATTAAAACTCTAGTTTTGTCATGATACAGACCTGTAATAATTAATAAAACAGGCCAAGTTATCATGAAAAAACATTTCTTCACCTTTCATCAAAAATATAACAGGCCACTCTTCACTAAGGTCTGGAATCAGCCAAGTGGAAAGGGGTCAGAGCAGTGATGACCTTCTCCAAGCCCTGGCTGATAAGAGCCATTCCATGTGGAGGGGGGAAAATCAAAGGACGGAGAGCTTAAAGGGATATTGTCATGGGAAAACATGTTTTTTTCAAAATGAATCAGTTAATAGTGCTGCTCCAGCAGAATTCTGCACTGAAATCCATTTTTCCAAAGCGCAAACAGATTTCTTTATATTCAGTGTTGAAATCTGACATGGGGCTAGACATATTGTCAGTTTCTCAGCTGCCCCCAGTCATGTGACTTGTGCTCTGATAAACTTCAGTCACTCTTTACTGCTGTACTGCAAGTTGAAGTGATATCACCCCCTTCCTTTTCCCCCCAGCAGCCTAACAAAAGAACAATGGGAAGGTAACCAGATAATACCTCTCTGGTGGATCTAAGAACAACACTCAATAGTAAAAGCCAAGTCCCACTGAGACTGATTTAGTTACATTAAGGGGCAGATTTGTCAAAGGTCGAGTTGAATTTTCGAAAGAAAAAAAATTCGAGCAGTATTTTTTGTGTACTTTGACTAGGGAATACTCCAAATTCAATTCTAATTTAAAAAAAAATTAGAAAATTCGAATATCGAAATTTAGCATGTACTGTCTCTTTTAAAATTCGACTTCGACCATTCGGCATCTAAAACCTGCCAAATTGCTGTTTTAGCCTATGGGGGATCTCCTAGAACCTATGTGGAGTCAATTGGTGGACTTTGAAAAATCAAAGTTTTTTTTGGGAAAAACGTAGAATCGAATTTGATCAAATGCGCTATTAATTTGATTCGTATTATTTGAATTTGGCCGAATATGGACCTATTTGATCGAAAACTGACCTATTCGGCCAAAAAAAAACTTCAACTTAATTTCAGTTTGTCTTGAATTCGAATTTTTAAGTTTTTCAAATTTGAAATTTGACCCTTGATAAATATGTCCCTTAGTAGGTGAGATAACAGCCTGCTAGAAAGTAGCAACATCCAAGTGCAGGCACAAGTCACATGAGTAGGGGCAGCTGGGAAAGTAACAATATGTCTAGCCCCATGTCAGATTTCAAAATTGAATATAAAAAAATCTGTTTGCTCTTTTGAGAATTGGATTTCAGTGCAGAATTCTGCTGGTATAGCACTGTTTACTGATGCGTTCCCATGACAGTATCCCTTTAAAGTTCACAGCAAGGTCCCCTCACAGGTGAAGTGAAGGTCACACATAAAATATACTTTAACATATTTATCCTCACAGAACCCATACCTGTTGTCAGGCCCGGATTTGTGGCAAGGCCACATAGGAACGGGCCTAGGGCGCCATCAATTAAGGGGCAGCATGCCGCCCTGCCGCATAAGCAATTTTCTTGCCGGGGCACTAGCGCCAAATGGACGGAATGCGCAATCTTCTGAGAGGGCTGAGAGGGAGGGGGCGAAGGAGGATGCCGGCCTCCGGGCGCCCTTAGGGCAAATCCGGCCCTGCCTATTGTACCAACAGTATAAAAAACTGGTGAAGGGTTCAAGTTAATATCAGCTTTCAAAAGAGCCCAAACATTACTAGGTGTGGTACTCTGTATATCAGATGTGAATATCTGGGCAGGTGCAGGTCACAAAGTATTGAAGTTTAGTATCTATGGAATCAATGAAAAAATTAATAACCAATGAATATAATATCATCTCTCTCCTACGTTCCTATAAGGAGTTATGGTCATTATATTGTTGTCACAATTCCTACACATAAGAGGTAATAAAAAACTCAATATGTGTCCTGCTAGGCCAGTGTCCAGTTATTTGATGATCCTGAAATCACTGATAAATTGTCAGCTCTTCTGACTAAGAATGGGATTACTTAGGAGGATCAATTTCCATGGGGAGTTATCCCATTTGTTTCCCCTTGCCTCCAGGACCAGGCATTCTATATCTTTGAAGCTAAATATAGGTTTTCCATGTTTTCCCTTTTATTTTATAAACAGTTTGTATTATTGAATGTATGTCTCTTTTTGTCATTTGTGATTCATACATGGCTTACTTAAACCTACCTGAATGCACATGGGGGGGCCGATGCAGCTCTAGCAGTCATTAAGGAAACCCTGCGTGAGTTTACTAATCATGCAGGGTTTTGTGGCAAAAAAAAACAAATCAAACTTCATTATTTTACTTTTTGAAACAAAAAAGCTTCTAGGAAAGTAAGTAGAGTTTATTGATACAAGTAGTCAATCCTTTTAAAAAACACTGCCTTTCATGTATAAAAATGCCATCGGTGGGAACGCCCGACACGCCACTCCAATCCCGCGCCGGTTCCTTAGGGCGCGTTGGCGCAAAACGCTTAGGGTATTTAAAGCCTCAGTGCACAATTCACACTGCCCGTTATAGGAGTTTGTTCCTGGTGCTTCTGAGAGTTGAGCTACTAAGTATTCTTGATTCTTGACTCCTGTTGTGACCCCTGTCTGGCTTTTCGACTATTCTGACTTCTGGATCCTGAACCCTGCCTGAAATCCGACTACCTCTTCTGCTAACCCCTCTGATTGACTTCCTGGTTTGACCCTTGCCTGCCTGACTTCGTTTATACTCTGCCTGCCCCGACCCAGCCTGATCTGACGATTCAGTCTAACGCCTTGTACAGCGACCTTCTGCCCAAAGACTTTGCATTCAGCTGTGCCCCTTTGCCTGTCCAGAACCCTTCGCCTTGCACCTCTCATATAAGACCTGGCGGCATCTGAGTAGCTGCCCTCCCGAGGCCAAAGGCAGCTGCTACAGGCAGAAGCACGAGCCGAGACCAGGGTGCTTGGCATTGGTTCTGGATTTAGGGTGCCAATCATGACAAAAGATAGTTGTTTTTTGCCTTTCCTTCTCCTTTAAGTCTAATAATAGACCTTTTTTATCTTTACCATGCTTCTATTTCTCTTCCAGTATACACGTGACTTGTTGATTATATAGAAAAACACTGTGTATATCCCTTGAGAGATTTAACGTTTAAAAGGGAAGAAATATAAAACATTATGCTAGTTCTCCTAATTTAAAATTAAGATCTACCCAATACACCAAAGGCAACAAAGCCACAGTGCAATAAATACTGTCCATGACCTTTCGTTAATTTATTTATTTTCTGAAGTGCTTAATTTTCTACACAAGTGAAATGTAATCAATGTTTGATTTACTATACTGTATTTGTAATTTAAATCAGTACAATATGCCAGCCATTTAAAATATTAACATTTGCTTTATAACTAAAGCTATGAACTAAGAAGTTTTTCATACAATCTGCTACATACATCTTAAAAGTCATCTAAGTTAGTGTGCAATACTTCAAAATCTATGATGGTTCTGGATAAGATGCATTCAGTTACTTAAATGAATGTCATCCTTTTGAAATATGAATGTCAAAAGTTCCTACTTCCTGAGGAGAGAGAAAAAATGGATGCCTTAATTTAATGCATAGATAAGACAGTTCCGAAAGATATACGGGTATTGTAAATAAACATAGGCTATTATATATTATTTTGAGGGAATTGTATTGTTGTTGTTTGCGTGTCCTTGAAAAGTTCAGAAAAGAGTTACTTTGAAGTATTTAAATCAGGTAACAATAATGTTGTTTGCATGGCTAAGGCAATAGAAAAATACATGCATTTTTACATTTCTTCTTATTTACAAAGCAAAAGATGATCCAGTACATGAAAGCATAATGGGTTGAGAATACTGAATGTCTTCAGACCAAGGACTTATCTCAAGAAAAGAATTTGACTTTTTTCTTTATTTTCTCCAAAGTTTACTGACTCCATATTTGCATAACATATAGGAGGTAGGCAGGGTAAATGCTATTGGCTTCACGGCCTAATGCCTGGTAGGTTTGGGTCAGGACCAAAGGGGAAGCTGGCATGCAGACTGAAAGGAAAAGTCCAATGTGTAGTATACAAAGGGTTAAGCAGATCAGGGTCCAGGCAAGAAAGTTAGGCAGTGACATTCAGAATCAGGAGATTCAGAATCAGGCAGAACCAAGAACCAGTCAGAATAATTATAGTGCACTCACAGACGTAAGACCCATACTCGGACATTGCGTCAGTGTGCAACGGGATGAAGTCACAGGGCATTGTGTCACCACGCAGTATGCAGATGTGATATTGTGGCCAAGGGTGCCGCCATTTTTGTTGTGGAACGCTCCATAATGGATTGCTCCTGGCAATTAGTATTCCTTCACTGTCAGATAAGGGCACATTGGTTACTCTTTGTGAGAGACTAATGTGTCTGTAAACAAGGGAGTTTCTCTTTCACTCCTCCAAGAAAAGTTCTGCAAGTCATTACTGCTGGCTGTAGGTTGGTGTTAAATAGCACAATAAGTGTGTACGTCTAAGAGATGCTTTCTCTTAAGAGTACATTTTCTAAGAGTGTCTTGAATGTTTTTTTTTTCACAAAAATCATGAATGTGAATAATGGATTATAAAACATGATTTTTTAAATATTCTATATTAAGCTAAAAACTCAGCTGTAAAACTTCAGCATCTAAAACCTTGCAAGGTCACGTAGAAGTCAATGAGAGCTGTCCTAGGCAAAATGTAAACTTTTTATTCAATTGGAGTTTTTTTTTTGCATTTTTAGCTTGTAAACTCACTTGAAATGAGTAAAACACAAATTCAAGGTATTCAAGTTTTTTTTCCACAATTTTATTCATTTTTATATTCAGATGTTTTAATAAATATGGTGGCATTCATGTTTATTTGATGAACAACATACCTTTATAATTACACAAATCAGAATTTATAAATAGGCCTCTTGGGGTACTTTCTCTAACTACAAGTTTACTCAAACCTCTTCTTTGATCATATGGAGGGTTTATAGTGTAACAATCAGTTCTCCCTACCATCTAGATAGATATACTGTAGCTATAGAAATATTTAGAAAGTAGACTATTACTAAATATTATTTCACTTAAAAAAGCAGCTGTCACTGACAACTCATCCTACTTCTACTTGGGGGATCTTATGTAATTACATGTTAATCTTGGTTAAGTAATTAAGGGTTATATGTAATAAATGGTGTTAATGGAATAAACATTTGTAAAAATTAGAATAAATACATACAATTTTACGATGTAATTATGCTCATTAGACTTTATTACTTTACTTTATTAGATTTATTTATTGTAAAGATGATGGAAGGTGGTCTTTTATGCAAAAATAACTGTATAATTGTATAATTATTGTATAACTGTATAATTAATAAAACAGGTTTTATTAAAATGTCTTATATTCTTTGAAATAGCAAATGGTTTGTTGCATCTTTCAAGATGGATGTAATAAACAGCTGCTTTGTTTTTTGGATTTTTTTGTATTATAATGACAGTTCCATATTAAATTCACAGTCTATAAATATAGTTATTGACCTTTGCATCCACTCTCCAAATGTAATACTTTATCATACTGTTGAATGAACTGTGATATTGCATTCAGCAAATTACCTTTGAGGACTGTTATTTACAGGGTCTGCTTAAACAGGGATGCTGTTATTGTAAGGATACCTGGTGGTCTAGCAGTGCGCCCGCCACTTTCTCCTTCTTCATGTGCCGATGCACAAATTATGTACTTCTGGGTTTTGATGCAAGTGCCGCATTCTATATCATTGGCTCAGAGAAAATTTCAAACATTTAAAGGGGTCTCGTTGAAATATTCTTTGTCCAACATAGGTCTATTTTCATGGTTCCTGGGTGTGATTTCTAGTTGCCTGTCCCTAACCATTCCTAGTTTTTTGTTTATCCTGACCTTTGTCCATTTATTGACTGCTCTCTTGGATTACAATTTTGTACTGCGCTACTGTTGTGTTTGACCTGGCCTGTGACCTTGACTACTCTCCTAATTTGGTGCTGCTCTGTCCGATTGGCATTGACCAGACTCCTTGTTCCCCATTCCTTCTGCTAATGTTTGGTTCCCCTTGACTGCCCTGAACTCTCTCCCTGGTCCTCTCACTTTAAGACCTGCTGGCATCTGAGTAGCGGAGGTCTTCTCCCAAATCAAAAGGCGGTTGTTATAGGCGTAAGCGTAAGCTGACAAGGGGACCTTGGGGTTTGTTCTGGGTTTGGGACACCATTGGTAACAGTTATACTACTAGTTGTTAGGAGAGCCAAGGAGCAAGGGACTGTTATACTAAGTTTATCAGTGTATGCACCTGTTCATAACTCTGACCTTACTTACTCTTTAATTGGTTATTTGGTTACATGCAATTCTGTTGCCTATATTCATTCTGTTGGAGTATTTTAGGTTATTTCCTCATCTTAAATCGTTTTATATTGTTGGAGGAGTAATGTGGAAGTGCAGAATTGTTTACCATGTTTACCAGTCTATCATGTTACCCCATAGAGGGTTACCCCCTTGATTATCATCACATAAGTGCCATTGAACTGCAACCCATGTAGAAAGTGCAAGCATTACAGGTTAATAACTTACTAAATCTGAATTAGACAGTTTATGAACTATTTATAAAGCAAATGCCAAATTTGTAACCCTCTGCAATAAAAAAGAAAGAGGGCATATCTTACAGTATCTAGCAAGAGGGAAACAATAAAAGCATTATTATGGGATTGGATCAATGGATAAAATGAAAAACTAACGTATGTAAATCAGAAGCAAGGAAGGAGGGAAAGACATAAGAACTGAGAGCACTTACTCAAAACAGTAAGGTGTCCAAGCTGTTAGAGCTCTGGTTAAGAGCAAACAGACATACTATTGCTGCTACATGAGTTATTGCAAACAAAAAGGGGAAAATGGGGACCAGGGTTTGGGTAGGGGCAGAATTTGGTGTAATGAGTTTTTCCATTTCTCTGGTTTTACACATTTTACCATTTTGAGAATGTAGTTTGACACATCTCGTATTACGCTGAAATTGAGAGCCTTGTGGTGTGCAAACCAACTGGCTCAAAACATCTTATCAGGCAATGCACATACTTCTCTGCTGTTTTATAAAGTGAGCTGCTGGGCTAGACATAGAAATAGATCTGGAAAATGTGATAATATTGACATGTACTTACTAAAAATGCTAAATGATGCCAAAAAGATTTTTAGAACGGTAGACAGTGAATGAATCTCTGCTTCTGATAACCTTTTCTGAATAAACATGGAGCACGGTATAAGGGTACTGCAAATTAAATCTAAAGAAAAGAAACCATATCCACAGGTTTTGTAAGGAGTTTTTTTTTCTGCCATCCAACAACAGTTCTTTTAATTGTTAGTGATTAATCTGAAACCCATTACTTTAAACAGAAAAGCGAACACATTATGAGTGGTATACTTTTACAATTTTTTTAGTTCACCTTGAAATTCAATAAACAATATTTTACATTTTGCATAAATGGTCTTGTAAGCTGTGTGTAACCCTTTCTTTGCACCAGATCCCAAGGCTGCACTGAGGACTAACACAAAGGGGGAAATTTACTTATCTCCGAAAATCTGCCAGCGTTGGCTTTGGACTGCCACTGCTATGGGTCCTTAGAGCCCAACTGGAGCACTCGGCTTTGGATCCAAGATGGTGGCACCCATGGCCACATTGTGATGTCAATGCTTTGTGTCAATGCACATGTCATTCATTCGTGTTTTGGTGTGAAAATTCAATATAAAAGAACACCAGAGACCCGAGTTCAGTGCCGAATATGGGTCTTTCTTTGTACCGCTCCTGTGTAAGATGTGTACAACTTTGAGTTATCATCAATTATGAGATACTGTCCAATTATTATAGTAAAAAAACCAAAATCCTTAAAAAAAATTAAGAATTGCTTTTTTAAATAGGAGTCTATGAGAAATGAGAATGCTGCAGTTAGGAGCTTTCTGTATAATGCCACAACATTGTAGATCCGATACCTAAATGCAATACAACAGGAGACATGCACTTTGTAAAGACACGAGCCAAATAATTTCAAACTCCTAAATGGACATAACCTTCTGATGTATTTCTGAGGATATTGTGAACTGAATTATAACTAGCCACTCATTGTTTTCTCAGATATCGAAGCCTGTAATCTTGCTATGGTTGTGTGTCACAAGGGCTTAGTCTATTCATCACAGGGGCAATGACAGTGCCTTGGATTGTTTTTGAAGATTGTTATCAAGTAATTACAGTAAATGACTTTTGGGAGATGTTAAAAGGATCGTTCTGATCAAACGATAACAGCAATTTGTCATTTTGCATGATATCATAATGTATGATTCTGTATATTTTTTTGCAGGCTGCTAGATAGTATCTGGCATTATACAATAATGGCATTCATTTGCTTTTGTTTACTATATTAAGGGACATTTTTAAAAAAAAAAAAAAAACTATCACCAATCTCTGCATATACTGAACCATTGTTTTCCATCTGCAGAAGCTTATTTCGTTTTTGTTCCTTCTCTTCAAATCTCATGGTGAATAGTTAGAAGTCTGTTCAAGAAGTGAAGTGGCTGCTGTGATTGTCAGGTGCAGGCACAGGTGTGTAGCTGGCAGGTAGGTGCCTATGTGTTTGGTAACCCAGTGAACACATTACTTGCAAGATAAAGATGAAAAACCATATTCAGAAGATATTAAATTCTTTAATGCACAATAAATCAAATCACATTTGTTTAGGAACAAGTCTAGAACTAGAAATGACTCAACAATCCAGCAATAAGGGGTTAAGAAGAGGCTGACTTAAACAGGTCCATAATAAAAATAGGATTACAGATACTTGTTCTTAACAATGCTGGGGGTTCAGACTGTGAAGACAGCAGAGATAGCAAATGCTTATGAGGACTGGGAGCTCCAAAAACCTCCAGTGGTATAGCAGGTCCCTTATGGGGACCTTCCCCATAGGCTAACATTGACTTCGGTAGCTTTTAGGTGGCGAACTAGGGGGTCAAAGTTTTTTCTTAAGGAGACAGTACTTCGACTATCGAATGGTCGAATAGTCGACCGATTTTTAGTTCGAATCGTTCGATTCGAAGTCGAAGGTCGAAGTAGCCCATTCGATGGTCGAAGTAGCCAAAAAAACACTTCGAGCTAAGTAAATGGGCCCCTTAATATGCAGACTGAGGAGGAAGCAGTACTGGAGAACAGACTAGAGAGCGCAACAATGATAATTGCAAAACAGGCTCCTCTCTTTATTAGGGCACAATCATGACAGGCAAGACAGATACAAGGTAAATATTGAAATAAGGCAAAGTAGGCAAAACAGGCAAGACAGACAAGATTGATGGCAAGCAGAGGTAAAATAGATACTGCAGACATTAGAATCCAAAAACACAAAAGGTTGTCCTGGACAGTCTAAAGGGTCTAGGCAGACAATGATCAGAAATAAGTAAAGAATCCAGAAAAATGAATCCAGCCACACTTTCTAGGACAGGTAACAGGAACCTAAGACTAGATAAGACATTGGTAATGGTGGGTATGTTTAAATAGGAAGAGTATGTGCCAAGATGTCACATTGACATTATACCTGTGCACTCAGGGCTGTGGACTTTCCCCATCTAGGGGGCAATGACAGTCCATGGAGACAATAGAATAGACACAGCCTCCCAGATGCTTTTCTCAGTATGCATCACACCAAGGCAGACAAGCTCACAGTGGTAATGGACAGATCTGTCCTGTTTTGCTTTGCCATAAATTTGTGAAACAGCGTAAAATTGCAACACACATTAAAGCCAATGGTCTTTACTCTACTGTGTAGCTCCACTGGGCCAAGGACTGACGTGAATGATCTATACTCTCTGTAATGTACTGCATAATGCTTTTTAGTGCTATATAAATAACATATTATAAATAAAGACCACTTAGTGATGTTGGGGAACAACCAAACCTGGACATGTCAGGAATTACGGAGTCTTCTGACCTTGCACCCAGCGCACAACACTGGTGCTGTATTTGATGCATGCAAAGGTAGTGACAGAATGTTCAGTGAGAATGCTAGCCACAATTTATACCTGATTCAACATGGTGTTCTTTTGTAAGCACTGCACAAAATTGCATCTGGAGAAATTATATGCATAGTCACAATGATTTTGGAACTCATGACAAAATTGCTTCTGAAAACTTTACTTTTCACACTGTATGTCCATCACAGGTGCATGAGATGCATCAAAGCTGGTGCTATTGCATATAGACATTTTCTGTAAAGTACTCGTAACTGGTGCTAGCATCTTCATAGTGGTGATTGTGTCACATCCAGAGTATACATAAATAATGGCATTATTATACAAGTCCCTCGGATAAAGTCAGTAGCACATATGGTTGCCACCTGTCTGATTTACCTGGTTTTTAGACTGCCCCCTAATTGACACAAAATGTGGCCAATCCCAGGCATTTCCATTATTGCCACCCCCAAAACATCATTGACAAGCCCCCTGATGGCATTGCCACCACCCCTTGATGTCACTTCCTCTACCCCTGTGGGGATCCCTCCAAAGAAAAAGGTGGCAACTGTAGTAGTGCCTACTGATAAAACGTGCTTTTTATTTGTTAATGGATAAACATTAGCAATGTACATTATTCAGATGCATAAACCTTTAAAGCTGCACAGACATCTGAATTTGAAGACCTCAATTTTTATTTATCTATTAAAAGGTACATCGTTTCAGTACTTTCTGTAACCTACCTGGCTAGACTTTTGGCTGGGCTTTTAAATTTAATGGAAACCAATAAATTGCAAACAGCTAAGAAACATTTCTTTATTTCACTTAGAGTATATTAATTTTTAATTGTCAATAATTCGTTCTGACTGCAAAATGTTCTGCTAAGAAAATCAGAAACACTCCACAACAATAAACATTGAAAAAAAGTTTGTTTTAATATATATGGATTTACATAGAGATACTTACTGCCGTATGCCATAAACTGAAATTTAAAACAGCTTTTCACCATTTGATGTATGTATTTTATTTAGCTATATCTTGTTCAATACAAATACCAGAGTCACTATTTTCATATTTTAGCAAACACAATGCCAAGCGTAATCCTTTGGGTACACTAATATTACTCACAGAACAAAGCTTTCATCAGCAGTCATTTTAGTGCTTAAGGAAATGTATTATCAATGTGTCAGATTTTGACAGAAAAGTCAGAACCTTAAGGCTATAATCAGAACTGTCCAGATTTGTCAAAAAGCAGCCAAAGAGAGTATTACATCATTTTCAGATAATTATTTGTGCTCCCATTTTTATTTGTTTCAAGGAAATGTCTTCAATTCTGAACGAGGAAAAAGGAAAAGGTGCAATTTAATATTTTATTTATTTTAACTGTAAAATATTTGAAGTTAAAATAACTCTGGTAATGAAGGTATTCATTTCATCAAAACTGTTTGTATCAAGAGTGCCCCTCAGTTGTCAGTCAGCCATGATTACTGCTGCATTGTTTCTCTGCTCCTCTGTTCTTCTTTTACTGCACATTTACAATTACCTTCTGCATTTCTGATTTCCAAACCATAATAACTAGTGATGGGTGAATAAATACGCCAGGCGCGAATTTGCTGCGAATTTCTTGTACAAAGACATAACTTTTTGCATTGTGAATATTTTTTTTCCCTTGCCGAATTTAAAGACATTCCCCCAATAATCTTTTGCTTATTGTACAGAGCTTAACATAATAATTTTTATTAAACAGGTTGTTCTTTTAGTATGGTATAGAGAGTGATATTCTGAGACAATTTACAATTGGTTTTCATTTTGTATTATTTGAAGTTTTTGAGTTATTTAGCTTTTTATTCAGCAGCTCTTCAGTTTGCAATTTCAGCAATCTGGTTGCTAGTGTCCAAATTAAATGA
This sequence comes from Xenopus laevis, assembly GCF_017654675.1. Classification (NCBI taxonomy): domain Eukaryota; kingdom Metazoa; phylum Chordata; class Amphibia; order Anura; family Pipidae; genus Xenopus; species Xenopus laevis. The sequence goes on from NC_054371.1 coordinate 185,751,166, forward strand.
AATACTGGAATATGAATAGGAGAGGCCTGAATAGAAAGATGAGTAATAAAAGAATCAATAACAATACATTTGTAGCCTTACAGAGCATTTGTTTTTTAGACGGGGTCAATGATTCCCATTTGACTTCTTCTGAGAGTCAGAAGAAGTCAAATTACTCGAAAACTATAAAAAATAAATAATCATCATCATCATCATCATCATTTATTTAAATAATGAAGACCAAATGAAAAGTTGCTTAGAATGGGTCATTCTATAACATATTAAAAATGTACTTATAGGTGTACTACCCTCTACTACTTGTGTGTAATTGTGTGATTGTGTGTAATTGTGTGAAAAATGAAGACAAAATATTTTTGTACTGAAAGAATATATAATGTGGAAGGTAGATATTCTGAATCCTCAATATGTTGAGGAGGTATTCTATACAAAAGAACAGCAGACACCCACAAACAGGTGTTAAAAAGAAATGCATACTTCATACTACAAAAACATAAGGTACAACAGATGTATTGGTTAATGTCAAAAGATTTGCTTTCATCAATAAAAAGAAAAGTTTTAGTAACTTGTAGATTAGCACCATATCGACACATCCCTTTATCAGCTAACCAGCTAAGATTATTAAGTTTATTACTCTCAATTAAACTGGTAGATACAACATTCCCTAATGTTTCCATACATCTAATCACAAATCTATTCCCAAAGCCTTCTTTAAATATTGGGTCTTTTTTAAACATGGCTAGATTTATTTTTGTAGTTTTTGTGGATAACGTGACCCATTAATGATTGCCCAAGTCTTCTTGCTCATAAAGGAAACTGTATGCAAGTGTACTATGCATGTGAGATTTCGTTTTCTTACGAATGTTGCTAAGCTTTTTTTTGTGTGAAACCCTGCATGATTAGTAAACTCACAAGGGGTTCATAAACCCTCTATTCGAATCAACTGTTTTTCTTTTAACTGACACAACAAAGTCGTCAGAATCTGGACAAATACGGTCCATGATTTGAGCTGAACTCATGGTATTTGCTGAACATTCTTTCCTGTACAGTGATGTGTAAACTTCCTTATTTTTGTTTTCAGAGTGATATCTAAAAAATGAAGAATAGATGGATGAAAAATGTCTAACTCTTGGTTGATTATTCTTCATGTTAATCAAATTAGGGGCTAGGGTGTTACTTTAATATATGGGCTATAGCAGGTCTGGACTGAAATTTAAATAGGTCCTGGAATTTCAGGTACACAGAGGCCCAAACAGCACCCCAGAAGAATCACTGTCTATGACAAATTACAACAGCCGCTCTGGCATTTGCCAGAACCCACCCAGTCCAGGCCTGGACAATAGACTTGCAACCCCTAGCTAGAATTGTGTATCCATATGCTGAAGTTGGGACTAAACCTCCAGTCTTATGTCCCTGAGCATTGTAATACTATAGATAATCCAGACAAAGTTGCTAAAAAGGCATTATTTATTCACAACCATGCCAGAAAGATATTGATAAGATCAAATTAAAAACAAAAGGTGCTGCATGTGGGGGGAGGGATCCCTCTCTTTAGAATGCTTAACCCCACCACCGGATTTGTACCAATCAGATGGGAGGAAAATGCATGTTACATAGAAGTTACATAAGCCAGCTGCTATTTTGTATATATAATACTGTGCAATAAAGGGCAGATCTGCCTAGATAATATATGTAATGTCCACATTAATCATGTACAATAATGTGCACAACAACATATATCGTGTTTGTTTCATTATTTGTTAGCAAAGGTACTAGTCCCCAGAATGCAGAAAGGCTGTGCAGTATATTAAGTCAAAAAGTGACGTGATGGTCAAGAGACTTGCAATGAGGCTGTTATATCAATACTTTTATGTATCTAAATTGTTTCATTAGTAAGGTTGATCGTGCCCATGGATGTGATAAAGTTCCAAAGGGTCCCAGTTAAAGTCTGACTGGCGACCCACTGTGGTGATGGAATAGTCGAGATCTGTGTGTATAAATTGGTATCTGGTTGCATTAGGAATCAGTGCCAAGATCTTTAATCCAGCGACAGCTGCGTTTGGCAGCGGAACGGCTGTTGAGGTGCGGTGTCTGCATTTGGGAGACGGGGCCCCTCTCCAAGGACTTGTGACAAGAGAATATTGAAGGTGATTTGGATGTGGTGCCCATTCAATACAACTTGGCTTGACGGTGATACTTCAAGAAATATGGTCTGTACATTTACTTTTTTATTATCGGCTTGATAATGATAATAATATCGGCTTTGCTAATAATTGGAATCCATGAAGAACTACATTCATATTATTGTTGCAGATTTTTTTGTGATTGCTGAAACGTATTTGTTAGTGGACACTCCATTTCTATATTCTTTGCTTTATTTAATTTTTGGGCAATTTTCCCTTGCCAGAATTGTGTCCATCTCAGAACCAGTTTGAGGAATGGAAAAAAAATCTTTATAATTCTCCAGGGCGTGCATGAAAGAACATGTATGAGCACCTGAAAAACAGACATTGAGCCCAAAGTCCCTCCATGAGAGACATTAGAGTGGGGAACAAATCTGGATATCATCACAGACACTGCAATTCCTAAAAAGAATTGTCTTTGGTGTATTCAGAGCTCTATTAACAGCATCACTCGTGTTATAAAAAAATGTCTAACGGGACAGGAGGCAATCACAAGATTGGGTTACAAAATCAAAATCAGTCAGAACAAGTATGTCTTAGTTTCAAAAACTGGCCTTCTGGGATATTACAAACTGCGTGGGTGGATGTGAAGAATAAGGCTACAGAACAACATTACGCAGAGCATTCTTTTCTATAAAGTGAAGTAGAAACTTTTGGTGTGCTGAACCGCAACATTAATCATGATAACAGACAAACTTTGAAATCTTTTGTAGATTTCAAACAAAATTAATACCAAATAAGGATGCAATTTCTCAAATTCTGCTAAGTGTCACACTAGATAAATACTAAATCATCATTATAGCCACCATTGTAGAAAAATGAATGTATGGATTGTCATTGTTCAAATATGGTACTTTGTAAATATTGGCATATGAACAACCATTTTTGAGCGACGCAAATTTTTTTAAAAAGAAAAAAAATATGAATATGAATGAGAAGAAATTATATCTAATTAAGTATTTCAAAAATCACAATATAATAAAGTTACCAGGCCACTAAAAAATTCAATGCCACTTTTAATAAATTCATGTTGCCGGGCTGCAAATGTGAATTAAATTGCAATCAGTGCAGCCCTTTTGCTGGATTTTGTAGACAAGTATCTGAATTTTCAAATGATCTGGTAAACTTGATCTGGTGACCTATATTTATTAAGATGAAATATACAACTATGTAGCTTGACCTGCACTCCTTTCAATTAATGAGCCAGGTGCAAGTCAGACCAGGGATCTCTGCCAAATTCCCCCACACTTATATCAAAAACACAGCAATATACTGACTGTATCTGAACTCATTGTATCAAAAAAAAGTCTTACATTACAATAAAGTAAGACTTTTGTAATTTTATGATATAATAAGTCCAGAGTCCATCAGTATATTGCTGTGTTTTGGATGAAATATGCAATTAAAGTGCTGTGCCCTCAACTGCAGACCAACTCCCAAACAACAGAGTAAAGGTTAAAGAAAATTGTGTAGAAACACTGATTATGCTGCCCTTAAAGATTTTATTCCAAGAACTATTCGACGTCCCAGTAGTGGTCTAATGGCCTTACGTATTTTGGGTAGATAATGGAATTTGGCTGTAACTGAACGCTCCAATGTCGAATCAACTGTTTGAGAATCAAGAATCAATCAAAGTCATAAAGATTGTCTCTAAACTGGACAAATCATTCCAGCATGTAAAATAAATTGTTAAAACCAACAGTATTGGTAATTACTAATACTTAATAAATTGTCCCCTAAATATTGCTTTAAGTGCACATCTGCTGTCAATGGGTGTGTGAAGGTGTGATGCTATCCTATTGTAATTAGTATTTGGCTTTGCTATAATGGCTATAAAAAGAGAAAATTGTCCAGAGCTTCTTTTATTTCTTAAAAAAAACTTAGGCCTGGGATGTAGACACCGATAGTTTTTGTTCTGTAAGAAAATGTGTGTCAGTGAGATAATGATTTTAAGTACTATATTGTGCAGTATTTTTCAATCCCATGACTTTATAAATGACTGAGAAATTTACTTTGAGTAAAGTGTTCATAGGATTGATAAATTATAGGCTGAACAAACTTATAGTTTATGGTCTATGTCCCCTGAAATGTAAAGCATTATATTATAAATATTGGAATAAAACATCCTGGAATGTCTAGAAGGACTAGAAGGTTTGAAAATATACAACCCAAAGGAGAAAGATAAATCAAAGATTGGAATACATTTGTATACATTTAGTGATTTATAAAATTACAGGTGAAAGCATATATCACTGAAAATAAATTCTGAAATAAATGGTTTTCTCTAAAACAGAATGGTGAACAACTCAGGAATGTGAGGAAGAACTTAAAGTAGGATCTATGTATGAAAAGTAGATAATAGACAATGTTAATGATAAACTTAATCATAGCACAATATATACAGACAGGGGCGCTCCACCAATGAGGCGAGTTGAGGCACTCGCCTCAGGCGGCAGCGCCCCCCTGGTTGCTCCTGGTAAGAGCTGAATTTCTGTTTTTTAACAGAAATTCAGCAAATTTAGCAATGCGGCCCCCCCTGTCCCTGGTGCTCTAGTGGCCGGCGGGGACACACACCACATGGTTATTTTCCCCCCTCTGATGCCGGTTCCTCTATGGTGCACGCGGCGCACACTTCCTGGCTTTACATGCCGGCGTGATGACGTCATTGCGCTTTGGTGTGAAATTCAATGGTATTTAAAGGGGCTTTGAATGTAAACTCATTGCCTGTTGTAAGGTCTGAACTCTGCAATCCTGACCCTTGCCTACCTGACTATTTTAATCTCTGCCAATTCTGATCCTTGCCTGTCTGACTATCCTGCCTGTACCGACCAGGCCTGTCCGTTTGATCCCTCTGGGTTGTGTTGCCTTCCGTCCTGTATCCTTGGTAAACAATCGTACCCCTTTGCCTGTCCAGAACTCTTGCTTGACTGCTCTCTTATTAAGACCTCATCAGCATCTGAGTAGCTGAGGGCTCCTCTTGAGGCCAAAGGCTACAAGCGGAAGCAGAGCCGTGACCATGGAGCACTTGCTTTGGATTTAGGGAGCCGATCGTGTCATCATTGCAGCACCAAATGAAATGAATTAAGCTAATTTTAAAGAAAAAGGGAAAGAAAAAAAAATTCTTACATATTCTTTAATACAAGTATATTGGAGATATCTTTAAAGAACCTAAAAATAATCTTTGCCTTTAGAATGCTTTAAAAAAAAAAACATGAAAAACTGTAAATTTAGGTTTTGATAATGGGCCTCTACTCCTTGATACTCACTTATCTTGATGTTTACCCTATCACAAATATATAAAGAGGAGCACCTGGAAGTAAAAGTGGAATGTCCCGATTTAAAACAATGGCTTTCTATACACATAATCAAAATTGAGGTTAATTTCTTTGAAGAAAATGCACTTGGAAGAAAACATGATTACTCTTTACAGTACATTAGAAGACATTATAGACAGATAGAGTGGCACCTGCTTCACATAAAAAGAAGAGTCCCCCCTCCTTTTGATTTCAGAAACTGAACTTTTACTTGAAGCAATGCAATGATGGTGAGTGCAGTGAAATCAATGCAGATTTACTTAATGCTTTTAAGAGGGGCTTGGATTACTTCTTGAAAAGCAAAGCAACCAAGGCCACAGTGATCTTAAGATTTGTAGCTAGTCTGATATCTGTATGTGTTCTCCATGTATATATTGTATATACGCTGGGGATAATTGTGAGGGGTTGAATTAACTTGATGGACTATTGTCTCTTTTTCGACCCAAATTAGTTGATATATACATCTAATGGATCATATAGAGGAATTTAACTTGATGGACGGTTGTATTTTTTTTCAACCCGAATTGTCATGTAACTACAGTATATAACTTTTCCCATATAATATTTTCATAATTTACTCGCTAACATTACTATGTTTGCAAACATATATCAGAACTGCGAAAACTGTTAAGAGATTTGTTCATGAACTACCGGTCACCAGGAACCAAAAAAACAAATAAGAGTAGAGCAGTGGCCTAAAGTGAGCAGGAGTAATGAGAAAATACCTGTGTCTTTGCTTATTTCAATACAAAGCATAAATATTGGTGCAGGGAACACTGGTAAATGATCAGACCAAAGGTAGTAGATAAAAACATTGAAAGCTTTATTTATGTAGTCATCTCTCACCTGACGCGTTTCGTGTCACTGGGACAATAAATCATAGGCTTGGTTAGCCTATGATTAAGTGTTCCAGTGACACGAAATGCGTCAGGTGAGAGATGACTACATAAATAAAGCTTTCAATTTTTGTTATCTACTACCATTGGTCTGATCAATACGTGAGTTTACCAGTGTGCCCTGCACCAACATTTATGCTTTGTATACGGATTGTCAGCTCCCCTGAGCTGACAGCCTGGGGCAGGAGCACCTGGGCCATGTCTCTATTTTGGTGAGTGATTCCACAGGTTTATGCTTGCTTTATGTTCTTGGTCCAGACTTTGCTCATTTCAAGTCATGGCTGAGCAATGGCAATTACCCCAGGTGTCTTGAAAGGTTCAGTGCTAAAACAATGCAGAAAATGGCTTTTCAAAACATTTGGTAGAGACTACTTGCAAATGGTTCCTTATCTCTAGATTCTGTTGCACATTTTTAGAAAGATAATAAAAATGCAAACTTCAAGTTCAAATAGGGTATATTTTTGTTATTTAATAACAGAATGTAATATCTATATCTATATCTATATCTATATATATATATATATATACGCTTAATGGCGGCTGCTGTGAGTGCTTTCATGGACTGCTACAGACTTGTGACTTTGTGATTGGTGAGTGTCGATAAATTCTACATATATATATATATATATATATATATATATATATATATATATATATATATATATATATATATCTATATATATATTACTGAGATCATGTTTATATGTTACTGCAAATTCTTATCTATATTCATTTAGCTATATTGGATTATTCTTAATTATAACCCATCAAAAATTAATCCAACAAATCTGGATATAATGTATCAGTTTTTTAATATATCTTTATTCTGCTATTTATAGTAGTTAATAAACACTGATGAAAACTGTCTAACAGGTGTTTGGGGAAATATACACTTAACGACTATCAATTTCCCCTCGTTAGAAAACCTTTCTCCATTAACTACAGATATAGGTCAGTTATTTAAACTGTCATTTAACGCAGACATTAATTACTGAATTTGTACTGAATATGTTTTTAACTGTAATGTTAATGTCAAATCTCTGACTATATATAAATATATTTACTGTATATAGAGAAATTACAAAATGAGTAGGTGCACTTTAAAAATAGTTTTTTTTTTAAAAAAAAAATCATCATATTTATTAGAACAATTGAAAGCAGGCCAACATTTCAGTCTCCTCCTTAGATCTTTATCTTTTATTTTAGATAAATGTCTAAGATGGAGATATGCCAGACCAATAATGAAAGCCATGATCTAATGAAAGCAATGATCATTTTAGTAAAGTGAAGCTATACCCTGAATATCAACAGAATGTTCACTCTATTAAGGAATAAAATATACAGTGCAATCATGTACTCTCAGTCTACTTGCACAAAACAATTGGATTCTATTGCCCGTCTAGTCTTCACTTTTTGACCATGTCTTCTTGATATAAAAATAGCCAAGGCAGAAAAACACAGATATCATATATTCATTTATTTTTCTCTTTATGAGTTGAATATATATAGTAGCAATTAATGGAAAACATAAAAAGAGAAGGGTCCAAAGTAGCCTTTCCTACACTTAAATATAGGAGAAATGTAATAATAGGAGAAAAGTCTTTAGTCTCCTGTAGAAAACAATCAGTATGAAGAATTGACTGGATACCAATTTAAAAGAAAAATATCTTATTGGCTGCTATGGGCAATTGCACCTGGGCACACTTAGAACATTTTATTACATTTGGGGCAAGGTGTCTTATGCCCACTAGTGATTGCCTGGCACTGTATCTCACCATGAGCCATAAAGCAACCATGAGGTTTGTACACCATATTAAAGCTACTACTGAAACAAAATCTCTATAAATCATAACAAGGATTTCCAGCTGGAAGTCCTGGGGCAGGTTGTGGACCTCCAAAAGAGGCCTTTTCAATGGCATATTTGTTAATCCATCCATTATATAGAAAAAGTTAGAAAGCTATGTGGTTCAGTAATGGTATTGTTAGAATATGCTGCATTGTTTTGGTAATGACTGTGAGCATTATTTTCATGTAACCTTGCCTTGGAGCAGACTGCGGTATCTCATTAGATATGAATCATAACTGCTGACTTTATAGCTAGTTTAATAGATAGCATTCAAACCCTCCTGATTTCACTAATTTTGAGCAGTGCAGTCGCTTACTATTTTCCCGTGGACAAGAGAGGGGCTCCACGCCAACATTCCTTACAGGTCCATGTTGTATACAGTTCCTCTTCGAATGGTCTGAAGATCACAAGAGTGATCATGCATAAACCTAACTTGACTACAACCTTCAGTATATTCTTATTTAGAAATAATTATAGGATCAACCAAAGCAGCTTAATAACATATTTGCAAGGACAACTGGATTTCAACATATTGTTAATGAATATTTCATTTATTCATGTTCATGTTTTAAATTTCAAGAACACAAACAATTCCAGATATACTGTAGCATTCCAACTTAGTCATTTGAAACCCATCACTAACAATCAAACTAATTTGTCTAATACTTTTTTCCAGACCTCTTCTCTGGTTTCTGTAAATTACAACCACCACACGAAACATGCAGTAAAAATCTATACGCTGGTAAACATCAGAAGTGATTCTCCAATACCTTCCAGTGATACGATCAAAGAAACTGAACAGCCTATCTGCATGCTGAGTTGATAGCTCTATTAGTACTGTTATCAGCTATTGTGGATACATGGTCAGGTATAATGTAGCTAAATGTATATTTAGGGTGTGATATACACAACTTCTTCCAAAGTTTCGGTACAGAAATCCCTCCTATAGCAGAAAAATTCACTTTGAAGGTCTTTTTAACACTCTTTATACTTAAAGTATAGTAAAATTAACTGATCTGAACTGCTCAAGGCAGTTGATCCAGTTCTGATGAATTGACATGTCCATCTGTTTGCATAAATTTGTCATTTTATTAAATACGTTGCTGTCGGGATAATGTTGAAAGACAGAAAAATGTTAATTTCTGAAAGAAAATTAGTAGAGCTGGTTCTTGATTCAGTTCAAAGTTCAGTAAATGTACATTTAAGCTAAAACTTGTGATAAGGTTGCAGTGCAAATAACAGCAAGGATGCAAACAATGTTAAAAGGAATTTGCATAACCTTAGATTATAGGCATGGGACCTGTTATCCTGAATGCTCGGGACTTGGGGTTTTCCAGATAATGGATCTTTCTGTAGCTTTCTGGATAATGGTTTCCAAATAACGGATCCCATACCTGTATAAAATTAATGTCTGATATATACATGTATCTCCTTATTTACAATATGTTCTAATGTTACAGAAGCAGGGGCTGGTGGATGACACTACCTACCCGGCCTGGATTTGCCAGCCAGGCACCCCAAGACCAAGCCTCTTTGAATGGTCCATCCACCCCCACACTCCTGCTCAGCTTGTTTGCTTCTGTTCTCTTTTGTGCATGCACACTCCTCTGGTTTTGGGACTGAAATATCCTGTGCTCCCAATTCTACATTATTTGTAAAAAAATGCAAAAGCAGTTGGGCATCATGCTGCCCCTTAATGTATACGCCCTAGGTCTGAGCCTTTGTAGCCTTTCCACAAATCCAGAGAGGGATACCAGGATACAGTGCCAGTGGCACATGTGACATTTCTCTACTAGCACATTTTAGCCAGCTTAGAAACATTCAATTACCCTCTGCATAAACAGTATCTGCAGTATCAGTATCAGGCAAATAACGTTGGCATGAAAAATTAAAATTTTCATTGCATTTTTTTGTTTGATGCCATCTTCAACTGTCAGCATTTGAATTCATCCAAATTTTAGTTACTCTATACTCAGTATCAAGACATTATGAATTATATTATAGGAGGCATGCATGATACGGGTAATAGGGAATAATTTATGCACGAAAAACCAAAGTGAAATTGTCTAATGTAGTCTTTTATAAATATTTATGATGCTAATTAAAGAATTTCTTCATGCTTTGGCAGAAAACAAGCCAACCAGAGCTCATTTGAAAAACAGTAAGTGCACCAGGCAGAATGTTATTACTGCTTGGCTATAAAGTATAATTGTAGCTGTGTGCATCAGCTTAGTCTAAATATTCCATTTATTTATTTTTTTTGTTTCTGTGTTTTAAACAAACTGCAAAATGCAATTTGTAGAAGTGTGACAATCTGTCTAATTAAAATTATAAAGATATTGTAAAAATCTGTTTAGTTACATAAACCAGTATAGGTATCCATTTTCCACAAAGTAGCATCTCTAATTGGAGAAATATATTCACTCTAGCTGATTAAAATTCCAGGATCGCATCAGGAGGCTGAAAATTGACAGACACATTAATTGATTTAAATAGCAAACTCAGACATTTTTATTTTATAACATTGTTATTGCAAATGTTATATTATATTCATAGTATATGATTCCTAAAAGAAATTAAGCAGAATAAGTAATCTCATCAAAACAGATAGTACTTATGGGATGATGTACAGATGCATTCAATCTTCTGTTCCAATCACAAACAGCAAATAAACTAAATGTATTCACAAATCAGTAAAATCTGTTATAGGCAGATACTGTACATGCAGTTCAGAATGGTGGCATTCTATTGACATGCTACTCTTTCTAACAAACACATTGCATGCTGAGCATTTTTTTTATTATTTACTTCTTGTATGTAATACATCTCTTGCCTTTTGTTTCTTTTATTTTTTCTTTGCTAAAGTTCAGGGTAAATGCACTGAGACTAATAAGACAGAAAGGCTCATTTATAATTGCAAGTACAATTTGCAAAGTACAATTTCAGAAGCAATCCATTTCAATCCGTTTTTAATCAAGAATGCAGCATTTTTTCTACAGGGATTTGCACAATTGCACGCTTTTGTGTTAAAATACAACAAATTGCTACTGAGTGTTTTAAAGATTGGGACAATTGAGTGGGGATTGCATCATTCCAGCACTCGCCATTGAAATTACTCCTGTGTATGATATTTTAGGGGCAATTCTGCGTGACTATTAGGGGCAAATTTATTTAAGGTCGAATATCGAGAGTTAATTAACTCGATTAAATCCTTCGACTTCGAATATCGAGGTCGAAGGATTAAGCACTATTATCGATCGATAGGAAAAATCATTCGGAGGAACTATTAAATCCTTCAAATTGAACGATTCTAAGGATTTTAATCCATCGATGGAACGATTTTTGTTCGACCAAAAAAAGCTATCAAAGCCTATGGGGACCATCCCCACAGGCTAACATTGACTTTGGTAGCTTTTAGGTGGCGAACTAGGGGGTTGAAGTTTTTTTTAAAGAGACAGTACTTCGACTATTGAATGGTCGAGTAATAGAACAATTTTTAGCTCGAATCGTTTGATTCGAAGTCGAAGGTTGAAGTAGCCCATTCGATGGTCGAGGTAGCCAAAAAAAGCATTCGAAATTCGAAGTTTTTTTCCTCTATTCCTTCACTCGAGCTAAGTAAATGGGCCCCTCAATGTCGTCTGCAGTGGGAAACCTGGAATACCACCACCAAAAGCAATACTTGTGTGTGATTTATCAGAACAGGCTGGGCGGGCACAATGGCACGTGGTATAACTATGTGCAGTTACACAAAAGGCCTTTAGATGCCACAGCTGTGCATGTGCTTTTAAATGAGCTCTATAATAGACATATATCTTGTTGGAAACTTGTTAGAAAATAAATTATATATCAGTCAGATGTGCCAAACATTATTTTTCTCATTCACCTAGTTGTGAAGCTTGCAGTTCAAGGCACCCTGGTAACACATTTGGCCATCTGTATATAGACTACCTGGTAGACTAACTGGTAGATTTTTGGCATGATTTCCACTGCTTTAATCCTAGATAATCACCACGCACTAATACAGAAATCATTGAAATAATAAAATATCACACTTCAATGAAAAGGCATTTATTATAATAGATAGAGACATCTCCTGGCCTGTCTAGGGCAAATTGATCATATGCCTAAATAGGCAGATGTGGCAATATTTCATGTAACAATTAAAACAATTGAATGGAAAATGCAAGTGGTCTCAAATTGTCATTGTTACGTGTATATAGGATGGTGAATGGAGAGGCCAGCGGCTGTATCTTAAGTACCCTGCAAACTATTATTGTGCTTGCAAGGTATTATTCCAGGCACATATAAACAATAATTGTGGAACTTGGTCTGTAATTCCTTTGTTTTGCAATTGAACATGCATTGATGTTTTCTGTCAATATATTTAGGTCCCATTAGGATTGAGGGAACCCCCGTCCCCCAATATGGATTATCATAATTGTAATGGATGATGAGTTGGTATCATGCCTATACTTTTCATGCCCAATGATTAGTGGTGTCTGGCACTGTGTGGAGCTATATGAAGTATACTCTTTTATAGCCTAGTAGTGAAAGTTTTGCTTCCAGTTTTCAATTTTCAAAACTGTCCAAATCATGGACCAGATGTAGCAGAAATCAATGAACATGAGCCTGTAACTCCATACTTATTCATGATTTCACTCTTATTATTTTAATAACTGACTTAAAATTGTATCACTTGGATGCCAAGTGTTCAGTGTTTGTAATAGCCAGCTGACTTTAAAAACACCCACCCCACTCAGTATGGACTAACATTGAGCCCTGAACAGTTCAATGGCCTATGGCATGGCATTGTTTCATGTTCTCAGTTATTCAGCTAATTAATGAGTTAATGGTAGCAATGGCTATTTACATGGATAGTTTTACAGGTGAAGATACAGAGGACAATAGAGTGTGTTCATTTAAGGTATAATCAATTTATTTAATGTCTTGACCTTTGTGGTTGTTCTAAAGGTTAATGTAAAGTGATCACACAAGTGCACTATGATGTCACCATACAACCAATGAGGGACAGCTTAGATTTAACAGAGCTCTGGTCACTAATGCTATGTCTATATGACAGATACCCTTAGAATACTAAAAGCAAAAATTAGATCATCACTTTTTAAATATTGCTCCTTCACTTTTTAAATTAGAATCCTTCTAGAACACAGACATTTAGAGCTTCATATTTACATGCAGTTGCAGTACCTCCAATGATGTCAATTGTATTATTAAAAAAAAAGTAGGTTTAGTGAAGAACAAAAGTATGAGATATTTAAATATCACATGATTGTAAAGATAAAACAATAAACTTGCAGTAAAAGGCCCTAAGGCCAACCCAAGCATTTTTGTCTTCCGGTTTTGGTACAGACCAAAACTGTATGGCATATTCTAGATGGAGCCTTGCCAGTGCACTGTCCAGTGGGAGAATAGCCCTCTACTTCTGCAAATCTATGCCCCTTTTTATAAGGTCTTGAGCTGTATTAAAGGGGACATAGATACAGCAGGGGGATATTCTTCCACTGTACAGAGCACTCGTAAGGCCCCATCTAGAATATGCCGTACAGTTTTGGTCTCCAACACTCAAACAGGACATTATTGTATTAGAGAGGGTACAGAGAAGGGCAATTAAGATGGTAAAAGGTATTTAAAATCTTTAGATTTTAGATATCTTTAGATCTTAGATATTTAAATATTTTTTTGCAAATAGAAACACATTTTTTTTATTGTTTGTGTAATTTTGCTTGTAATTTCATTTTGTAATTTTAGGAATGATTGAAGTGCAAAACTTAAGATTCTAACATAGTAACATATTAAGTTAGGCTGAAAAAGAAACGTCCATCAAGTCCAAACTTTTAAGTCTATATAAGTCTAGCCTAACTGCTAGTTGACCCAGACTACGGCAAAAAAAACAAATTTGAAGCCTCTCCAATTTGCCTCAGAGGGGGAAAATCTCCTTCTTGATTTTAAGATGGCAATCAGACCATTCCCTGGATCAACTTGTTCTATCATAACCCTGTATTCCCTCCCTTGCTAAAAAGTCATCCACCCCCTTCTTAAAACTATCTAATGCAGGGCTGTCCAACTGGTGACCCGCAGGCCGCATGGGGCCCACCACCCCCCATTGTGTGACACCCCCACATGAAATTCTGTCTGCCGTGTCTGCTTACCATGTGAAAGCTTTAAAAGGTATGACTACAGAGACTACAGGTATGACTACAACTGGCCCCTGCATTGTTTAAACCTCAAATTCAGACTATAATCCCTGTAGTTACACATGTAATCCCTCCTGCATTGTTCACACTTGTAACACCTCTGCCTGCCCTATGCTCCCTGTCT